>NC_136255.1:27987500-28240000 GCF_053564925.1 Oryzias latipes
TCCAGGGTTCTCATCCTCAGATTGTCTAAATCTGCTCTCCTGACTTTGAGTTTTTCCAAAACGATTAACGCTTTAGCAGCAGCTCCAGTGTTGACGTCTGTCAGCTGCCAAACTCTTCAACCGTTGCCGTTCTGAGTGTAACTCGGACAAAAGCAGCTTTGGGCTGAGAAGCAGCACTTTACAGTCCCGGGGTGTTCATGCAGTTAACGCCAATCAGCTGATTCTGTGCAGAGAAAAGGGCGTTTTGTGCCGTTGTGCAGCGCTTTCTGTTAGTAAAGTACCGTGATGCCTTTAAAGACCAAAGCGCTTTACCGACGGTCCTGCTCACCCATGAGGCAAGGCAAGGCAAGGCAAGGCAAGGCAAGGCAAGGCAAGGCAAGGCAAGGCAAGGCAAGGCAAGGCAAGGCAAGGCAAGGCAAGGCAAGGCAAGGCAAGGCAAGTTTATTTGTATAGCACAATTCATACACAAAGTAATTCAAGGTGCTTCACAAAACAGAAGAATGCATTAAAATCCCAATACATCATAGAAATAATCAACATAAAATTTACTTTAAAAGAAAAGAAAAAAAAAAAGTTGAAAATTGATTTAATAATAAAGGAAGGAAAGGAAAGAAAAGTGCAGATAGGACCTTTCAGTCATATACACGGCTAAACAGAAATGTTTTAAGTCTAGATTTGAACATGAACACAGAAGAGGCCTGTCTTACGACTTCAGGGAGGCTGTTCCAGATTTTAGCTGCAGAATATTGAAACGCTGATTCCCCTTGTTTAGTTCTGACTCTGGGAATCAACAGGAGGCCGGCCCCTGAGGTCCTCAGAGTACGAGATGGTTCATATGGCACTAACATGTCAGAGATGTACTTTGGTGCTCGGCCATGGAGAGACTTGTACACAAGCAGAGCTGCTTTGAAGTCTATTCTTTGAGGTACAGGGAGCCAGTGCAGAGACCTGAGCACAGGACTAATGTGATCATACTTCCTGGTTCTGGTCAGGACTCGATCAGCAGCATTCTGGATGTACTGAAGCTGTTTTACAGCTCGTTTGGAGAGGCCGATGAGCAGGCCGTTACAGTAGTCTAACCTACTGGAGACAAATGCATGGATAAGTATCTCCAGGTCTGGCTTTGACACTATGTTTTTGATTTTGGCAATGTTTTTCAGATGGTAAAATGCTGCTGATGTTACTGACTTGATATGGCTGTTAAAGTTCAGGTCAGAGTCCATGATTACCCCTAGGTTTCTGACTTGATTTGAGGGTTTAAGAGACAGAGAATGAAGGTAGCTGCTGACAATTTCTCTTTGTTTCTGTGGGCCAAAAATAATAACTTCGGTCTTGTTTGAGTTTAGCTGGAGAAAGTTGTTCTGCATCCACGCACTGATCTGTTGGAGGCAGTGGCTGAGTGAATCCACCGGCCCATATTCACCTGTTGTCAGTGACACATAGATCTGAGTATCATCTGCATAGTTGTGATAAGATATGTTATTACTGCGTATTAACTGCCCTAGTGGCAGCATGTAGAGGTTGAACAGAAGGGGTCCCAGGATCGATCCCTGGGGCACACCACAAGTCAAGGCCATGTAGTCTGAGACACAACTCCCAATTTCAAC
The DNA here is from genome assembly GCF_053564925.1 of Oryzias latipes. Lineage (NCBI taxonomy): Eukaryota > Metazoa > Chordata > Actinopteri > Beloniformes > Adrianichthyidae > Oryzias > Oryzias latipes. Next base: position 27,989,108 of record NC_136255.1, read on the forward strand.
AAAATATTTCCTGTCTTCTAGATAAGACTTGAGCCAACTTAGGGCAGATCCAGAGATGTCAACCCAGTCTTGGAGTCTGTGCAAAAGGATCCCATGATCAACAGTATCAAAGGCAGCACTCAGGTCTAGCAGGATTAAGACAGAGACTTTGCCATCATCAGTGTTCAGGCGGATGTCGTTGGTTACCTTGATAAGAGCAGTTTCTGTGCTATGATGGGGTCTAAAACCTGACTGGAAAACATCAAATGAATTGTTTAATAAGAGAAAATCAGTGAGCTGTTGGTAGACAACTTTTTCAAGGACTTTTCCTAAAAATGGCAGATTAGAGATAGGTCTGTAATTATTCAGTACAGTGGGATCAAGACCGCTCTTCTTCAGGAGAGGTTTAATGACTGCAGTTTTTAAGGCCTCTGGAAATATTCCAGATTGAAGAGACATGTTAACTATTTGAGTAATTGATGGCAACACACTGTTCAGGACAGACTTTAGAAATCTAGTGGGTAACACATCAAGGCAGCATGTAGACGAGCTCAGACGGGTGATGGTCTCTTGGACAGTTTGGTCAGTGACAGGTACAAAGTGAGTCAGCTTAGAGTGAGTAGGTGGCCGTTCGATAGTTATATGTGTTGTGGAGTTGATGGCTTTTTTAATGCCCTGAACCTTGTCATTAAAAAATACAGCAAACTCATTACATTTAGGTGTACAAACCAGTTCTATTGGTAGCTGGGTTGGAGGGTTAGTTAATCTGTTTACTGTTGTGAACAGGACACGAGAGTTGCTGCTGCGACTTCCAATGATTTCAGAGAAGTACCTTTCCCTTGTTCTGCATAAGATCTGGTTGTAAGAGTACTCTGTTCGGCTGCCGGACATGGCGACCAACCTGTAACCACCAGGAGCAGCGGGGGGTTCAGTGTCTTTTCAGGGAAACATGTTGGTGTTTTCACGCCAAGATTAAAAAGGTGGAAACATTCCTGCCCCTCCCTAGAGGGGGTGTATACACACAATGTACACAAAATGTACACACAATGTACACACATCGTACATGTCAGCCTGTACTTAGGCGCTGGTTTGTTTTCTGATCGTTGCCATGACAACAGCTCAGTTCACGCGTGCTAACGGTGTCTTTACGTTCAGACTGAACATCTGAATGTTTTTTGATTCAAATATCTGTGACGGTCCGCCTCCGCCCTATGCTGACACGACTTCCTGCTGATCCAAGGTCAGAGCGCTGCAACAAACGTCTCTTTCCAACGATGGCTGATTGTTGAGAAGAAAACACTCTTACCTGTGAATAAACTGGGAGGGGCTAAGCTTAGCACTCGGTCACCTTGAGCAGGGCGGGGCCAGCCCTGGCCTATAGTTTGGGAGTTTGGTATGAATTCATAGTGAGGTCACGTGACTCGGCGTTGATCTTTTTGGAGATCAACAGCTTTTGAGACTAAACTGAGACGTTCTTAGAGAGAGTCGTCTGTACATCTTTAGTTTCATAGTTGGGGGGGTTTGAACGCTCACATCCTGCTGCCTGAAGCGCCGTTCTGATGGCGGGTTTGAGCGTTAGCGGGTGTGTGCGTGACAAATGCCCTCTGCTGCTGCCATGTGACTTGGCTGATTGGATGTTTGCTCAGGAGAAGTAACGGGATTTCACTTGCTAATGCAGGATTTGCAGCCCCGCCCACCTCGCCGTGGCTTGAACGAATCCCTCTGAGGTCGAGTCAAGCCGGAGGACCAGAGCAGTTTCTGTGCTGGCACTTCAGGGTCAGTGATGAATGGCAGCTCTGCAGCAGCAGCTTCACAGCTGAAGTGGAGGGTATTTTTTCATTAAAAGAGGAGACAAGTACAACACCGTGTGCTTTTCTTGGTGCAAAAGCTGTTTTCCCTCTTCTGCTGATTGTTGATCTTACTGGAGGAAGTTAAATGATGATAGACAGTGATGGATGCTCGGTCAGTCCAATCATATTCCCACCCATGTCTTCCCAGATGGTGCCGCCTCAGGAACCGTTTCTGTGAGAGCTGCAACCGCAGTTCAGAAGAGCGTCCCAAACGTTGAGGAGAACCGGAGCCGGGCGAAGGCGATGATTACGCTGAGGAGGCTGCTCCGGCGTGTCGTGAGACGGAGAGCTGTGGGAATGTTGTTCTATGTGTCTCTGCTCGGCGGGAAGTTTATGAGCACCATCTCAACAGAACCTCAGCACCAACATTCCTCCATTCAATGCCCATCCTTAGCCGCGGTTGCATTATGTGACTCCTAAAGCGCTGCATCGGAACCCTTGTTCTATCCTAGGCACTTTACCATTGGGAGTTGGGTCATCTAGACCCACTAGACAGAGCTCTGAACCTTTTTTCTTCAATGATTTGTGATCTTCACTGGTGTCCATGGATTACATGAAATCTTTCCACCTTTATCCACCTTTGTCATGGTAGGGAGAACACGTCAATGGAAGGGGGGGGGGTCATCTAAGATAGCACAAGGGATAAACCCTTAAAGTAGACGTTCCCTCAGTAAAAACATGTAATGGTTTTAAATATTGGAATTTTTCTGAGATTGATGGCTGAGGTTGAGTTTGAACCTGATAGCAGCACGAAGACGCACCTTGAACCGCAGCACACGCTACACGCAGAGCGGATCCTGCATGCATGTGTGGGTCACACGCCGACCTCTACCTCCTGCCGGGGACAAAGGACACTTTCAGACCAGAGGGAGGGGCGCCTGGTTCCTCCCCAGCTCCTCTCATTTCCAGCAGCGTTTTGGCTCCGTGTTTGTCATAGATATGTTACCAACACGAGTCACTCACCACAACTTCTCAACAAGGTCAAATTGGCCTTGCGACCGGCGCATTTAAGTTCCTCTGTGGACGCCTGAGCACACGCCGGCAGGAGGTCGGAGTAAACACGTCCCACCGCACATGTTTGTGTAACACTGACGGACGCCGACACGGCTCCACTGTTTCCTCTGAGCATGAAGCAGAGGAAAACAGCAGCTGGACACACCAATGTTTGTTCTCTGGGCTTCACCGACCACCGAGCTCTTCAAATGAGCAACACATGAAACCAAAGCCCAGAAGATCCCCAGCATTCTGATGTCTGTGTGAAACAGTTACTGCATGTTACATCCCATAATCCTGTCATCTTCTTATCTTTCACATTCTGATCATTTGAAGAAACATTTGATTCAATAACGTAAAAAAAGAGTCAACTGTTATAAAATATGAACAAAAAATGCATTTTTCTTTTTTTACGGGGCCAAAATCATTAGACGCATGTGTGAACACTAAAGGACAATAAAGTTTATCAATTCAAAATCTCAAAGCCACAAAGAATCCTTTTCATCAAATGAAGAAGAGCAAAGCTGTGAACACTCTTCATCTTTTTCTGGACCAAACCAAATTCAGCCCAGATTCAAACTCTGGTCTACAGGTGAGTTCACCTGTGAGCTCTTCAGGTCTGCTTGTAGAAAAGATCATCTATTACAGAAGAGTCTTCACTCCTCTCAGGTAAACACAAACAATAATAATAATAATACTTGATTGATCCCAGGATTGGGAAATTCTTCTCCACATTTTAACCCCTCCCCTGGGGGGGGTGAGCTGCAGATTAGCCGTGCTTGGGGGGCGACAGCTGACTGGGGAGAGAGGGAATTGATCCGCCAACCCTTTGGCATTTGGACGACCGCTCTACCACAAAGTCCTGTCTCCTCCACACAAACAGTGAGGCGAGTGTCAGGACAGAGTGAAGCATCTTTACTCACATTCAATCTTTGAATCCATGAAACTATGTACTCAGAAACATCTTTAGGTAGAGATGTAGATCTTTACATGAATTTATCCTCTACAAGTCAGACCTTTTGGTTCTAATCATAACGTTACAGAATCAAAGCTTCACAGACGGTAAATCTCATTTGCTGCTTTACTTCTCTGATCTCAAGTTCGACAAACGTTCACTATGATAAAGACAAAACAAAAGTAGATCCACTCGGTTCAATACGCGTAGTATGACATCATCAGTGGTTATGATCACAACACGGTAAATGTAAATGCTGTAAAGACTGTAGATTCCGGACCAGAACCGAGTGAACGGGTCGGAGCACAGACAGCAGAACCACCAAGTCTGGAGGAGCAAAGGTGACAAAGTCAAGCAGACCAACACGGCCTGAATTAGTCATCTGATGAATGTGTCATTCATTATGATGTCATGACCTGCTGTTTCCAATCCTCTCATCTGTCAAAGTCAAATGGGCGGGACCTCTCACCTGATTGGTTGTTCTGTGGATCAAGGACAGATAATCAGTTCCAGAGAACCCTCCTGATGTTGCCTGTTGCCCCCGGGGCCACAGAGGGGGTGGAGCAGTTCTTCTGAAGCCACTGTTGGGGTCATTTTGATGTCTGAAAGTTCTGAAATGTCTCCAATAACTTCATCCCATCCCTGTAGTTGACCCACAACAGATCTGCAGGGTCAAAACGGCTCCAACCGGGTCGCATGGACCCGTGAAGGTCCAGCAGCACTGCAGACTTCAGACCTATAGAAGACACAGGATTTAAGTTGGCCCCGCCCACTGATGTGAGTTTGAGTTCAGATACTGACAATCATGAATTGATCTGTTTCAATTCATTCTTTATTTATACTTTAATGATTTCATGATAATTAATCAATGAATTAATAGAATTCTTTTATTTCACCTGTGCCGCTCCACACAGGGACCCCTGTTTTCCAGGTGGCGGGGGCCAAAGGAGGCCCTCCACTGTTGACCTGCAGGTGGGTGGAGGTTCTCCACCCCCCCCCCCCGGTCAGTCCCGACCTGATGGTGTCAGCCCAGACAGCTCCACACGTCTGCATTTTCCAGCTTTTTTGAGATGAAGACAGATCAGGGGGGGGTCCGTGTTTAATGGAGGCTGAATCCAGATTTATGGGCACTGAAAGACTCATCCGTCTCCTGGCAGCTCCAGCCATGGAAAGCAAACAAGCGGAACAAGACGGCCATACAGCAGGAGCAGAGATACCGGGACACTGTAGACGCTGGGGGGGCGAGGAGGGACCCGCTGACGCTGGGTGGGGGGGGCGAGGAGGGACCCACAGAGCCTGGAAGGAGTCTGAGAGCCGAACACTCTGCTACTGTTCAGCATCTGAGTTCACTCTGCCTCAGATTCATGGAGACCTGATCAAAGTCCCACTGCAGAGACAGGACTGAAGGACAGACTACAGCCAATCATCAGCATCATCATGACCCAGAACCAGACCCAGAACCAGAACCAGAACCAGACCCAGACCCAGAACCAGAACCAGACCCAGAACCAGAACCAGAACCAGAACCAGCGCCTGGTCCAGATCCAGACCCAGACCCAGACCCAGAATCAGAACCAGACCCAGACCCAGACCCAGAACCAGAACCAGAACCAGAACCAGAACCAGACCCAGCGCCTGGTCCAGATCCAGACCCAGACCCAGAACCAGAACCAGAATCAGAACCAAAACCAGACCCAGACCCAGACCCAGAACCAGAACCAGAACCAGACCCAGCGCCTGGTCCAGATCCAGACCCAGACCCAGACCCAGACCCTGGTCCAGATCCAGAACCAGACCCTGGTCCAGAGCCAGACCCAGAACCAGACCCAGAACCAGACCCAGACCCAAAGCCAGACCCAGAACCAGACCCTGGTCCAGATCCAGACCCAGACCCAGACCCTGGTCCAGAGCCAGACCCAGAACCAGAACCAGACCCAGAACCAGAACCAGACCCAGCGCCTGGTCCAGATCCAGACCCAGACCCAGAATCAGAACCAGAACCAGACCCAGAACCAGAACCAGAACCAGACCCAGCGCCTGGTCCAGATCCAGACCCAGACCCAGAACCAGACCCAGAACCAGAACCAGAACCAGACCCAGCGCCTGGTCCAGATCCAGACCCAGACCCAGACCCAGAATCAGAACCAGAACCAGACCCAGACCCAGAACCAGAACCAGAACCAGACCCAGCGCCTGGTCCAGATCCAGACCCAGAACCAGAACCAGAACCAGACCCAGCGCCTGGTCCAGATCCAGACCCAGACCCAGACCCAGAACCAGACCCAGAACCAGAGCCAGACCCAGAACCAGACCCTGGTCCAGATCCAGACCCAGACCCAGACCCTGGTCCAGAGCCAGACCCAGAACCAGACCCAGAACCAGACCCAGACCCAAAGCCAGACCCAGAACCAGACCCTGGTCCAGATCCAGACCCAGACCCAGACCCTGGTCCAGAGCCAGACCCAGAACCAGAACCAGACCCAGAACCAGAACCAGACCCAGACCCAGACCCTGGTCCAGATCCAGAACCTGACCCAGAACCAGACCCAGACCCAGACCCAGAACCAGACCCAGACCCAGAGCCAGACCCAGACCCAAAGCCAGACCCAGAACCAGACCCTGGTCCAGATCCAGACCCAGACCCAGACCCTGGTCCAGAGCCAGACCCAGAACCAGAACCAGAACCAGACCCAGACCCAGACCCAGACCCAGAACCAGACCCAGACCCAGACCCTGGTCCAGATCCAGAACCAGACCCAGACCCAGAACCAAACCCAGAACCAGAGCCAGACCCAGACCCAGACCCAGACCCTGGTCCAGATCCAGATCCAGACCCATACCCAGACCCAGAACCAGACCCTGGTCCAGATCCAGACCCAGACCCAGACCCAGAACCAGAACCAGAACCAGACCCAGCGCCTGGTCCAGATCCAGACCCAGACCCAGACCCAGAATCAGAACCAGACCCAGAACCAGAACCAGAACCAGACCCAGCGCCTGGTCCAGATCCAGACCCAGACCCAGAATCAGAACCAGACCCAGACCCAGAGCCAGACCCAGAACCAGACCCTGGTCCAGATCCAGACCCAGACCCAGACCCAGACCCTGGTCCAGATCCAGAACCAGACCCTGGTCCAGAGCCAGACCCAGAACCAGAACCAGACCCAGACCCAGAACCAGACCCAGAACCAGACCCAAAGCCAGACCCAGAACCAGACCCTGGTCCAGATCCAGACCCAGACCCAGACCCTGGTCCAGAGCCAGACCCAGAACCAGGACCAGACCCAGACCCAGAACCAGACCCAGAACCAGACCCAGACCCAGACCCTGGTACAGATCCAGAACCAGACCCAGAACCAGACCCAGACCCAGACCCAGAACCAGACCCAGAACCAGACCCAGACCCAGACCCTGGTCCAGATCCAGACCCGGAACCAGACCCAGACCCAGAGCCAGACCCAGACCCAAAGCCAGACCCAGAACCAGACCCTGGTCCAGATCCAGACCCAGAACCAGACCCAGACCCAGAGCCAGACCCAGACCCAGACCCAGAACCAGGTCCAGAGCCAGACCCAGAACCAGAACCAGACCCAGAACCAGACCCAGACCCAGACCCTGGTCCAGATCCAGAACCAGACCCAGACCCAGAACCAGACCCAGAACCAGAGCCAGAGCCAGACCCAGACCCAGAGCCAGACCCAGACCCAGACCCGGACCCAGACCCTGGTCCAGATCCAGATCCAGACCCATACCCAGACCCAGAACCAGACCCTGGTCCAGATCCAGACCCAGACCCAGACCCAGACCCTGGTCCAGATCCAGACCCAGACCCAGACCCTGGTCCAGACCCTGGTCCAGACCCAGACCCAGACCCAGAACCAGACCATGGTCCAGATCCAGACCCAGACCCAGACCCAGACCCAGACCCTGCTCCAGATCCAGACCCAGACCCAGACCCTGGTCCAGATCCAGACCCAGATCCAGACCCAGACCCAGACCCTGCTCCAGATCCAGACCCAGACCCAGACCCAGACCCTGGTCCAGATCCAGACCCAGATCCAGACCCAGACCCAGACCCTGGTCCAGATCCAGACCCAGACCCAGACCCAGACCCAGAACCAGACCCTAACCCAGACCCAAACCCCAGACCCAGACCCAGACTCCAGAGGAGGAGGAAACAAACACGTATAACGTAGCTATTGTGCTAATTCTGGCTCATTCATGTTGTAGCTTTGCTAAAACACTGATTAAGGTGCAGCAGTTTCCATTAAAACAATTAGCATAAATGTTCAATCTAGCAGTAAATACAAAATCTTCCATTAACCCTTGTGCTATCTTAGATGACCCCCCCCCCCCTTCCATTGAGGTGTTCTCCCTACCATGACAAAGGTGGATAAAGGTGGAAAGATTTCATGTAATCCATGGACACCAGTGAAGATCACAAATCATTGAAGAAAAAAGGTTCAGAGCACTGTCTAGTGGGTCTAGATGACCCAACTCCCAATGTTACAGTGACTAGGATAGAACAAGGGTTAAACCAGAGTCTGACTGTGTTTATGTAATTAAAGTTGTTGTTTTTTAACCTAAATCCATTAGCAATGACATTCGTTTGCTGCCAGCCTCTAGTGGTCACCCAAGGAACTGCATGTTTTGACATTGACTGTGGATTCTTGGGTGTTCAAACTTTCAGACGTAATAAAGTTTTTACCTAAAGGAACCAACAGTTCTTCTTCTCTTCTGCCAAAGGATCCTCTTTATTCATGGCGGTAAACTGATATCATGTGACCTCAGGTCTTCTCTACACAGGTACACCCCCCCCCCATTGTTAATGTTACTAAATTTAGCCGCATAGCGCGGGAGGGGGGGCACGTGCCACAGGCCTTCTGTTGGACTCAACATCTGAGACCCTCTGTCCCACCCCCACCAGCATGTCGCAGACCCCACCCACCGGGTTTTCTGTTCCTGAACAGTTTCAAGCAATCAGTGCTGACCTCAGACGGACGAACACTGAAACAGAATGAGGATCGAGATCCCAAAGGGATCAGGATGAGGGAACAAACACCCCCCACCTGGGTGGGGGGGGTCATAGGAGAAGCTCAACCAAAAACTCATCAATCTAATGAACTGAAATGTCATCAATGCTATTTTTAAAATGATGTTCTTCATCCAGAGAAGCTGGTTTGTCTGCTGAGCAGCTTTTGGATCCTCCGTTTGATAAATAGCAGCATTTGATTGGCTGGATTCCAGCCAGTCAGCATGAAGCTTCTAGTCTGCGATTGGCTGGTTTGGTGGCACATTTGTAACGTTAAGTTCCGAGTCCAGCAGATTCAGGAGAATCAGAAAAAAATGAACAATATTCAATCACGAATGTATTTCATCACAGAAGAAATAGATTTTGAAGACAAACGGAATTTTTTATGTGCAAACTTAGAAAGTGACATTTTTAGAACTGAAAATTATGATCCCAAAGTTTGACTTTTGCTCTCATTTCAGTAACACATTCATGACGCCACAGAGGAGTGGATGGCTGCAGGTGGGGGGGGGGAAACGCTCAGCGAGCTGCAGGAGGACGACAGGAGAGGAAACCCTGGAGGAGGAGAACTGTGGAGGGAGGAGGAGGAGGAGGGTCTGGTCCAGTAGGCGGGTCCGGTTCGGTACAGATCCTATGGACTGAGCTCCACGAAGACCAGAGCGGGGAACACACAGGTGAAGGCTATGACAGTGAAACAGGAAGCCCTGATGTCAAAATAAAAGCCAGGACAGGAAGTAAACACAGAGAAAGCAACTGGATCTGGTCTTGAGGACGTCTCCCACCTTGAAGTGGGTTGAACATTCAATAGAAATTGGACAAAAGTTTGATGTGACTGATCATGAAGATAACAGATAAACGTAGAAAAGTCCATGATCTTCAACACTTCTATTCAGAGAAGCTGCTTTCAGTCATGGCTGGTGCATAAACATGAAGGATTCAATCAGACCCAAAATGTCAGTCATAAAGAGGACATTTGATATGTTTTTGCTGCACCTCCTCCTGAATCCTTTCAGAGCGGGTCTTGGACAGAACCCATCATTAATAGGTTCTATTTTCTGCATGGGGAGCTGTGAAAAACTGTGAGGCTCTAAAACGTTACGACCCAACTTTTCCTGTCTTACAGTCATTTTCCAGCCGTGTCTGCAGTCTAAACGCGGTTCTTAGACTCCAGAACACGCAGCTCCAAAATAGTCGGGCCATAAAAACGTCCCCTTATCTTTCCTGCTCCCATAAATCCTGGAGAGTCCAGTCTGAGCGGCAGAACCCAAAAGGAAAAGGCCGCACTGAGACGGGAAGAAAAGCAGCAAAGCCTCCGGTCAATCAAACGAGAGGAAACCGATAAAACGGAACCACAGCTTTTCAAAAATGATGAGGAATGTGGTGGTGGACTTTACCGCGCTGCGCCGCTCCAGCCGTGAAAACGACTCAACGTTTGGTTCAAAGAGCAGAACATGGACCCCCAAAGCTGAGCCGAAGTTCTGTAGCCCGAATGATTTACACAACAGAAACCTAGAGGAACCCAAAAACCAACCAGGAAGTCCCTGCTGTTCTGCTATTTGTATGTCGGGTCCAGCAGAACCGTCAGTCCTCTGGAGTCTGGGGGCTAACCAGACGGGACCCACTAAGCTCTGTTTTCCTTAAGTCTCTGTGACTCTCCGGGTGTGCTTCATGGAAGACTGTGGTGCCACAGGGTTCTGCCAGGGTTCTGCCAGGATTCTGCCAGGGTTCTGCCAGGGTTCTGCCAGGGTTGTGCCAGGGTTCTGCCAGGGTGCGTCCATCTCCATTTGCTGCTGTCATGGCTGCCTCTGCTCTAAACGAGACCGGCTGATTGGACAGACATTGTTTTCAGCAGACTGCCCTCTAAGGGGTAGAACATCTGAGGTTCAGAACCACGGCCCATTGGGCAGCTGGGATTCTGCTTCCTCTTTGGGGACGATGGAACCAGCAGGGTTTGTGGATAAATTCTGGATCAGATTGGTTCACCTGTCAGATGACTTTTACCTGTGAGGTAAAGAAGCTGTTTTCATCAAATCGTCTGCGTCTTGAACTGAAGAACAGTCAGTAGGAAGGGATTCTCCAAGACCTCCACTGGAGCATCGGTGCAGGTGGATCAGGTCCATGGATGACCTTCACAGTACAGCTGAAGGGGCGGAGCTTCAGCCCTGATGTGTTTGACGTTACCCAGCAAACAGTGGAGTTTGGATCTCACTGGAGGCGTTCTCTTCTACTCCTTTCAGGCTGTCCGACCTTCATCATATGAACAGTTTGGCTTTCAGGAGGTCCAGATTCACGTCTCTGATGGCGTCTGTTACTCTAAGCCTTAAATCTACGTAAACGTCTGACCTTCATGGGTTGTCGGGTGTGTGACCCCCATCAGCCCCTCTCAGTGTTCCCTGTGAGGTTCGACACCTTCTCCTGCCTGGTCCGGCATTCAGTCGGTCTGCGTTTGGATCTCCCCACCAGGACCTCCCCGTGTTTCCTGGCACCATCCCGCTCTAATAGAGCGTTTGTGTCGGCGCTGTTTTCCTACATGAGGTCGGGCTTCAGAGAGCTCGGAACGCGCTCTTCCTCGCCTTCATCAATCACGCCGCGACAGTGAATGGCAGGATAATATTGTTGCTGGTGGTTGATTGGAAGTCTCCCCCCTGACAGCGTTCATGCCTCCCCGACTGGGCATGTGCGTGAGCGTGCCAACACGGCTCCAGCCGCGCACACACAGAAGCTGGGCTTTAACTCCTTGGCGCCTGGGCCTTCCTGTAGCGCTGCAGCTGGACTGCGGGCGGCTGGACGGGCTCTTCCCATTATGGCCGCTGCGGTTTCGGCGGGACCATGTGCCCTTTCACCACTGTTTGTTTTCAGTGTGATTATGAGGCCAACACTCTGGCGCTGACCGGCCCATGGAAATGGTCTCCTTTGTTTGGCCGTCTCTCCCCGTCAGAGAAGCATAGAAAAACATGGAGGTGCATGTCCAAACCCCACACGCCCCTCCCCTGATCCCATGCGTTCACGCACACACGTGCACGCTGTTTTCCATTAGACCTCCTTCACTTACTTAACATTTCTAGGGACTGAAACAGGAATTTTCTTCAATCTAAATTGTTTCTGCGAGGCAGCTCTCACTGAAACGCCAGCACCATCCCGGTCTTGGGTGAGTTCCTGAAACCCCTTTTTGGGTTGGGGGTGTGAGGGGCTGTAAGCCAGCAGGAGATAGTGTAAACAGATGGATGATGGGAAACGGGGGCAGGCTTTCTTCATACAATTCAATTCAATTCTATTCCATTCAATTTTATTTGTTTAGCCCAAATTCAGAACAACAGTCGTCATGATGGATTTCGTATCTGTAACAGAAAAAGTTAAACATGAACTCAAAAGGATCATGAATACATAGAATTCAATAGGAAAATACTAAATTTAACTAATAAACAGACTAAACTAAACTGGCATCCCTGCCCGTAGACCCCCCTTCGCGGTACGGAAAAACTCCTTCCGGGAAAAATGAAGATCCCTCAGGGGTGTCCACATGAAGGAGGGATCCTCCCCCAGGACGGACAGGCGATTTACCAGAACTCTTAGAGAAGAATTAACTTATCTAAATCTACAACTACATATATAAAAGTCCAGCAGACGAGCTTCATCCAGCCGTGGTTGGGGGGACAGTCAGGGGCGCGAGTCGAGCCGGAGACAGGAACCACAGCCAGGTGTAGGAGCAGGAGCAGAGACGAGGTACTCGGTCAGGAACTGGAGCACGGATGAAACAACTGGAGTCTGGAAGCACTCCCACTCCCCAGGAGGGGAGAGGAAAAGAGGGACAATACATGAATCGCACTGCACCAAACAGAGGCATGGAGAACTAAATGATGAATTATGATCAAGAATAGAGGAGAGGAAGGGTAGAAGTAGAAGAGAAAAGAGGACAGAACCCCAGTGCACCATAGTTACCCCAGCTTCAACTTCTAGCAGCCTTTTAAAACAAATAGTTATTATTAAGTTTAATTTAAACAAATTAACATTAAGTTAAATAATCTCTGAATACTAACTAGTCTGACAATAATCCTGTCCAAAGAGGAATGTTTTCAGTCTAACTTTGAATGTAGAAACTGAGTCGGCCTCTCTTCCATGAGCTGGGAGTTTATTCCATAAAACAGGGGCTTGGTGGCTAAACGCTCTACCTCCAACCGTACTTTTACTAATTCTAGGAACCACAAGCAGTCCTGCATTTAGTGAGTGAAGTGTTCTGATTGGATGGTAAGGGACTATGAGGTCCTTAATATAGGACGGGACCAGATTTCTGATCTTAGCAATATCCCACAGGTGAAAAAAGGCAGTTCTACACGCCTGAGATATGTGAGCCTTAAATGATAAATCCTGGTCAAGTAAAACCCCAAGGTTTCTAACTGTGGAATTGGAGGCTATACTTATGCCATCCAGGGATACTATCTGAGCAGACAGAGTATCTCTGAGGTTTTTAGGACCAAGTATAATGACCTCTGTTTTTTCTGGGTTCAAGAGGAGGTAATTAATTGTCATCCAGGTCTTGATGTCTCTGATGCAAGCGTTCACTTTCTCTATATCGTCATTCTGGTCAGGTTTCATGGATAAATACAACTGCGTATCGTCATCATAACAATGAAAGGTCCATAATGTTACAGAGGTTTCTATGGATGCCTCCATTTCTACCGCTTCAGCCTGTTCTGGGCTGATAGTAGGAATAACCTGATTTAACTTATGTCTAATATTTGAGATTTTACTATCAAAAATGTAAGAAAATCATCAGAGCTGAGAGAAACAGGAACATGTGGTTCTACTGAGCTCTGACTGCGAGTTAATCTAACAATAGTGTTAAAAAGAAATCTTGGATTATTTCCATTCTCTGATATTGTCTATGTTTCTAGAAAGAAGAGCGGCACCGTCCCGGGTGGGATGGACGCCGTCTCTCCGCATGAGACCGGGCTTCCCCCAAAACGCGCTCCAGTTATCCACAAAACCAACGCCGTTTTCTGGGCACCATCTAGAAAGCCAGTGGTTAAATGATGAAAAGCGGCTGTACATTTCATCACTGACTAAGTTCGGCAGGGGACCAGAGAAAATTACAGTGTCGGACACCGTCTTAGCCAGTTTACACACCGAAGTTACGTTTAGCTAAACCACCTCTGACTGTCTCCGTCGGGCATCATTACCGCCTGCGTGAATCACGACTCGACGGAACCTGGACTTACTCTGAGCTAACATCCTAAGGTTCCCCTCGATGTCACCAACTCTGGCCCCCGGATAACACCTGACTGTAGCCGCTGGGAGCTCCACGTTTCTAACTTCAGAAGAGCCGATAACCAGAGTTGAGGGTTCTTCTTGAGAGTTTTTGCGTTTAGCACTATGTTTCCTCCCAACCGGTACAAACCCCTGACTGTTTCCCGGCTGTTGGGAGGGCGCTGGGGTGCTAACTAAGTTAGCCCTGGTAGCGCGGCCCGCGCTACGAGTAACGACCTGGCTAGCCGGCTTAGCTTCCACTGTGCGGAGCCGCGCTTCTAACTGCTCCAGCCTGGCCTCCAAGTCTAACACAAGACTACACTTAACACACCTACCGCTATCTTCACTAAAGGAGGCAGGATCATCACTAAACATATGGCACATGGGGCAGGAGAGAGGAGGAGAGGCGGAAGGAGTGGTGGCCATACTAGGTTCTAAGCTAAGGCTAGCGGTGTTTAGGTAAAGAGAAGTGGTTTATTTAGCAAAATGAGAAAGTGAACAGCAAGCGGTTTAACAGTGGTGAATTCGCTACTAAAAGGTGCTAGATGTGAATATTAAACCAAATAACACTTAAAGTAAGCTATAGTAGTCAGGCTAATGCCAAACAAGAGAGCAGCAGTCAAACACGACTAACACTGGAAAACGCTCACCCGGAAATGACGTCACAGGAACTCAAACACCCTTGGTTGACCCCATACCAACAGTTTCACCCACAACACAGAGGTGAAATTCTGAAAATGCCCAGGCTGGTGTGACCCAAAGGTCCTGTCTCGGTGCTGGTGGTGAAGGGAGGGTGGGGCGAGAGACGGACAGACCGATCTGGACTCTGCTCTGGTCTGCTGAGGAGTCTGACCCCCCCCCTTATGGAGAAGAGCAGCTGAGGAGGTTTCATGCAACATGAACACAGTAAAGCTCCAACAGGGCCCAGAGCAGAGCGTCGGGTCCGGGTGGAGTTCTCACTCTGACACACATATCTGAGGGAGGAGGCACTTCTAACAACCGCCAGTGGCGCCCGACCCGTCTGCCTCGTCATCGTTGGATGATGTCATTCGGAAGGAGCCGCCTCACAGAGGTGGGGGTGGGGGGCAGGTGCTCCACATCACAGTCCCTCCATAAACACACACTAGCGTCTAAGTAAACATCAACCCACACACACACACAGGTCCATGAATAAACATGCTCACACACATATGTCCAACCACAGGCGTGCTCACCGACCAAACGCCGCCCAGAAAGCGTGGTGTCCCCGGCAGAGCAGAGAAAAAGGATTAAACTGCTGTAGAGTTAGAAGGATAAAATCAATGATGAGCTGCTGAAAATCTCAAACTGCATCATATCAATGACCAGGAGGAGTCCATGAAGAGGAGCAGAGAGGAGCTCCTGCAATGGAACACGTGTTTCTTCCTTCCAATAATCTCCTCATGGTTTCCATAGCAACAAATAAAGGTAGTAAACACAACCCTGGATCTGAACCAGCAGTCACTCTGCTGCTTGTCGATGGGAATGTGAGACGTTTTTACCATCAAGATCAGCCGTCAGCTCTGAACCTCCTATATCAAGAACAACCTCAAACAAAACCAAACGTACAGAAAGACTTCAGCATCTCAGCTGTTCAGTCACATCGTGACTCAAGTTTAACACTTAAACACCTTTGTTTTGTTCAGGACCCTGTCGCTGTGCTGTTGTCATGACAACGGACACAGAAACCGTCATCTGTAATGTGGGTGAGCTGCAGCCTGAGATGTAGGACATCGTGACATTGTCTGGTCCTAAAGCGGGTCGGCCGTGGACCGGACGTTTTCCTGCCAATCACCTGTCACTCAAGTTCAGGAGCAGCAGCTGTTCCAGAGTTGGGGGACGTCATCTGTTCCCTACAGAACCAGACTGATGGACTGAGGCGGTGGTTCTGTTCCTGTTCTGATGGTATGAGTTGGAAGTTTCAGTAAATGAAGGTGGACTTCTCCTGCAAAAAGGCTGCTTGGATGTGAACCTGCAGACGTCTGAGCGTCTGCCAGGCGCAGACATCCCCTCCAAGCTGCTTTGGCTGCAGGAGCGGCTCAGCTGCAGCGGCTGCACCTTCCCTTCCAACTGCATTACATTGTTTTTGGAGAGAATATGAACCTGATTACAAACTCTCAATAGCAGCTAATTTTTCTACCGGGGAAATATTTTCTTAAAAACCCGGCCGGCCGTCCTTGTTTGGTTTGCCACTGCTGTGTTGACACAAAGGAGCTCGGTGATAATTGAGTTTTACTCTGCAGGAATGCAAAGTCCAATTACTGTCACATTGTATTTCCAACCGTACTGAGATAAAACCAAAGGAAAAGGCAGTTTGGAAACCAAATGAAGCGGATCCTCTTTTCTCTTTTCTCTTAGGCGTCTCAGGATCTGATGTCTTGATGAGCTGGAAGCAGCTTTACTGAAACTCCACCACAGAAATTAAACTACAACCTAAGTCTCCATTTTCTCGCCATTCGGGATTCTACATGCACCCTTACGGAGGTTGACCCGTACGGGTTCTGCTGGTTTTTTGGTTGTCTGGGCCCATGGAGGGTCGTAGGGAGACTGCAGACACACCTGTGCTCCCCTCAAGGATAGCTGCCTCTTCAGGTGAGCACAGGTGTGTCTGCAGTTCCCTCAAGGACAGCTGGACCACCTCAGTGGATCGACCATTGTCGTGTGTGGTAAGTGGATCGTGAAGTATTGGTAAGGGTAAAGGAGGTTACCCGCGCTTCTGAGGTACGGGCGATACAGTCGTATGACGTCCTTACGCCACGCTCTAGTCATTAGAAAGGTGAGCACGCACGTGGTGTGCACGTGATCAGTGACTGCCCGTAGGACCTCCACACAAACTACACGGTCTGATTTCCCATTTCTAACAGTCAGGCTGCAGCGAGGAGCGTGCACGTTTCACGTGAACGGCTCTAACGGCTCCTTGTTCTTGCGCTAAACGTTCATATCTAAGACTGAAATCTGTGCACAATCTGTGGTAACCAATCAAACAAGCTTCACCCCTCCCCCGACCACAGCGGTCATATTTCTGAAGACTATTCTGGTCTCTGCTAAGTCTTTTCCCCCTTCAGCTCCCCTCCAGAGAGCGGGCCGCTCCCTCCTGCTGCCTCTCCTCCTTTGGTTGTAAAATAATACGCCATCAGCCAGAAATCCTTCGCAGGCGAACTCCGCCGACGCAGCCTGACGTTTGCTGAAACCTCATCCCGCTTTTCCTCTCTCCGCCGTCTCTGTCACAGACGCTGATTTTAATAATGAGGCCAAAGCTCGGCCTCGTCTTCATCATTTCCCAGCAGCTGGTTGAGACTTCTGGACCAGCAGCCGCGTCAGCAGATTGGACTAAAACGTCTGACACCATTTGAAAAATGGGTCATGTAAAGTTTTTGACCTCCTAACATCCACAGGAGAAACCTTCTGTCCACGGTTACTTCAAGCTGTGGAATGTGCTATCATCAGCTCACATCTGGTGCTGGTGCCGGTCCATGTTCGGACCGGACTTCATGATCCGGTCTCTGGACTCGTCTCCAGCATCCACAACACAGCAGCCAGAACTGATCCATCGTTTCTGACTTTGTTTCTTCTTGAAGCGACGCCACAGTTGGAGGATCATCCGACACTCTGAGGACAGCAGGAACACAAACCCAAGCAGATTTCAGAGATTTCAAGTGATGAATGTGCAGATTATGGATTTTTGTTCCAATTGAATCTGGAGAACCTTTTGCTCAAGTGAGAACGGTTCTGTGATGAGAGCAGAGGGCTGTTTAACCCTCCTGTCGTGTTCGGGTCAAATCTGACCGTTTTACAACTTATAATACTCATAAATATTATGTTTTACATCTGATTACCTCAAGACCTTATGATATCCTTCACACTGTGTACTTGAACATATAAAAGTGATGATCACCTATTTCATTCAATTTTGAGTGTTTTAATCAACCTTGTTACACCTGTGGTGTTCCCGGTCAAAAGTGACCGTCATAGGAAATGAATGGGTATCCAGAGTAAATTCATTCAACATACAGAAAACATCCCCATACACACTGCCCCAGCTCACTCACACACTCTCACACACACACACACACACACACACACACTCTCACACGCACACACACACACGCACACACCCCCACACACACACACACACACACAATTTCTTTTGTGGGTACACATGTCTTTCTGCTTATGTGCCGATCCTCTCACGTGAACCAACTTCCTAATGATACAATGTATCATATGTTTACACAGACTAGACAGGTGTCTTTTGAACCCATTTCTTTCCCACGCTTCTGTACCTATCACACGTGAACCACACCTTCCAGACTAATCAATGTATCATTTTTACACAACCCCATACTATATATAGCTCGATGTTTGCCTTGCATTCCTTTTACTCTGAGCACAATGAGTAGACGACTGAAGCGTTTTTCTGTGGAAGAGGTTCTGGTCCAGGTTCTTGGGCATGATGAAGAGGGCACTGAAATTGAACCAGAGATAGAGGAGGATGTCTCTGAATTGGAAGACATCACAGATTTTGAACCAGACTCTGAGGAGACTGACCAGTCAACAGATGGAGAGGGAAAGGCACTTGAAGAACAGGCACCTGAGGAAACATTTCAGTCCAAAAGTGGACACTTGCTCTGGTCATCATCCCCCCAGGACCGAGGAGGTAGAGCGAGAGTGGAAAACATCATAAAGATGACACCAGGACCAACGCGTTATGCAGCATCTCGTGTGGATGACATCAAGTCCAGCTTCCAACTCTTTTTACCAGAGTCCATTGAGGGAATTATACTTGAGATGACAAATCTGGAGGGGAAGCGTGTGTTTGGGGACACCTGGAGAGAAATCGACCTGGTAGACCTCCAAGCCTACATAGGTCTGTTGATTTTAGCTGGAGTGTTGCCAGAAAAGGAAGCGTTGTGGCCTCTGTGCCCCTAGAGACATCAAAACGAGCCTGACATGCTGCAAATGTAATGCTTATGTTTGCAAGGCCCACTCTGACCTGAGTGTCACATGCCACTCGTGTGCATGAATACACACAAACACACACACACACACACACACATACCCACACACACCCTGTTGAGTTTGGTGTTTGGTTTTCCATTTATTTTTTGTATTATATGTTCATTTTGTAGTTCATTTTCAGTGCCCAATTGTATTTTCACTGATGTTATTTAATGTTTACATCTACAAATTGTCGTTAGACACTACTTTTAAATGTTGTTCTCAACTAAAGAATGTTTAATAAAAAAATTGGTGGTGAAATTTTTTTTGTGTGCTAATTTAAGACCAGTTAAAACAGACCGGTCAATTTTGACAATGTCAATTTTGACAATTTTGGCTGAAGACAAGGCCAAAGCAGCAGCTCCCCTTTCCACCCTGCAGCCGTGCCAGCGCTGCTGAAAACATTATGCAGCAACAGCAATTAGTTCCATTTCTGCATCCCAATCTGGCAACGTCCGAGGCTTTAATTAAATAGTGTTTGGCGTGCATGCGGCCGGCGCTGACCGCAGACAGGAAGGGGAAAAAAATCCATAGGTTTCAGCAGAGGTGGGCTCGGGTTTCCTCTCATGCTGCGTCTACGGCCAAAAACAATGTGGAGGAGCACAGCTGAATGTTTTCACTGCTTTTCTGCTGAGGTGGGCACCAGAACCGGTTTCTGTGCCGGCACAGGCTGGTTCCCCGACCCAAACCCAGATAGAGGAGAAGATGAAACACGAGCCTGGCTGACCGCCCTGCCAAAGCCATCATCTGCTGCTAAGCCCACACCTGTGCGGGTCAGGGAGGTTCTCCAGAACCTCGGTCCAGAGTGAAGGACACTTGAAGGTCAAAACCCTTGGCGGGGGGGTTAGGCTGCTGCTCGGAGGTCAGGTCTTTCTTCTGACATGAGGCCCAAAAACTTCCACCAGTCTGCCTCACTCATTTGGTTTGATTTGCTCTTTTTTTGCTTTTTTCTTGTAGCATTTTGTGGTTGTATCTGTAAATGGAACTCTTCCCACATCAGGACGTGAATGTTAAACGTTTGCTTCCTCAGAAGCCGTTTCCAGGGAACAAACTTCTGGGGGTGAAAAAGGAGGCGGAGCTTCAAATGTCTTCATTTTACAAAGCGACAGCTTATCACTCCACTCCCCTGCTGATGAACTGATGGAAGACATTCAGCCCCACACCATCACACTCACGCCCCTGTGCTTGACACTGTCAGGTTAGGTCTGATGCTCCGTGGACTCACTCCTCTTTCTGTCTCATCAGAACACTTTTTCGTGGACGATCCGGATGTTTCTTCATGGTGTCTTTGTCCTGGAACTCCCTCATAGATCCATGAAGGGTGGAAGTGCTTTGTTCAAAACACAAAGAGCTTCCAAAGGATGAAATACGTTATCACAAATGTTTTCCCCCTTCAGGTTTCTCTGGGACGTATCTGTTCTGGAGCTGCGAGCCCCAAAGGTGCGTCCGGACCGCTGCAGCCCGGGGTGGATTCTGCTGCTCATCATCCAGGCTTCCTCCCGTTTCTTCTGTCTCAAACTGTCAGCATCCATAAAAATGAACCGCTTAAAAAGATTCTGTTGTTCCAGAAATGAAGGGCTGTGCTCACAGACACGCACGGCTCCATAAATCCCTCATCTTCAAACGCAAACGTCTGCCAGCACGCGGCCACGGATGTGGCGTCTTTACCTCCTGACCCGCTCTGTCCTTCCTCCGCCTCCAGATCATCAGCGGAGCGCCGAAATGAGACGGGACATTTCATTAATGCGCAGAAATACAAACTCCAGAGGATGTCAGAGCCGTGAGATCAGAGAGGACCAGGAAGCCCTGGGAGCCTTTAGGAGGGGGGAGGGGGGGGGGGGGGCATTTCCTCAGGTTTAATGTCTTCCTCACCATCTCTGGGATGAAGGCTCAGGATCTGCTTCCATGAACCAGAATGAAGGAACCAGTGATGGGGGTGGGGGGTGAGGCACATGCTTGGTGTTTAGAGAAATGACTCCTCATGTTTAGGGTGTTGTGAGGATTATGGGATGGATGGGGAGGGGGTCACAGCAGGAGGCACCGTCACAATCGGTGACCTGATCTCAATAACTGATCTTTAATGTCTGCAGAAGATCAAAGCAGAGCTGCATCAGCTGATGCTGGCGCCGTGGCGATGGCTCGGTTGCCCCAGACGATGACGTCTGCAGGTCTGTTGCTCCACATTTACTCCTCATTCTCCTCTTCTTCTCTCCCAGAATCATTTGGAACTTCCTGCTTCATTTGCTTTGTTGGACGTAGAGAAAGAGCTTTTGTCCTCCTGCGCCTCCTACAGACTGGACGTTACCTGCTGAGATCCATCATGTCTGTGAATCCTGGACCAGGAACCAAAGCTGCATTCCTCATGATCTGGTTCTGCGCCTCAGTGACTTTTAGTCCTGATTACACTCAGACTAATAAAACTGTTTCCTGTTAAGCTTGGATCAGGGACAGAGAGCCCAAACAAACTGTGTGTCAGTGATGCTAAGCAATACCTGCTTCCATGAGATCCTGACATTCGAGTTCAGTAAAAAGGAAGTCATTCATGTTCCTGTGCCTTTCACATTCACAACAGGGAGAATCCCTCAGATCAGATCAGTCTGTCTGCACAGTCAAACCTGTGTCTGAGCGCGTTGGACTCCGGCAGGACTGCCCTTCCTTAACGGTTCTGATCCGAATCTTTATGAACAGAACTTCTTCTCGGAGTAAGTCTGCTTTCATCTCAGCGCTCCGTCAGCTGACCTTCGTCTTCTGAGGAGGTCAACAGCCCAGTGAGAGGCGGTTGGAGGGAGAACCCCCCAGGTCTGAGGCCATGGTTCTGCCCCCTAAAAGGTGGCATGTCTGGACCATGAGGGTGAAGAGCTGCTCCTCCAGGCGGAGGAGTGTGAGGATCCTGGTGTCTTTTTCCCAGTGATGAAGGGTGGAGCACCAGACTGACGGTTGGAGCACCACACTGACGGGTGGAGCAACAGACTGACGGGTGGAGCACCACAATGTAGGTTGGAGCACCACACTGACGGGTGCGGCACCTGACTGACGAGTGGAGCACCAGACGGACGGGTGGAGCACCAGACTGACGGGTGGAGAACCAGACGGACGGGTGGAGCACCAGACGGACGGGTGGAGCACCAGACTGACGGGTGGAGAACCACACTGACGGGTGGAGCACCAGACTGACGGGTGGAGCACCACAATGACGGTTGGAGCACCACACTGACGGGTGCGGCACCTGACTGACGGGTGGAGCACCAGACGGACGAGTGGAGCACCAGACTGACGGTTGGAGCACCACACTGACGGGTGGAGCAACAGACTGACGGGTGGAGCACCACAATGACGGTTGGAGCACCACACTGACGGGTGCGGCACCTGACTGACGAGTGGAGCACCAGACGGACGGGTGGAGCACCAGACTGACGGGTGGAGAACCACACTGACGGGTGGAGCAACAGACTGACGGGTGGAGCACCACAATGACGGTTGGAGCACCACACTGACGGGTGCGGCACCTGACTGACGGGTGGAGCACCAGACGGACGGGTGGAGCACCAGACTGATGGGTGGAGAACCACACTGACGGGTGGAGCAACAGACTGACGGGTGGAGCACCACAATGACGGTTGGAGCAACAGACTGACGGGTGGAGCACCACAATGACGGTTGGAGCACCACACTGACGGGTGCGGCACCTGACTGACGAGTGGAGCACCAGACGGACGGGTGGAGCACCACACTGACGGGTGGAGCACCAGACTGACGGGTGGAGCACCACACAGACGGTTGGAGCACCAGACTGACGGGTGGAGCACCACACTGAGGGGTAGAGCACCACACCGACAGTTGGAGCACCACACTGACGGGTGGAGCACCACCCTGATGGGTGGAGCACCAGACAGACGGGAGGAGCACCACACTGACGGGTGGAGCACCACACTGACGGTTGTAGCATTAGACTGAGGGGTGGAGCATAAGACTGAGTGGTGGAGCACCAGACCTACGGGTGGAGCATTAGACTGACAGGTGGAGCATTAGACTGAGGGGTGGAGCACCAGACTGACGGGTGGAGCACCAGACTGACGGGTGCAGCACCACACCAACGGTTGGAGCACCAGACTGACAGGGGGAACACCACACTGACAGGTGGAGCATTAAACTGAGGGGTGGTGCACCAGATTGACGGGTGGAGCACCACACTGACGGCTGGAGCATTAGACTGACGGGTGGAGCATTAGACTGACGGGTGGAGCATCAGGCTGACGGGTGGAGTACCAGACTGACGGGGGGAGCATTAGACTGACGGGGGGAGCACCAGACTGACGGTGGAGCACCAGACTGACGGGTGGAGCACCACACTGACGGTTGGAGCACCAGACTGACGGGGGGAGCACCAGACTGACAGGTGGAGCACCAGGCTGACGGGTGGAGCACCACACTGATGGGTGGAGCACCAGACTGACGGGTGGAGCACCACACTGATGGGTGGAGCACCACACTGACGGGGGAGCACCAGACTGACGGGTGGAGCACCAGGCTGACGGGTGGAGCACCACACTGATGGGTGGAGCACCACACTGACGGGGGGAGCACCAGGCTGACGGGTGGAGCACCACACTGCAGGAACGGGAGGCCCGGATCCATCTCGATGTTCTTTGAGTCATGACCCAAAAGGACAGGAACACAGATACGAGTGGCTGGAGAGTTTCCTCTGGCGGGGGGCTGGGTGCTCCCCTAGAGGTGGGGGAGGAGCTCCATCATCCTGCAGGAGCTCATCTGCTGATCCTCATCCTTATGGAGAAAGGCCAGCGGAGGTGGTCATCTGTTCTGGATGCGCCCTTAGGAAAGGTGTTGGGCATCATGTGGGAGAAAGAGAACTGGGGGGAGGAAGGGAGCAAAGGGTGGGGGGTAGATGGATGGACCCAATTATTCTCCTGTTTTCCTTCACAGCAGCGGGGGGAGGGGGGTGGATAATAGAAATGTGTGGAATGATGGAGGGAGACAATTAACCAGGTCTGCACTTCAGCACCCGTCGATTCTCCTGTAATTAACTCATTACACTCCCCCCTCATTTTTTCTCTCCATGTAATGACTGCAAAAGAGTGAAGGCTTTGGTGGTTGAGGGGTGGGGGGGGCCGTTCACGTGCACACTCCATTTGGTCCGCTCAGACGCGTCCCAGCTGTCATCCATCACGGCCTGTTTTCACGGTCGCTGTGCAGGGGGGGGCTTTGGCTCGTTAGCACAACGGAATCAAAATGGCCGCAGCCTCCGATAATTTCTGTACACGAACAGGTCAGTTTGCGTGGGGGTGGGGGGCAGCATGAGTCACTGCGGCGGCGTACGCAGACGTGACGGATTCATGCGCAGTAAACTGATCATGAGCTTCAGGATGTCAGAAGATGCAGGTCTGAAGGAAACGCTTAGCCCCCGACCTGGAACCAAACCAAACCCTAACCCTGACCCCAACCCCAACCGTAAACATGACCCCAACCCTAACCCTGACCCCAACCCTAACCCTGACCCCAACCGTAAACCTGACCCCAACCGTAAACATGACCCCAACCCTAACCCTGACCCCAACCCCAACCGTAAACATGACCCCAACCCTAACCCTGACCCCAACCGTAAACCTGACCCCAACCGTAAACATGACCCCAACCCTCAACATGACCCCAACCGTAAACATGACCCCAACCCTCAACACGACCCCAACACTAAGCCTGACCCTAACCCCGACCCTAACTCAAATCCACCACAAGAGATGAGAACATAGGCCCAATGAGGATTTACAGGCACTTCTTTCCAGAACCTGCACCTGTTGATGCTGGCTGGTTCTGACCAACCAACAGCAGAGGTTGAACCGTTAGGACGGGCGCTGAATGAGGTCATGTGACTTAGTTATCATCAATCAATCATGTTTATAAAATTTCTGAACAATGTTCCAAAAAGGAAGTCAGAAAGACCAGACCTGCCTTTTGTGATGGGCGGCTCACTCATTTTACAGTGTAGTTATGCTTCCTTTTTTTTACAGTGCATTGCGTTCTGATTGGCTGTAGATCTTGTCAGTCTCCTCTATGTCCTGTACTGAATGTGTTTAGTTTAGTTTAGTTTCATGAATCTTTTTAAAGAAAAGTGTGAAAATGTTCATGTCAGTCTGAGAAAAGTGGATCAACTTTGTAGTGAGGAGTTTTAGAACCTCCAAACGTCTATTGTTGAGGAGGGCGCGGGACGCCCGGTCTGTGTGTAAGAGCAGCTTCAGGTTTGGTTTTCACAGATCCAGTGGGCGGGGCCAGAGATTTTAGCATGAAACATTGTCTTCATGTAAATGATTGAAAGACACAAAGGAAGACAGTCAGCACAAAAACACGTCTGCAGGTAATCTATGCTGTTGAAGAATTCTTCTACTAGCTTAAAAAGCTCCAGCTAGTGGTGGTCCCCAGTTTGCAGGGGATCCTCCAGGAGTTCCTCCAGGGGTTCTTCTGTGGTTCCTCTGTGATTCCTCCAGATGTTCCTTCAGGGGTTCCTCCAGAGGTTCCTAGGTGGTTCTTCTATGGTTCCTCCAGGGATCCTCTGTGGTTCCTCTATGGTTCCTCCAGAAGTTCCTCTGTGGTTACTCCAGGGGTTCCTCTGTGGTTCCTCCACAGGTTCCTCCAGAGGTTCCTCTATGGTTCCTCTGTGGTTCCTCCAGGGGTTCCTTCCAGAACTTCCTTTGTGGTTCCTCCAGAGGTTCCTCCAGAAGTTCCTCTGTGGTTCCTTCAGGGGTTCCTCCAGAGGTTTCTCTATGGTTCCTCCAGAGGTTCCTCTATGGTTCCTCCAGAGGTTCCTCTGTGGTTCCTCCAGAGTTTCCTCTGTGGTTCCTCAATGGTTCCTCCAGAGGTTCCTCTGTGGTTCCTCCAGAGGTTCCTCTGTGGTTCCTCTATGGTTCCTCCAGAGTTTCCTCTGTGGTTCCTCCAGAGGTTCCTCTGTGGTTCCTCTATGGTTCCTCCAGAGGTTCCTCTGTGGTTCCTTCTGTCTGAATGATAACATAACTTTTCTTCATTGAAGGAGCTGCAGGGCTGAAGCTGGAACTCAACACCAGCCTTTCAGCTTCAATCGCCCTGCAGCCACTGACACAGTCAGGACAAATGCACAGTTTACTTAAATCCAAAAATTCTAACACCCCCCCGACACATAGAAGACTGATTGCAGCTCTAACGAGCCCCCCGCCAAAGAGCCCCACACTAACAGTTTGTTTCCTCTGTGAGCTCATGGATGGATCGCACTGAAGTGGGGACCAACAGAGAAGTATGGAGACTGAAAATGTTATTCAACCCCCCCCCCCCCCAAGACCTCATGACTCCTTGAGGACTTAAAATGTGAGTTGTCCTCCTGGAGGAGAAATATCTGCACATGAGGAGGTGAAGAAAAAGGAGGAACCAGCAGCTTCTGCTGTTAGGTCCTTGTAATCGCTGCACGGCGTCCTGTGTCGCGCTTACAAACCAGTCAGACCCGGTCACATGACTGACCCGTCTGTGGACGTCTCACAGAAAGTCAAGTCAAATATAGAAGGATTAAAACAATAAAAATAGAGTTTCACGATGAAAACACCGTCGACACAGAAGTCCTCCCTTCTGGTGGGTGGAGACCTCTGGTCTTCAGGTTTCAACAAAAACCTTTGAAATGTTCCTGGTCCCGTTCCATCCGCTTGTTCTTCACAAATGTTCACACTGTGTTATAGATATCCACTGATCTGAATGGTTGTTTTCTGTTTTGGAGACATCCCACTTTATAATACTCCTGCCACCTTGTTTCACTGTGAAACCTGTTTTCCAAAAAGAGGCGTGCTCAGCAAATGTGTCAATTTGGCTTGTATCTGCTTCAGTACACCTCCAAACCAGCTAAGGTGGAGGTCTTCATTTGTGAAATCTCTGAGCGTTTGTTTCCTCTCAGGTCTTGGAACCTCAGGCTCCGCCTTAACGTCGTTATACTCCGCACAGGTGGAGCATCAGCTCAGTCCTTCAGATGAGCCGTTATCAATTCCTGCCCAAAAACATGTTGCAGGTTGATTGGTGTGTGTGTGTGTGTGTGTGTGCGTGTGTGCGTGTGCCGCTTGTCCTGTTGAACATATCTGTTCTCTGACTCCAGTCCTGTTATTAATGCAGACACCTTCCCCGGACAACAGTCACATGTGGTTGTGCTGATCAAGCCGTGCCTGCAGAGCCGGTGTCACCATTAGTTGGACAGCTATGATTAATGCCTGTGAACCTGCAACCTTGACCCCCCAGTCTATGCTTGATCGGTCTCTAGTTCACGTCTGTGAGAAACGACTCTCAAACGACCGTGTACCTGTGTTTGAGACAAAAATGGGCCGCCCCCCCGCCTCCACGATCTGACCTGCTGAAGTGCTGACGGGTCCTGAAGTTCATGACTTTTGTCTGCAGCCACACGGAACATACAAGAGAAGCCATGTTTGTTGATTCACATCAAACATTAAACTCACAGGATATCTTGTAGTAAAACACAAACACTGGTATTGATGGTTAAAAACAAAAAGGCAATTACCCCCCCCCCCCCCCCCCCACACACACACACACACACACATACACATGTGAATCGTCCTCACTTCTTATGGGGGTTCTGAACCATTTGGAAGGAGCTGTGGTGGAGCAATCATAAGAACATATAAACTTCTGCTTTTTTAGGTTTTAAGAGCGGGGGCTTTTCCTTTATGTTATTTTTATATGTTACAAATTATGCACATTGATTTCTCCTGTTAGTCCGGACACTGGCATGTAAGCTTAGTGGGTGAAGGACTGCCAAGGCCAAAACCACTGGAAAAAGTGTGTGGGCTGAGCCGTGGATTCAGTCGGGTCTTTGTAACATGTGCAGGAGCTTTTTCTACAACGTCTCCAAGAATGCAGCTGCATTAAGCAGATTTACCAAAGGAGAGACCTGTATCTGCCCAAGCAGCATTAATGAAGCCCAGGACAAAGTTAAACCAACATGAGAAAGTGCTCACGTTAACGGCGCAGGGCTTTCCCTCCTAAAGCATCACAGTGTTTCCTAAAAAAGGAAAAGTGGCCCCAAAGTGTTGAGAAAAACTGGAGAAAGCGGCTCATGTGTTTCATATTTCCATCTCTGACTGAAGTGCAAAGGAGTGGTTCTCCACATTTTCACCAGAGTTTACCAAACTGTGGTTGGAGCCTCTGCCATTATCTAAATAATGATAAACAGAGCAGCTGCTGCTGTTCTGCTGTTACTGTTCTGCTGCTGCTGCTGCTCACGTCTCCAGCGACATTGGTGTGTCGACATTTCAGAAAGTGTCCCGGGACAGTGTCGCCTTAGTGCCTTCCAGCTGGATTGGCAGATAATCCAGACTGGATTAATACTTCCGTCTAGAAATCGTACAGTTTTTGTGTGTTGGGGCCAGATGTTATTGATTTCATGACCGGAGCCAGCAGACTGGTAGAAATCCGGACTTTGGACATGCCTTTGGACATTGGGAATGAACTCTGGACCTTTTAAGGTGGACTGATTCTGTAATAACTGCTTTGGGACAGCAGGGACCTAAATTTATTTTCATGACAAAGTCTCTCTCAGAAGATTCCAGACCTGTTTCCGTCTGTCACTAGATTAACTTCAATGGGTTCAAAAGTCAGAGAAAGATGAGACAACATGGTGGGGGTGTGATGGCCCTAAAAAGTCAACTAATACTGAAAATCTCACACCTAAGGCGTGGCGTTTGAACCCGTTCTGAACTTCCAGGGAGGTTCCGGTCTAACCGGTGATAAAATGAAGAAACGTTTTCAAAGTAATCTGTGTTTGAAAGGATTCCCATGAAGAAAATAAGTTCATTAATTTACCATCACCTGTCTGTAGGTATGATCCCTCTGGAAGGAGTTTATTCAGCATAACTAAAGCAGTGAATGTCAAAGGTCAGAGGTCATGTCCATAACAGGTCCACTCTGCTGTGGACTGTAAGCAGGACCCAAAGTTATCCCTCCATTCATTTTGTATTTAATGTGTTACCATGACGACAGGCGTTAGACATTGATCTTTTATTTTCCTAGCATTTTATTTTGAAGGCCAGAATTGTGGACAGTTTTGATGAGTTTCCACAAACATTCAAGGATCCCGTTTGATTCACTTAGTAAATGAAAAAACCCAAACTTGACCACAGTTGGTTCTCGCCGTCATTCTGGGGCTCGATAATAACAACAGAGCTGCCAAGTTTGGAAAAGGTGCCAATTTTCATGTGGAAAAACACAACGTGCACACGGATGGTAGCACCGAGGAACATGGAAAACTGGGCTCAGACACACACGGACTCCCCACGGAAAAAGGGAATAAAACCCAGAACTTCCATTTGTGACCAATTAAATTCAGAACAAACCATAAAACTAGAGCTTGGTTTTTGTGGTATTTGACAAAAAAGTGGAGTTTCAGCTTCTTCATCTCCTGAGAACATCTGCTGAAGCAGAAACGTCTCATCGCTGTGAGGAACGACCCAACGGAGACGTCACAGGTCAAAGGTCAAATCCCTTCCTCAGCTCTGCAGCAGTCTGGACACCTGTCCAGGTGTAACCGGACAGCCTTCATCTTACTTCAGAAAAGCACTAAATCTGTTCAAGAGTTACCAAACCTGAGAGATCTCTGACAAACTGCTGGTTACACTCCAGGTCATAGCCCCTCCTTCCTTTCTTCTTCTTGTTTTGACCCCCCATACATTCCAAAGGCTACTGTTCCCCGCCGCTTCTGCATGACCTCCTGTCAGGGAGGTGGGTGCCATCATCCCAAAATCATTTCATTATCCCAATCCATGCTATTGTTATTGTCCTTGTTGGTGTTCATTTTTATTTGTATAACTACAACAATGGTTGTTTCTAACTTGTATTGATGTTTTAGGAGAGATTTTGGAGATTCACCGTTAAAACCTACATTTTGGTTTGTTTTGTTCGTATAGGAGCTGCAGTGGACGGATCACACAGTGTCTGGTTTTCTGTTTGTTACCAGAAAGAAAGGAAGACTTCTCTCCAGGAGGTAACACTGCGTCACGCCAAATTATTAACCAGCACAAGGCAGAAAGCGACCGGTTACACCAGATGAACCCCACCTTCCCCCAACAGCAGCTAGGACAGGCTCCAGCAACCCTACAGGAACCAGCAGAATCCATCAGCCGGTTCAGAAGATGGATGGATGCAAATCCCTTCAACACAGCTGGAGTCTCATGGATGCAGTTGGTTGAGAAGGGTCACATTTCTGCCACAGACTTGGCTTGCCTCGAACCCCCCCCCCATTTCAAAGTTTCCCCCTCAAACCTCCAAAGTCGTGTTCAGGACGGGTGAAGTCTGAACTCTGTTGATCCCTCAGCCGCAGACATGCTGAAGATGTCCAAGCAGGATAAGGGGGGCTCTGGCACCTCTGGGTGCTCAGGACGTTTGCAGGGCGAACATTAGGGTGTGGGCGGAGCCTGAACACGTCTGCTGCACCCGTCACACGCTCTTTCACATGTTCAGGCTGACATGCTTCTCATGTCGCTCACATCCTTAAACGTTCGGCTCGTTTTTGCATCAGTGGGACGAAAAACACGACTGAAGATGAACAAACAGCACATTTAACCCGTTAACTCTGCAGACGTCACCGGCGACACCGAAACAGCACGCGCTCTTCGCTGAACCGTGATCAGCTGATTCCTCAGAATCAAACATCAAAAGAGTTGCTTGTCGGTGCTTTTCTGTGAAGAGTTACGCCCGTCGGAAAAATGTAAAGGCTGGAGCCAAAATGCCGCTGTTAGCCAAGCATCAGCGCGTGAGTGACAGGCCATGCGTGGCTCCGCCCATGAGGTCCGTGAGAACGCCGCAGGAAACCACGGGTGTATGGACCTACATGCAAGAGATCCAAACCATTTCAGAACCATCTGAACCCGAACGCCACAACTCAGACAGACAGACACTTCCAGAACTTCCTGGACTTAAAGCTGATGTGAACATAAAGCTTCAAATCTAGCAGAATGGGATGTCCAGGAGAAACAAGAGGTTCTGGTTGGTACTCCAGCTGATGGAAACACGACTAATGAGCCAATAACCTTCATAACCAGACATTTTCCTCATTTGAATCCTGTGAACTCTTCTGGACCTCCGACTTTTTTAGGCTTCAACAGAGAAAACTGACAAAAAGAGGCGGAGCAGCCACCCTGAAACGGGAAAGAGAGCGGGAAGGAGTCAGCCAATTGAGTTTTATGTCCTCTGACTGTGTTTCTGGTCCATTTGTGGTTCTGCTCGGCATTCCTCAACAGACCACGGTGGACCGCAAGAAGCAGAGCGGCAGTGAGTCACAGGAAAGAGCAGGTGTGTGTCGGGCGTCTTTATTTAAACAGGCCGTGTTTACGTAGCGCGTCTGCTTCACGCCGCCAGACTACCACTGAACGCAGAATTAACCCAGATTACCCCCCTTTATTTTACCCAGCAGCCTCTGGTTTTCACTCATGTACTCCAGCTCTGCATGTCGCTCCACTCCTTTAGAAATAAACTCCACTTTGATCCATCGCCATAACAACCTGGCGAGCGTTCGCCTGCAGTCGGAAACTCAGAGCTGGAATGGATAGGATGCCCTGCTAAGTAAACCCAGTCATCATCGCCGTTCCTTGTCTGCTCAGTATTTACTTTCCCACAATGCATTTGGGTCACAGCTAGCCGTTTTCTGAGGAGCTACATGTGGAATGAACGACACCAAACTGCCTCCATCGGCCTCAGCTCACTCCTGACAGAGGAAATGGGATTAAAAAAATGTGTTCACGTGACACGTGCACGCTCCTCACTGCAGCCTGATTGTTACAGATGAGGAAATGAGCCAATCAGAGCGGAGTTGGTGTGTTTATTCCCCCTCGGCTGGGGCCTTTGTGTTCGGGCTCCCAGAGTTTTGGCCCTGCTTGCCTGGCCTGGTGCCCCCACGTTGGGCGCATTGGACCCAGAGGTTGGGGGGCAGAGGGGCGGGGGGTGCTGGGGATGAGTTGTGTGTTGTGGTTAGGGTTAATCTATTCAATGCAAAACAATCCAGATGTTAACCAGCGTGGATGCGGTTAACGCCCCTTTCCTTCAACGTCTTAGCTAGTTGAAGTGTCAGCAACACTAGTGTGTACTTACACTAGTGTCAATACACACTAGTGTGTACTTGCTGTTCAGACTAAATCTGTCCATCAGTTGTCATGGAGTTGAATTTTTTTTAAATATTGGAACACATCATAAAATGATAAACCTTTTTTTCAACGCCCTTCAGTCACTTCTCTCTGTTGGCAGAGTTTTTGCTTTTTGAGGGAAAAAAGAAACATTTGTATCAGTTTGGGCTGCACGGTGGTGCAGTGGTTAGCGCTCTTGCCTCACAGCAAGAAGGCCCCTGGTTCAAGTCCCGGCTGGGGGACATGAAAAACACAACATCAATGGGGGACCTTTCTGTGTGGAGTTTGCATGTTCTCCCCGTGTATGCGTGGGTTTTCTCCGGGATCTCCGGCTTCCTCCCACTGTCCAAAAACATGCTTCATAGGTTAATTGGCAACTCTAAATTGTCCATAGTTGTGAGTGTGAGGGTGAATGGGTGTGTGATTGTGGACGTTCTACCCTGCGACAGACTGGCGACCTGTCCAGGGCATCCCCTGCCTACGCCCAAGTAGCCGGGATAGGCTCCGGCAGCCCCGTGACCCCGAAAGGGACAAAGCGGTACAGAAAATGAATGAATGAGTTTTAGCTCAGAAAAAGTGTTTTCTACTTCACACAGCGGTACAATAATCAATCAGCAAACTGGATGTATAGGTGAGAACCTCCCTGTCAGGCTAACAAAGCACAAAGAAAAGTCTTTCATTGACCTTTTGACCTGTGACCCTGTAACACTCTTCAATTTATCAAAGTATTACACACAACAAACAAACAAAAACAAAAAAACCCACAACCAATATGACTCAAGTGTTTTTAAACAGTCTCAAGTATTCAACCCCACACAAGCTTCCCCAGCTTTTTTACCCAATACACCCCAGTTTTTTTTTTAATATTATTTCGTTATTTACAAAGTCACCGCCTATCTTGGCGTCCTCCGCCCTCCATATGAAATCGGAGATCCAAACGACCCGCGGGATGTCGATGTTCCGTCCGTAGGATGAACGTACGTGGCTTACCGGCTCTGTCCACCGTTGATAGGGTTTTCAGTCATTCCAAGCATGTGGAGGTCTCACCCGATTGCATGAATAAATCCCCGAAACTTCCACCGATGCGGTTGGACTTCTCTCCGACGTCACGGTAATCCTCTGCATGTACGTGTCCTGCAGCTGTCAACTCCCTGTCTTTCCGCTTCACCTCCTCTTAATTTGTCTTCCACCTGGTCCCAGGAAGTCCCCAGGTAGCCATATTTGTAGTCCAGAGTCTCCTGATCATGTAGTTTCTATACCCCTGTTATCCAACATAAACTCCAAACGAAATAAACATATAGCCAGGACCATATTAACCAGGGTTAACACAGGAAAGTCAATACTGAATTTTCTCTTTCTTTTTTCAGTAAATAGACAACTCCAAATATATATTTACATATGTGGCAATGCTACAACCCGTCACCCCACACGTCCTTCTAATTGTTCATTATTTTCTACAGACACTGTCATAAACTGGAAGAACATGTTGGTGTCGTGCTGTACAGCTCAGAACCAGAATCATCAAAACATTTTGTAAATTTGTCGTCCCTGACTTGTTGTCGGGCTGTAAATCGTGGCAGCAGTTGTGTTTGCAGCCCCCCCCGTTGTCGCCGTGGTAATCACGTAGAGAATGCAAACAGCTTAATGACCACTGAGAGGAAAAGCATCTGCTTCTGCCCGTTTCAAGCTAATTAGACGCCGTGAACGATCCGGTCTGTTGTAAACACGACCACATCTGCCTCCCATTAAGAAGCAGTAGCACGGCGGCGAACGCCGTCACGCAGGCCGCCAGTGCTTCGTTACATCATGAAGCACTTTACAGCTGCTGATTAACGCACGCCGCCACGTTAGCCCTGACTTCAAAAAATAGACTCATTAGAAAAAGACTTCCACTTTCAGTGGAGCCAGACTAAGTCCGTAGGAACGCTGAAGAGGAGGCCGGATGAGGAAGATCTCCACAGACACCAAACTCCTGACAGATCACCGACAGCTAACGCAGATCTCATCCCACAAAGGCTGGTTTGGACGACCAGAACAAGCGAGCAGATCCTTGGACACAGCCCCCCCCCTCCTGGACGCTGGCCACCAGGCAGCTGTTATGAGTAACGCCACATAAGAGCGGGCTCCCTGCTGCAGAGACGCCCATTTGTTGGAGTAATTAAAAGCACAGCAAAGAGGGCGTAATGAATGAGTCCATTAAGTCAAGGTAATCTCAGAGATTCAGAATGAACAAACTGTGATGGAGGTGATTAACAATGTGGCCACATCGGTCTGAATTAACTACACAACCACAGTCAGAAGTGGATTGTGGGAACATATGTCAGAGGCTTTCTCACCCTCAGGCCGAGATGCTGCCGAGTCGCTCAGCAACAACCCAAAGCCGCTCTGCAGCCTCAGCCGGAGTCCTGCTGCAGAACAAACCCTGTTTGTCTTAGTGAACCACCAACCGGCATGTGTTTCTGCGTACGGGGGCTTCGTCTTATCGCCCCCATCTGCCTGCTCCGCTGCTGCGCTGTCCAAAGAGATCGAGCAGGAGATAGCAGAGGCCGGCAATCCAGCCTCTGCAGTCTGCCGCCTGCAGAGCAGCTTTCATCTCTGCAGCTCATGATGCAGCACTTCCCTGGTTCTGAAGCCAGGCATTACGCACAGACAGCAGGCAGGAGACTTCATAGACTCCCTGAGTGTCCCACATGCAAAACAGGCAGAGGAACAGCAGTCATGGGGAGGATCAGTTACAGATGGCCCCTTTTTACAAAGCAGAAAGCAGAAATGCTTTGACTGCACCTCTACTGAAGACATCAGTTCAGACGCATCCAGGTTTGGGATCCATCCTGAAACATCTCCACTAAACTCCTCCTTGTGGTTCTGACGGTTCTCCTGAGTCCACAGCTTCCTCCTCATGATGGATCTCAACGTGTCTTGATTCTGTTTTCAGAGCAGATGAACACTTTCCTTTTTAGATGCATTTGTGTCTCAGACTTTCTGCAATATTTTATCAAATAAAGTTAACTTTCTTTGCCCACAGTAGAGCTTTTTCTCTGGGTGTCACAGAAGTCCATCCTTATCCAACAACCAATAGAATCATTTTGCTGTTGAGCAGCTTTTCTGTTGACGCCCCTGAGGAGCCGGTGGCTTTCTGTTGGTTCATGTGGAGCTTCGGTTTTAAAAAGACGCTGCAGGGATTTTCTTTCTTTAGAAATTGATGAACCGGATCAACTGCAAAGGAAACTCTGGTGACATGAGAACAGCAGCTTCTCTCCTCCTCAGTCCAGACGCAGGTGAGCGGCGCCGACCAAAGCCTTCAGCCAGGTGTTGCTGTCTGTCTCATTGAAGAGGTGAAATATGCAAAACTACACGGTAAACGGCGTGTTTTCAAACTGGAATGTTCCCCAAACATGCAGAGATCCGTGGTTGTTTCTGTGGAAACGGCTCCTTCAGGTCAGTTAACCTGCTCTGCTTCTCCTCAGGAGTTCCGACTTTTGGATATGAAACACGTTTGTGCTTCAGACCCAGCTTTAATAAACCGTTCTTTCTGCACACAGCTACCAGCAGGCAAATTGCTATAATGGAACATTTATGAGCAGCGTTTGCTGGGCTGAATAAATACGTGCACACGTTCATGTGGGAGCATGGATGTCGTCTACCTATTTCCCCCACGGGGCAGACTCGGAGTGTCAGTCTACAGGCCTGTCAGTGCCTGCTCACAGACAGTCTATAAGTTCCACTGGTTCCTTTTTGGAAAAACAGTTACCCCCTTATTGAATAACCTCTGTTTAACCCAACCCGTCCGTGTGCCCCTCGTCTCTCCCCGAAAACCAAATCTAAGCTCAATGTGAGCCCGGGTATTGATAAATCCACCGGTCTGACTCCAGCCGCTACAAATTACCATATTATACGGCTTACAGGTATTAGTTTTGGGAGGCCCTGACCCAAATCAAACACGGCATACCTGAATTACTGGTGTGTGTCTGGACGGGCCGTGATGGAGACGCTGGATGCAGACAGAGAATTAGATACGTGGAGGGCCAAACATGAGCTGTTGGAGGGAGGCATGGAGGTGGCGTCATCTCAACTCAAAACTGATTAGTCTCAGAGAATTGCAGCGCCGCAGGCCAGGCCGACTACTGTTCATGAAATACCAGCCCGGTTCATGCTCCTGCGCTCCGGCGCTCTGAGTCCGGTTAGAGGACTTCAGCAAAGAGGGCAGCAGACTCTCTTATGATGGGTCAACAGTTCTGTATAAGTTCTGTCTTCAGAGCATCAATCTTTAACTATGAATTGGACTGTGAGAGCATCAGAGACCCCCTCCATGAAAAGCGTGTTTCTGCCGTGTCTATCAGGATCCTTCTGATGACAGAGGACACATGAAGGAACATTGTAATTAAATTACGGCTGGACACTCTGGGACACAGAGTGTGTACAGAAAGCTCTGGGGAAAGGGGAAGGGGGCGTGCCTAATCCTGGCCCACAGTCCCACCCACACTTCAGAGGTGAATAATCTTTGATGAATGCCTGCCGCCGCTCTGCAGAGACGCTTTTTCTCTTTTGTCTAAAAATGGCATCATCCCAATAAAAGACCACTGGGAAATGGATCAGAAGATGATCGGCCGCCTCAGATTATCTGCATTTTGGTGGTGGAGACAAGGACACTAAAGAACACCTTGGACCTGCTGTCCAGCAGAGTCTCCAGGACAGAACTGATGAGATTGAATCCCATGCATTGGTTCTGGGATTACCTCCCTCCTGCTCATCTGTGCCTCATGGTTCAAACCATCCCATCAGGATGGACTCCTCTCTAGAGTCTTTTCTCCTCACTTACTGAAGAAAACGTCCCGGCTCACTGGGAGAAGGGTTCAGTTTCTGATGCTGGTATCCAAGAATTCATAGATTTGTTACCAAACCAGGTGAAAGGTCACCTGCTGACTTAAATCTCCACGGGCCACAACAGACCAGTGCGGCGTCCACGTCTCTGTAAACCTATCCCCAGGTTCTGGGAGGTTCCATGAAACCACAGGTGGTACCAGGTTCCATGAGCCCTTAAAGACTGACATGAAGATCAGCAGCTGGTCCAGTGTTCGGTAGAAAACTGAATTCCAAAACCGATTCTTCTTGCAGAACCACAGCAGAGACTTTCCCTGAGAATTTCAACCAACCTTCAGGTCTAAGATCCAAAACCTCCCATGTCTTGGTCATTATCAAATCCAGTAGCTTTTAACGTCAAGCGTTTTCTGCTGTGGAAACATCATGGATGATGAGTCTTCAGACAGATTTACCAGAAGGAAGGGCTGGATCTCATCAGCCACACTTCTTCCTTAACCCTTTAACACTAAAGATGTTGCCGGCGACACTCAAATAACAGATGCTGTTATTACCAACCGTAACCCATCAGCTGTTCACATGATCAGCCAGAGTCAGCTGATTCTGATGTGAAGACAAGCGGCTTTTCAGCAAAGTCAGAATCACGTCCATCAATGGTAACTTCAATGTTACCTCATTCAGGTGTGGCCGGCGCCATGTCAGCAACACAATTTTCCCTAAAGGTGCTTCCTACTAAAATCCTAAATCTAGACGATGAATCTCCAGACTTTTCTATCAGATAATAAATTAAAAAAGACCTGCTTCTCAAGAACTTTAAAGGGTTTTCTAAATGTCTCTGCAGTTGTCTAAAAAGCTACATATAGACATATATTTCTATGTATAAACATGTAAAGAGAGAGAGAGAGCAGATGTACAATAAGTCTTTGAAAATGGATGGATTTGGGATTTGACATTATAAATGACACTTTTTCCTTTCAGAGGAACTTGTTTGGCTGTGAAGCACTCGGGCAATAACTCACTTGACTGTACACTTTGGCTTTGGTGGGATGACTTCAGGCTGAAGCCACACATTTGCCAAAAATAAGGAAGCTGTGGAGCCATCATTTCTCTACTATCAACACTTCAGTCTCCCACTGAGGGATGGCGGGCAGCGGGACGGTTGGGGAAGATGAGAGACAGATGGCGGTTCTGCTGCAGGCAAGGAGCGACTCACAGATAAACTCAGGAATCCAGACCCGACCGGACTGAACTCTAGAGTTGTCCTTGTTTTCACAGCAGAAGTGTCTATAAAGCAGCTTTACATGCAGAGTGAAGCTGAGGAGGCCGCGGTGAAGACTGGACACAGAAAACCATCAAGCAGCGCCTGCAGCCACGTTAGCCGTTCCAGTCTTTATGCTAGACTAAGCTAATTGAGTCCTGGCTCCAGCTCTGTGCTTACCTACCAAACAGAAGTGTGGGATCAATCTTCTCATCTAACTCCTGCCAAGAAAGGGAGAAAGTGTGTTTCCCTTCATGTCAAACTGTTCATTTTTTTCTGCTGTGAGAGCTCCAGCAGCCGAGGAGACTCTCCTCATTTCCATCCTGAAGACTGCTGGATGGAACCAGGAAACTTCTGCTGCTGATAAACGGTTCATTTCAAGAAGGGAAGTGCTGCAGATGCATGGGAGGGAATGCAGAGAAGGAGAACAGAGCAGGTTGTGCTGACCGGATCAGAAGTTCAGTCATGGAGGACCTGAACAGCATGGATGTCCTCTCAACAAACTGTAACCAACAGACCACGGAAGCAAACATTATGGAGCTCCACTTCCTGATCCTGTTGACTTTAAACACTGAACGGTTCCAAGCGGTTCCTCTCCACTGTGTCCTCCAGGAGTTAGATCCTCATCGTCTCAAACAGCAGCTGAAATGACACCTGATCCATCGTGGAGTCCTGGAGGTTAACAGGAGACACAGAGGCAGAAAACAGAGGTTGGTCCACACGCCCTCTGACTGCCTGAAGAAGCTCCTGCTGCTCCTCGCTGCTCCACCTTCTTCATGGTTCCTGCTGTCTGTTTCTCCTCCAAACGCATGAAGCTCCCAGCACCTCCCCCCGTTGGTTCTGTGGTCCATGGAAAGTCCATCAGTGTTCTGACCCACACCAGAGTCCATCTGCAGGAGAACAGAGACCCTCTGATTAGTCCAAACCAGAATAAGAGGAGCTTTCTCAACTGTTGAACCAAAAGGACCATCAGAGGAAACCAACAGACTAGTCTGGATTTAAAAGTGTTGTAGTAATCCCTAATCCAAACCCATCCATCTTCTGTCCCTGTTCAGTCTGGGGTGGGGTCACATGGACCCCCAGAGCCTATCCCAGCTCCTTCAGGACAAATGTGTGTTCACCTGAAACACGTGTGTGAACTCCAGGGCCTCACATCCCCTCCTGTGGAACACTCTAGAGTCAACATCTTTCCTTTAAATCCGCTTTCTGGACTGCAGGAAGAGGCTGGAGAAAACCCACATGGGACCGAGGAGACCAGATAGAAAGGGATTTGAACCACTGTGAGGTGTGCTGGCCACTACCCCACTGTGCAGCTCCGCCACTACCATACAATGTCTAAATAATGCAATCACTTTGTGAATTGTTTACCAGCTGCTAAAGCCAACTGGTCTGTGAGTCGCTAATTTCTTGAAAACTCAAAAACCGTGGTCACCTTTGACCTCACAGAAACGTTTCCCAAGGATTCAGGAGTATCCAGTCAGCACACACCGGTGTCTCCTACGTTCCGCTTTTCCAGCTGGGCTTGTTTTCCAAGCAGGCCGGCTCTTGGTTCTGCGGCGGCGGCACCGAGCTCCTGTAGGAGTCATTAACCAACAGATGTCACGGGTCCAGACACCCGGGGGTTTGGCTCCCCATGACTGCATGTGTGGCCACAACCATGGTTCTAAAACGGAGGCAGGAGGAGCTGTCAGAGGTAAACAGAGTTTCAGACGGCAGAATGGAAGTGAAGAGTGAGCGGGGAATGGCAGCGAGGGCCTGAGAAGCCAAAAGAAAGAGCGGGAAAAGAGCCTCATGGGTAAACCTCCGTTCTGTGGTCACTCCAG
Organism: Oryzias latipes; assembly: GCF_053564925.1. Lineage (NCBI taxonomy): Eukaryota > Metazoa > Chordata > Actinopteri > Beloniformes > Adrianichthyidae > Oryzias > Oryzias latipes. The sequence goes on from NC_136255.1 coordinate 28,029,221, forward strand.
ACAGTCGCCTTGTAGCCTTCAGCACCTTCCCATGCGGCTATATGCAGAGGGTGGACGCGTGCACGCCTGACCCCAGCCCGTCTTTCAGCTCGCCATCATTGCACCGCACAGAAACATGATGCTGAGTGGCTACTGGCCTTTTTAAGGTGGATCCAGATCTCTGCTCTGGTCCCTGGAGATGGTGGTCGTCATGGTGATGGACGTTCAGAACAGAGGAGCATTGGATCAAACAAAACACGCATGACACATGTTCCCACGTTGCCTGATGGCTGCAGAATGTCACGAAGGTTGTCACATCCCGCCGTCTAAGTCAGGCTAACGGTAAAGATCTACTGCTGTCAAACTGACTGATGGTTGGCTTTAAATGTCTTCCAGCATCTCCAGCTATGGTCTGATCTATTTGACTTGATACACCTGATGCAGGTGATCAGACTGATATCTGGAAATGAGATCTTAAGGCCTGGAGTTCCCACCCCCTCTTTAAAGTCCCACATTCTGCTCTGTATGCATCAGGTTCCAGAGTTCTCACCATCTGGGACGTTTTGGTTTCTACCCCATTGGAACTACCCCTGACTCAGTGGTATGACCCAACCTGTATGATCCTATGGAAATCATGTGGGCGTGGCATTCCAATTAGCATGACTACAACTCATTTAAAGAAGGACCTGACTCCCCAAAGTTCCTACAGATGCTTTAGAAAAGATTCTGAACAAGATCGAGAACTTAGGATCCGAATTCTTCCTCTACCTCCCCACCCCCCTCCCCCACATTTATCCATCCAAGCAGAGAGCTGTGGAACAAACGGACATTACTACCACTCCATGACATCATCAATAGTCGCCGGTCATCTGCGTTAGCGCACAGCTACCAGAAAATACTGAACATGGGTTTCAGAACTTTACAAAGTCATGCCAAACAAAAAGTCATTTCTCACATTTACATGCAAACGGTGTGAAGGAATACGTTTCCCCTCGTCACCCCACTGATGGAGGGATCCCCAGCCCTAAGTCGCTATGGCTCCTCCTTAAAAAACAGGTCAGACACAACTACAGCTCCAAATGCCCCAACCATCTGAGCGATGGGGAGGAGCCAGAGGGGAAGACTTTGGATTCTTAGAGACTGAAGAAGAGATGACATTGAAACCACCTGAACAGCTTCAGCAGCTACAAAGACAAACAGTTCATCTTTGGTGTGATGAATACTGACAGTGGAGGAGCTCTGAAGGGCCTTCATGTAGTTACTCAGATCAGCTTCTAACCCTTGTGCTGTCCTAGCCACTTTACCATTGGGAGGTGGGTCATCTAGACCCACTAGACAGTGCGCTGAACCTTTTTTCTTCAATGATTTGTGATCTTCACTGGTGTCCATGGATTACATGAAATCTTTCCACCTTTATCCACCTTTGTCATGGTAGGGGGAACTCGTCAATGGAAGGGGGGGGGTCATCTAAGATAGCACAAGGGTTTAGGGCCTGGCAGCGTGGTTCATCAGAATTGTTAGTCATGAATAAAATAACCAATATGAACCATGTATGCATGTCTATGGATCACAAACCACACTCCTGCACAGCTGTCAGTAGTCTGTCCACAGCCATCAAGCTGGGTTTCCAGGCTCAAACAGCCATGGAGTCGTCTCACTAATGCATCCTCAGTTTCTGCTGACGCCGCTGTTTTCAGACGGATGAGTCGTGTCGCCGTGACTCAACCTCCAGACTGCCTCACCTGGATGAATGAGACCCTTCATGGACACAGTGTTGTTCTCTGTGCACGATGCCGCCCTGCCTCATCCATCTCACACAGACTTGTGTTTCACTGTAACCCGGACAGAAACTTCAGGCACAAAACAAAACCTGCGCTGGAAAAACGAGGAAAGAGAAGGAGTGAAAGAAACATGACCAGGTCTCTGCCGAGGTTTACCTTTGCAATTTAGTCCAATTTGTCTAACTTGCTTTGCTGACCTCTAAGAAAAAAAGAATACGCTTACAGTCAAAAGCAGCAAAATATGACGGATCACCTTCATTTTGTCCATTTGGCTCTTTGGCACCAGCCTCTAAATTGTGAATTCTTTCCATGGCGCCAAACCGCCTGCCCTGCTTTTAATTAATTCACTTTTTTTCAGCTGAAACCTTACAGCAGCTTCTCCGCTCTGACTGTGGCTTTAATTATTTCATGTTGTCTTAAATCATATCAAATTGTGTCTCCATGTTCGCATCACTGAGGGAAGAAAATTAAGGAGACAAATATTTGATGTAATTCCTGCCGTCAGAACCGGTCAGAGGCTGCTGAGCGGTTCTGGTGGCTTTTCGGACATCAAACCTCGTTGCCTTGTTGACTTGGCTTTTCATGGATCGTTGCTCAATGAAGGCGAGACAGAGACTGAAGGCCGCGTTGCCTTTTCTAGGGTCAAAGGTCGACCAACAGATCCGACCTTCGCCTTTGGACAAGCAGCTAAGGCATGACAGAGTCCCATCAGCTGAAAAGCTCCTGAAGGTGGACTGTTGTTCCGTTTCCTGTCAGCTCTTAATGGAAACGCCATCCAGCACGCTCCCCGCCGTCTCTCGGGGTCGTCGCCAAAGGCTTGAACTTGTTTTCTTTCTCTGCTCACTTTAAACACAGCTCTGCGTTTGTTTACCTGAAGGCCCAGAAGTTTCACCTAAATGAGCTGTCAATCCGTCATCTCCACGCCGGGGAACCGGACCAGGCCTGTTTCCAGCGGAGGACTGCCCCTCTGTGCGGGGACCTGGGTGGGGGTGCATGGCTGAGCGAGCTCTGTGGGACAGCGGTCTGCGCTTCACTTCCCTTTCTGCTCATGAGCCGACTCGTCAGCTAAATGTGGAGCAGCTCACACAGTTTCAGTCTGTTGATGGTTTGAAGGGGAACAAACCTGAGTTTAAAAAGGATCTGAGGGGATGGAAGACATTCTCAGCCCCAGACCATCACACTTCCACCTCCATGTCAGTGTTCAGACAGGATTGCTATGTTGAAAGGGGTTTTGACCTCCAGCTGCTGCTGAAATGTAAACACTTCTTGGTAAATCTCTAACCGTTTCTGAAACAGTGAGTCTGAAGCTGGAGGAGGCGTCTGTGGTTTAAGGTCCCCCCCCCATACAGGTTGGAATCAGACGTGCAGGGGTCAAAGGTGACGACATGGAAACAAAGATGTGACGTGTGTGGGACCGGGCATGACAGCCACTGGTGTCACTCATGTGACATAATCCAAAGATGTCATCCATGTTCTCTGCAGACTCCAGTAGAGAACATTAGAGCCTCTTCTGACTGAGACTCTACTTTCATCTCTGGTCATTCATCCATTTTCTGAACCTGTTCCTCCCTTCACGGGTTGCTGGAGCCTATCCCAGCCTGTGTTGGGAGTAGGTAGGATCAACGGTTCGGTCCACCAGGGCAGTCTTGGTGGTTTCCCCCCCAACATGTCAGCCCCCCATCACAGATTCATCAGGTCCAACCGCCCCTCTCAGTGCAGTCAGACCTGCTTCCAAACATTTGCCCCACAGCTGAGGCGTCTTGGTCCGCTCCAGTGTTGGTGCGATGCATCATCTGAGGGGGGAGCATCTGAAGTGAGAAAGAAAATATCCAAACTTTGGGTTGTTTGGTTTCTTGGACAGACGACACCTTGTTTGTGTTGTGGTTCTTTTTCTCTGCGTTTGCTCACGCCCCCCATGTGGTACGATCCATCACAGCATGGCCGTGTGGACACTTTCATGACGTCATTCACGCTACATTTGCACCCCGACCCACTTTTTGATTACAGCTGTTAATCTCCCCCCGTCTTTTCTACAACTCTCCTTCGCTGACAAACGTTCAGGAGTCGGTTCACAGAAACCAAATGATTGATTTCCCATCATGCCTCAGAAAAAGACATTCCCAGTGAAGAGCTGATGTTCATCAGAGATGACATTTGAGACCATGACGGCAGATTTAAAAGAAACTGTTTTTGTCACAGAAAAAAACTTTTTATTCGTTCATAAATAGGATTTTATGTAAAAACTCTGAACATACATAATGACCTTAAATTTATAAAACCCAAACAGAATCTTCACATTCTGTTGATTCAATGACTAGAAAATGTTGTTTTTTTTGCCATTTATTTTAATTTCTAAAAGTAATTCCAGGTTTTATGATGAAATAATATATTTATTGTCATTGAAGTAATTTTATGAATACCTTTTTAATTAACAGTTTTTGTTAACTAAAATATCATAAAGCATCAAAGTTTTCTGCTTAAAATGAACTTTAAAAGATTGGATTAGGGTCATGTCACGGTTAAAACGAATGTTTTTAGCTTCACTGAGACAAAGAGTCCAGATCTGAGTCCAGATCTGAGTCCAGATCTGAGTCCAGATCTGAGTCCAGATCTGAGTCCAGATCTGAGTCCAGATCTGAGTCCAGATCTGAGTCCAGATCTGAGTCCAGCTTAAGCCCGTGGGTTTTTTCCACTTTACCATAAACACGTTTCTACCAAACCTGCTTTCTTTGCTCTTTAATGTGTTGAGTCCCAAAACTGTGCTGAATCAGGACACTTTTGTGTGTTTTGGATGTGGAGTCACAAAGTCCTGGATTGTAGTTGTCTCCCAACTATTTTATAGTTTCTGCGCCGGGCTGCCCTCTGCTGGGGGGCCCTCTGCCGTGGGGCCCTCTGCCACATGGCCCTCCACCGTGGGGCCCTCCGCCATGTGATGTCAGAGGACACAGATGTCTGAAAGCACGCCATCATGACACCGTCAAAGGTGTGGAATTTTCCGCCTCTTTCACGTTGGAGTCAAACAGGAAGTAGTTCCTGCGTGGGGAACATTTGCTGTCCTCTTATCCTGAGATGCATGACAAGTTCCCTCAGAGTGGAAAAAAAGACCGTGAAACATCGTTGACCTAATTATAGTCCCGCCGCCGCGCTCCTCTTCCCAGTTTTCTCTGCTTTTTTCCAGAAAACTCCGGCATCAGAAAAACCTCTGCAGCGGGGGGGGGCTTACATGTTGAAAATGCGAGTCTCCTCTGACGTTTCCACACGCCAATCTGCAGCTCAGATGTCAGAGAAGCATTTCTCCTGGTTTCTGGCGTAAACAGAGCCAGCAGCAGGTGGATGTGGACGGCTTTTGCGGCGACTCCGATGTTCCGTCTGGTGGCAATTAGGTGGAATACAGGATGTCAAAGTCCACAGGCGGCGGCCGCAGATATCTGCTGCCTGATGTTAGTTTTACAGATTCACGCTGGCAGACGGCTCGGGCCACATTAGTGCCAGCTATTACCTCCTTTCCATGTGTGACCAAGGGCACGGCCCCAAACCGGGACCCTCTGCACACTTCCCAGCCTCTGGATCAGAGTTTGCACTCGTTTCAGCTAAAGCTGCGTAACAGCTTAAATGCTGACAGGACACTGCAGAAAACACGGAGCAAAGCTGCATTTCTCCAAGGCCAGTGCCGAGTGAGTCCTGGTGAGACCGTCAGCGATCTGTGACAGAGGGAGCGGCGCTGCTTGTGCAGTAACCCAATCTGTCAGAGACTTGGGAAGGGAACCATGGACTTCCAATGCAGTGCAGATGGTGAAGGGAGGATCCCCGGTAGAAGATCCTCAGGAATGGCTGACAGGGAAGAAGGTGTTGGGACACACTTTAGTGCAAGTCCAACTAAATGAAGGCCAGAAGCTCACAGAGTGTCACACAAAGGAATCCTGCAGGTTTTCATAAAAACCTTGGTGTCATCGCTGTTGCTTTCAGGTTTATTTGCAGTTTTATGTGTTTTAACAATTTCAAGTTGACCGATTTTTGATCGTTTTTCCTGGAAAAGTTAGTAGTGGTGGAGGCTGTGATGGCGGTTGGTCAGAGACACAGACAGGTATCCTCCGTGTCCAGAACTGTTAGAACCGCCTTAAAGTACTTCAGAACTTTGCTCCATGGATGGTCCATGTCATCATTCCTCTGTTTTCAGCAGACGTCGGGGGATTTCTCTACGCCTTCATCTGACATTCTCCAATCAGCAGTAATGGCCTCTTTAAAGTTCTGACCAATCACACGCCACTGATCTCCAGAGTCTCACTTGGAGGCTGTCTCTAAAGCAAGAGGACCAAAAAATACATCATAACTAAATAAACACGTACTCACTCTGTATAAAGCAAGAAGGCAGACAGTAAGACAGACGCCCAACTGTTTCAAACTCAAGTCCACGTTGGTGTTGAAGGTTGGTCCTGTCATGTCCATCACCTGTATGTCATACCTGTGTGGAACTTCTGTTAGCTTAAGAAGACTTCATGACACACTTTCCACACACGTGACATGGTACGTTCCATTTTCACAATGTCCCTTGAGGTGGTCGTACGAGCATCAAGGGAACTGCAAGACACGCCTAAAGTCCCCTGAAGATGCAGCCGCTCCCGTCTACGACCCTCCATGGACCACAACCCAAAACCCCAGAACCGGTGCGGGTCAACACCCCCAAATGGCTGACTGGGGCTAAAGTCTTCTCAAATCTAATTTCTCCTGAAGGACACTTTGCGTTCCACACACTGGCAGTAATAAAAACCTAAACTTACTTGTAAAAGAAGGAGCTCAAAGTGTCAAAATAAGAAACGTCTTGGTGAGCAACACATGAACCAACTGTAAATTCTGGAAGGACAGCACTCCCTGAAGTTATTCCTCATTAAATATTACAGTTATTGCTAATAATCTGTTTTCTCTGTGTGAACAGTTCTCAAACACTTTGAAGTTTTTCTTCAGTATTTCTATAAACACAACTTTAAAGTGAAACCAACAGGTTTGTCATCACAAGCTGGCCTTGTGCTTCAAGGAAAACGTCTTCACCAAAGACGTCTGACAGCAAACCAGGAAGCGTCATAAAGTAGGCAGTAAAATGGAGAGAAAGGAGAGTCCAAACCCAGAAAAAGACACAAACCTCACTTGTGTGTTGACGTTTGGATGGACGGCAGCTCCACTGCTTCTTTTCTAGACCCATGCGGCGTGCCGTCAATGTGAGACGGCATCATGAGAACGGGCGCAGCAGAAAGGCCGTTCTATGGCTCCCGTCTGCATGAAGAGAGCCGGAGGGGCTTTCAAATAAATACAGGATGCCCCAGAAATGAACACGACCCTCAAGAAAAGCCAGGCCGGGCTGGATCTGCACACGCAAACACTAAATTCACTATACCTTCGCCTCAGAAAGTCATTACGTTAAAAGCGCGATGATTGGGCTGAATTTGCTGGCAGTGACAACTTTCCAAACAGAACCGGTGGGTCTTAATGGATCCTTTGCGCTTTGGTCCTCTTTTATCGCTCTCAAACACCCAATTTCATTGACAGTGCAGCACTTTTCCTCAGACACTAACCTTCTGTCCAGCAGAGCGCCAAACTGCGGCGAGAACATGACTTACCTGTGAAAGGTCAAAACAACCGCTTCAAGGACAAATCGCTCTCTGTATATGATTATAATTTAAGTTCTTGTTAATCTCAGATGTTTGGGCTTTTCCAGAAATGACCTGGTGATGAAGTGTTGTAATTTAACGTTTTAGTGTCGACTCTTTCCATCTGCTTGTGTAACTTCCAGACCTTTTTTTGGTGGCGAGCAGCCTGAAGGTGGAGGCAGTGCAGAGAAATTAGCACTGCCAGCAGATTCCAGGTCCAACACAAAGAGGAATCCTGATGTTTTACTGAGGCGCTGGCACTGGCAAGGTGCAATTTGTAAAAGACATTATTTTCTCAGCGTTGAAGTCATTTGGCTTTTCTCTGAAAATCATTTGTGACATGAAGTCTGGAGTTGTAAATGTGCGGCCGGCCGCTAAGCCTGGATCCAGGATAATAAAGCCTGTTTTGTTTTTCACCCTGGAGGAACGTAAAGAGCAAAATCACCTCCGAGTGGCTCTGATCTTAACCTTGGGTTCTTTTTTGTCTCGCTTAAGAAAACTCAATTATTTGGAAAGAAAGCCTGTTTCCTTCCTTTTGACAGCCAGTTTTGGCCCCGCCCCCATCTGATTTGTGAACTCGCCATTTTTATTTTTATCTTTTCTGATCTGCATCACGCTGTTTCCCTTTGATCTAAGCTAAATAGGAACACAGCTCCCCCCCCCCCCCCCCCCCCCACACACACAAAATGTTGTTTGTTCTAAACAGAGTTTTTCAGCAGACTCCTGGCCGGGTAAACCTGGTCTGACATCAGAAGCAGCTTTGTGACAAATCGTCTTTTAGAGGATGTTTTTTTACAAGGTTTCCTCGATGACTGGTCCACGTCCACCTTGGTAGCTAATTTAGTTTAGTGTTAAAGTTGAGTGTTATCCAAATTTCTGTCCATTAAAAGTAAACTGCATCCACTGCAACATGGTTTAAACTCCCTTCAGGGCAGGGATGCCAGTTTAGTTTAGTTTAGTGTTAAAGTTTAATATTATCCTATTGACTTCTATGCATTTATGATCCTTTTTGATTGTATGTTTACCTGACAGTTGTTGGTACGAAGCCCATGGAGACGACTGTTGTTGTGAATGTGGGCTACACAAATTGAATTGAATCGATGAAACAAACCTCTGTGGTCCTTCACCGCCAAACCCGAAGTGAAGACGCTGTGATGTTCCTGTTTCTAGACGGCATCACAGATAATTGATTTCTGTCCATTTGAATTCTGAAACCATCAAACCCTTTGATGAAATGTAGGAGCAGGAACTTCATCCTGACCAGCAGCAGACCACATCTCTAAACCACTGCAGACTCCTGATGAACTCGGTTGGGGTTCTACAGAGAATGTTTCGGGCTTTTTAAAAATGCCAAATGTAGAGGGGCGGGGCTCTGGGAATTGTAGTTCTTGGTGGACTTTAAGCGTTAGGATTTTACACTAAACATAGATCGTTATTAAAACTAGCTGAGGTTATAGCAATTGAAGTGGTGTGTATTCTAATGCAGAAGAAGATTTAAAAAATTAGTTTTATAATTTATACATTATTTGAAAATCAAATCTTGATGTTAAAATAACTGTTCCTTGAAAAAGAGATTCTCAAGCTGGATGGGACATTTCCTGGTTAAATACAGGTTAAATAAATAAAAATATTTCTGCACAAAAACAAGCAGGAGAGCATTTTAACCTGCTAAGCATCAGGGGTCGTGTTGTCATGGTAACATGCCAGAACAGAGATCATTGGAAATGTGCCTTAAGGTCAAGAAGAGCTAAATGCTGTGAAGCTGGACTCTGCTGAGCTGTCATCGTGCACGCCCGTGCACGCCCACACGTGCACTGCCATGAAGCATCACTGACATGTTGGTAGTGCACGCCCACACGTGCACTGCCATGACGCGTCTCTGACATGGTTGTAGTGCACGCCCACACGTGCACTGCCATGACGCGTCTCTGACATGGTGGTAGTGCACGCCCACACGTGCACTGCCATGACGCGTCTCTGACATGGTTGTAGTGCACGCCCGCTCACGTGCACTGCCATGACGCGTCTCTGACATGGTGGTAGTGCACGCCCACACGTGCACTGCCATGAAGCATCACTGACATGTTGGTAGTGCACGCCCACACGTGCACTGCCATGACGCGTCTCTGACATGGTTGTAGTGCACGCCCGCTCACGTGCACTGCCATGACGCGTCTCTGACATGGTGGTAGTGCACGCCCGCACACGTGCACTGCCATGATGCGTCTCTGACATGGTGGTAGTGAACGCCGCACATGTGCACTGCCATGACGCGTCTCTGACATGGTGGTAGTGCACGCCCGCTCACGTGCACTGCCATGACGCGTCTCTGACATGGTGGTAGTGCACGCTGCACACGTGCACTGCCATGACGCGTCTCTGACATGGTGGTAGTGCACGCCGCACACGTGCACTGCCATGACGCGTCTCTGACATGGTGGTAGTGCACGCCCGCTCACGTGCACTGCCATGACGCGTCTCTGACATGGTGGTAGTGCACGCCCGCTCACGTGCACTGCCATGACGCGTCTCTGACATGGTGGTAGTGCACGCCGCACACGTGCACTGCCATGACGCGTCTCTGACATGGTGGTAGTGCACGCCCGCTCACGTGCACTGCCATGACGCGTCTCTGACATGGTGGTAGTGCACGCCGCACACGTGCACTGCCATGACGCGTATCTGACATGGTGGTAGTGCACGCCGCACACGTGCACTGCCATGACGCGTCTCTGACATGGTGGTAGTGCATGCCGCACACGTGCACTGCCATGACGCGTCTCTGACATGGTGGTAGTGCACGCCGCACACGTGCACTGCCATGACGCGTCTCTGACATGGTGGTAGTGCACGCCGCACATGTGCACTGCCATGACGCGTCTCTGACATGGTGGTAGTGCACGCCGCACACGTGCACTGCCATGACGCGTCTCTGACATGGTGGTAGTGCACGCCGCACACGTGCACTGCCATGACGCGTCTCTGACATGGTGGTAGTGCACGCCGCACACGTGCACTGCCATGACGCGTCTCTGACATGGTGGTAGTGCACGCCGCACACGTGCACTGCCATGACGCGTCTCTGACATGGTGGTAGTGCACGCCGCACACGTGCACTGCCATGACGCGTCTCTGACATGCTGACACCAGTGGAGAAGCATTTTCTGATTTCAGAATAATGTTTAGCTGTTGATGCGCTGAGATCTTTTTAAACTAAAGATTCTGATTTGGTCATTCCAACACCCAGGGAAACCAGTGGAGATTTTCAGACCCCCCCCCCTGCCTCAGGTGTGTGTGTGGGGGGGGGTCTGAAAATCTCCACTGGTTTCCCTGTTTTTTCTCTGCGGTTTTCAAATCAAGCTTTTTTTCTTGTTTTTTTTTTAGCAGGCTGCCAGAGCGAGCGCCACCGCCGCCTTAAATGGCGTCTTTCATGGCGTCTCTTCTCTGGTGATTTACAAAAAACACAAGGTGAAATATTTCAACCTCCAGCCTTACCTCTTCACCCACTTCTGGGTGCCTTACATCTTACCCCACAGGCGGGGGTTTATTTGCCTCCTCCCCCTGATGGCACTCGGGTTGGGGGGCAGAGAGGGGCGTAGGATTTCAAACAGATGCCAGCCTGACCTCGGACCACCGGAGCCCGTCTAAAAGCCCGCTCTGTTTACCAAAGACGCTCGGTGTGTGCTTATCGTGGGTGGTGCCACCGCCACTTGACTTTATATTAATTTGGTTTTTGATGCAGAAGGCTATTTTGATCAGGAATGACGGCAGCTAATGAGCGCTGCTCTCCACTTCGTGAGGGTTTTTTTTCCCATAAATGACCACGTGACCGTGGAGTCTGAGCGCCGCTGGCTTGTGGTGGGAAATGAAATGCGTGGCGAGAAAGCGGAAGACAAGAAGAGCTTTTGTGTCACTGGGATTCACCACGAGAGAGAAGGTGGAAACAGCTATGAAGGGGGGGTTGTTTCTCCTAGGTGGCCTGTGGATGGAATCGATGTGGTCGGAGGATATGTCGTCCCAAATGTTTGCTGAAGTTTACTGAAGGTGGAAGCAAAATTAGTGCAATTTTTCATGGGGAAACACCAATAATTGCCAGAGCTGGGCTGCCAGATTTGACTGAGATTCCTTCAGATGCAAAGCAGAATAAATATGTCACCTCTGGAGTCCAGAATTAGGCGGGATGTAAACTTTCAAGCCACAGTTTCTGAAAGGCCGGCCTGTAAATCTGTACCTGAACCTGCGATGCTGCGGAACTGAAGGGAGATCAGTCGGTCCTCTGCAAACGGACCGACTGATCTCCACGGATCTGTTCTTCTCCACCCACAAACGTCCACGCCGCTTCGTCTACATCCACCTAACGGGCGTGTGGCTGTCTAACGTGTGTGGCTACGTTTGGGAAGACTGGAAGAAACAGTACCAACTCTAACCAAACATCTCCTCGCCAGGCCAGGAAGAGTCACAGACCATTTCACTGGGATATTAATGACTAACAATAACCCAGAGCCTCCAAGATGGCAAGAATACTCCTGAGTGTGGGGGGAAAAGTCCACAGGTCCAAGAGCAAAGAGAAATGAGGTGTGAGGAGGCAGAAAGAAAGCAAATGCTGAAGACAGGAGAGAAAACTGATAAATGACTCTAAAAAGTTTAGTGCGAGTCCTGAGCCAAGGAAATAAACAAAGGCCAGCACTTCCATTCACCACAGGTCCAAATGGAAACAACCAGCATTCAGAAAGGTTTACTCACCCCGACCCGATAAAACATCAACGTTGAATTGAAGAGATTTCACTCCAGAATTCCATCAAAGAGTTTAAAACGTGAAACCTTTAAAAAAAACACAAAATACAGACTAGGGAAAAATCTGCTCCAAAAGCCCAAACATGATGCGTTCGTGTCAGGATCGGAGTGGACACCATAACACAGAAAGATCCGGGATCAAACGTTCCTTTTATTAGGAACAGACTGGAAACGAAGGTCAGAGGTCAGAGGTCAGGGGCTCGTAGCTCTACAAACACAAAACAATCCAGCAGCGACTGCAGGGAGACGCAGACTGTAAACTGGAGGAAGGATTACACAATTACACACAGGTGCACACAACAGGGAGGACAGGGGACAACACTGAGGGAGGAGTCAAGACATCTGAAACGAGAGAACAACAGGAAGTAACAAAATTAACCAAAATAAAAGCAGAAAAACCGTCCCGCCCCCAAGACCTACCATGGATCAAAAATGAAGCTTTTGAAGACCCATCCATCATCCATCCATCATCCACCCATCCATCATCCATCCATCATCCATCCATCCATCCATCATCCATCCATCATCCATCCATCCATCCATCATCCATCCATCATCCATCATCCATCCATCATCCATCATCCATCCATCCATCATCCATCCACCCATCCATCATCCATCATCCATCCATCATCCACCTATCCATCATCCATCCATCCATCATCCATCCATCATCCATCATCCATCCATCATCCATCATCCATCCATCCATCATCCATCCACCCATCCATCATCCATCATCCATCCATCATCCACCTATCCATCATCCATCCATCCATCATCTATCCATCCATCATCCATCCACCCATCCATCATCCATCATCCATCCATCATCCACCTATCCATCATCCATCATCCATCATCCATCCATCCATCATCCATCCATCATCCATCCATCCATCCATCATCCATCCATCATCCACCCATCCATCATCCATCCATCCATCATCCATCCATCCATCCATCATCCATCCATCCATCCATCATCCATCCATCCATCCATCATCCATCCATCATCCACCCATCCATCATCCATCCATCCATCATCCATCCATCCATCCATCATCCATCCATCCATCCATCCATCATCCATCATCCATCCATCCATCATCCATCCATCCATCCATCCATCATCCATCCATCCATCCATCCATCATCCATCATCCATCCATCCATCCATTCATCCATCATAAATCATCCATCCATCCATCATCCATCCATCATCCACCTATCCATCATCCATCATCCATCATCCATCCATCCATCATCCATCCATCATCCATCCATCCATCCATCATCCATCCATCATCCACCCATCCATCATCCATCCATCCATCATCCATCCATCCATCCATCATCCATCCATCCATCCATCATCCATCATCCATCCATCCATCCATTCATCCATCATAAATCATCCATCCATCCATCATCCATCCATCATCCACCCATCCATCATCCATCCATCCATCATCCATCCATCCATCCATCATCCATCCATCCATCCATCATCCATCATCCATCCATCCATCCATCATAAATCATCCATCCATCCATCATCCATCCCTCCATCATCCATCTATCATCCATCCATCATCCATGCATCATCCATCCATCCATCCATCTATCATCCATCCATCATCCATCCATCCATCCATCCATCCATCCATCCATCATCCATCCATCCATCATCCATCCATCCATCCATCCATCCATCCATCCATCTATCATCCATCCATCCATCTATCATCCATCCATCCATCCATTATCCATCCATCTATCATCCATCCATCCATCCATCATCCATCCATCCATCCATTATCCATCCATCCATCATCCATCCATCCATCATCCATCCATCATCCATCCATCCATCCATCCATCCATCCATCCATCCATCCTTCCATCCATCCATCCATCTATCATCCATCCATCCATCCATCCATCCATCATCCATCCATCCATCCATCTATCATCCATCCATCCATCTTTCATCCATCCATCCATCATCCATCCATCATCCATCCATCTATCATCCATCCATCCATCCATCATCCATCCATCCATCCATCCATCCATCCATCATCCATCTATCATCCATCCATCCATCATCCATCCATTCATCCATCTATCATCCATCCATCCATTTATCCATCATCCATCCATTCATCCATCATCCATCCATCCATCCATCATCCATCCATCTATCATCCATCCATCCATCATCCATCCATCCATCCATTATCCATCCATCTATCATCCATCCATCCATCCATCATCCATCCATCCATCCATTATCCATCCATCATCCATCCATCCATTCATCCATCTATCATCCATCCATCCATCCATCATCCATCCATCCATCATCCATCCATCCATCCATCATCCATCCATCCATCCATCCATCATCCATCCATCTATCATCCATCCATCCATCTATCATCCATCCATCCATCCATCCATCATCCATCCATCCATACATCTATCATACATCCATCCATCATCCATCCATCCATCCATCCATCCATCCATCCATCCATCATCCATCCATCCATCATCCATCCATCATCCATCCATCCATTCATCCATCATCCATCCATTAATCCATCATCCATCCATCCATCCATCATCCATCCATTTATCACCCATCCATCCATCATCCATCCATCATCCATCCATCCATCTTTCATCCATCCATCATCCATCCATCCATCTTTCATCCATCCATCCATCATCCCTCCCTCCATCTATCATCCATCCATCCATCATCCATCCATCATCCATCCATCCATCATCCATCCATCCATCTTTCATCCATCCATCCATCATCCATCCATCATCCATCCATCCATCATCCATCCATCCATCATCCATCCATCCATGCATCTATCATCCATCCATCCATCATCCATCCATCCATCATCCATCCATCCATCTTTCATCCATCCATCCATCATCCATCCATCATCCATCCATCCATCCATCCATCATCCATCCATCCATCCATCCATCATCCATCCATCCATCCATCATCCATCATCCATCCATCCATTCATCCATCATAAATCATCCATCCATCCATCATCCATCCATCATCCACCTATCCATCATCCATCATCCATCATCCATCCATCCACCCATCCATCATCCATCCATCATCCATCCATCCATCCATCATCCACCCATCCATCATCCATCCATCCATCATCCATCCATCCATCCATCGTCCATCCATCCATCCATCATCCATCATCCATCCATCCATCCATTCATCCATCATAAATCATCCATCCATCCATCATCCATCCATCATCCACCCATCCATCATCCATCCATCCATCATCCATCCATCCATCCATCATCCATCCATCCATCCATCCATCATCCATCATCCATCCATCCATCCATTCATCCATCATAAATCATCCATCCATCCATCATCCATCCCTCCATCATCCATCTATCATCCATCCATCATCCATGCATCATCCATCCATCCATCCATCTATCATCCATCCATCATCCATCCATCCATCCATCCATCCATCCATCCATCCATCATCCATCCATCCATCATCCATCCATCCATCCATCCATCCATCCATCCATCCATCCATCTATCATCCATCCATCCATCTATCATCCATCCATCCATCCATTATCCATCCATCTATCATCCATCCATCCATCCATCATCCATCCATCCATCCATTATCCATCCATCCATCATACATCCATCCATCATCCATCCATCATCCATCATCCATCCATCCATCCATCCATCCATCCATCCTTCCATCCATCCATCCATCTATCATCCATCCATCCATCCATCCATCCATCATCCATCCATCCATCCATCTATCATCCATCCATCCATCTTTCATCCATCCATCCATCATCCATCCATCATCCATCCATCTATCATCCATCCATCCATCCATCATCCATCCATCCATCCATCCATCCATCATCCATCTATCATCCATCCATCCATCCATCATCCATCCATTCATCCATCTATCATCCATCCATCCATTTATCCATCATCCATCCATTCATCCATCATCCATCCATCCATCCATCATCCATCCATCTATCATCCATCCATCCATCATCCATCCATCCATCCATTATCCATCCATCTATCATCCATCCATCCATCCATCATCCATCCATCCATCCATTATCCATCCATCATCCATCCATCCATTCATCCATCTATCATCCATCCATCCATCCATCATCCATCCATCCATCATCCATCCATCCATCCATCATCCATCCATCCATCCATCCATCCATCATCCATCCATCTATCATCCATCCATCCATCTATCATCCATCCATCCATCCATACATCTATCATACATCCATCCATCATCCATCCATCCATCCATCCATCCATCCATCATCCATCCATCCATCATCCATCCATCATCCATCCATCCATTCATCCATCATCCATCCATTAATCCATCATCCATCCATCCATCCATCATCCATCCATTTATCACCCATCCATCCATCATCCATCCATCATCCATCCATCCATCTTTCATCCATCCATCATCCATCCATCCATCTTTCATCCATCCATCCATCATCCCTCCCTCCATCTATCATCCATCCATCCATCATCCATCCATCATCCATCCATCCATCATCCATCCATCCATCTTTCATCCATCCATCCATCATCCATCCATCATCCATCCATCCATCATCCATCCATCCATCATCCATCCATCCATGCATCTATCATCCATCCATCCATCATCCATCCATCCATCATCCATCCATCCATCTTTCATCCATCCATCCATCATCCATCCATCATCCATCCATCCATCCATCCATCATCCATCCATCCATCCATCCATCATCCATCCATCCATCCATCATCCATCCATCCATCATCCATCCATCTATCATCCATCCTTCATCTATCATCCATCCATCTGTGGGTAGATGGATGGATGGATGAAGAATGGATGATGGATGGATGGATGATAAATGGATGGATGGATGATGGATGGATGGATGATAAATGGATGGATGAAGAATGGATGGATGTTTTGTGGGATGTGGTTTTCATGAGCCTCATGTTTTACCTCTCAAAGCCAAATGTCCCTTCAGGGCTTCCATGGAAGCCAGATGTAGGGATTCGAACCCTCCCACAGTGATCAGAGCGTTTGGACTGACGCCCAAACAGTTGAAATATGCAAACACACGCCCACAGGCGCCAACTGGAGTCCCACCCACACAGAAGTCCTGAGTGATCTCACCCACTCTCAATCACAGCTTCTTGTTTGGCTGTGATGTCACTGATGAGGTCAGGCCTTCGGTCACCAGGAGCTGGTGGATGTGAGAGAGGCTGGCACTGATGAGGTCATGGATCAAACCATTATTTCAGCCCACACAGGGATGCAGCCCAGCTGGTTCTGGAGGAGCAGCCTGAGATCAACCAGCGGGGATCCTCCTCTGTCACCTTTAGTCTGTCTCCAAATGTTATATATGGTTTTCTGGTGATGTCACATGAGTAAAGCGCCCCCTACAGGACAGGAAACTGCCGGTTTGAGAGGGTTAGGATCAGAAACAGAGTGTGAAGGTGTGGGTTTATAGGATTAAACATGCTGCTGTATGAAAATGTATCCAGACATGAACATACTGCTTTCAAATACATTTATTCCACTTTATTGAAGAACTATTAAATGATTCATTCCTCTCCTGTGTAACCACAGCGTTTGTTCTCTCCTTCACTGTGGAGGTTTCTGACTCCTCCTCGTCTCCTCTCCACTGTCGTGGGGGAGTCCTGTGTGACTCTGCAGGTCACATGACTGAAAACATTTCAACATCAGGCTGTGTATCTTTGATTACACAGATTTGGGGTCTGAATAGTCTGGAAGGTTGCCTCATGTTTTGCATTGTTTTTGGATGGGTATGAGTAACTGCACCACCAACCGCTGTCGTCTGGCCGGCCCACCGCCCAGCTGCAGTTGGGGGTGTGTCCTCTGTGGCGCTGACTGTCTCCCTCAGGAGCCTCAGATGAAAATGACCTCTGAATGCAATTAAGCTCCAGTCTGTGGGAAGATACTTTACATTGAACCCGACTGCAGCTTGTGTGCACACACGCATGCACACACACACGCGTGCACACACGTAGGCACACATGAGTGCACACGCATGGAGACCTGACATGTTCACACATGGACTGTTGTGAGGAACAGTCTGGTGTTTCAGGCGTCATCCAATCATCTCAGATGTCTCATTTCTGGGTATCCTCTGTTCATTCCTGGCTCCTTCCACAGAACCATAAAACAAGAACAATGAAAGACGGTTGTGCAGCACATGCAAAGCCGTCTGCGTTCACAAGTGGGTTTTGGAGCAGATCCAGCAGCCATCTCACTCAGGACATTCAGGACACAGTCTCAGAGTTTCCTTTTTGCCCTCACAGAGGCTAAAAAGGCTCAAAAGGGTGGAAAGCTAAATATTTTCTTTAGTCTTGTGGATGCTGGGTTGCATAAAAGGTTCCAAAGCTGTTTTCATCAAACCTCAACTGTTGAAACCACAAATTCTGCTTTCCTTCCCATACAAATCTCCCCCCTAAAAGAAAAAGAGCAGAAAGGGAAAGTGAAGATTTCAGTTCAGGTGATTCTTGTGGATTCAGTCCAACTTCACTCCTGCTGTCAAAGGTGGTGTAGAAATCTGAGTCAAGACTTCAGTTTCTGGAGACAACAGCAGCGACCAGAACTGCTTGAGACCCAAATGTTCCTGAAGAACTGAACCCCAACCACAGCTGGAAGGCTGCTCCCTGAAGCTCCGTCATCCCATCAGGACGCTGCAGCACTTCAGCCAAACTCATCCAGACCCTGAAGAAGCATTGATGGACCCAGCAAACGGTTCACATGTCAATCAGTTCAGAAGTTATTGAACGATGACGAAAAATGCCTGACATGATTTCAACATTCTAGATTGGATCTAGTTCTCACTCACAAATGTTTCCTCACGGTTTCACGTTCAACACATCCGTATACATCAAAGCAGACTGCAGGAAACGGCCACTTAACTCATCACTCTGCAGTCCCAGCCGTCTGTACAGGTGATACGGCTGTCTGTGGGTGAACAACTGTACAGGACACGCAGGTGACCCCATGAAACATGAAGGTCATACAGCGCTCAGTGACCCTGTGGAGAGGAAATGTGCCTGCATGTTTTTTCTACCGTCATGGTCATACAGAACACTTCTGCAACACGTAAGGGGGGGTCATGTCATAGCTAGAATGATGGAAAGCCAAGAAGAGAGAGGAATTAGGCCAAGAAGCTTTTTAATAACAACAACAACAAAAATGCCACAAGGTGGGAACAGGAAATAGAATCTTTTTAGTGAGCTAAACAAAGACCAAAGCAAAGGACAAGCAGACCTCAGTGTCGGCTGAGCAGGAGACCCACAGACCTCACAGGGACGCAGTAAGCTGGATCACAAAGTGCAGGCCGCTGTGCACTGAGGAGCAGGTAGAGGAGGGAGGAACCATCCAGGAGGAGTGACAGCTGACAAACACCAAACTGTGTCTGGTCAGGGGGAGGTAGGTGAGATGCAGGCAGATTTTTCCTCTTTTTCAACCCCCCCAAATCCTGCAGACTGAACAAGGAGCTGTTACTGCTGTGCACGTGATACGTGCACGCTCCTCGATGCAGCCTGTTAGAAATGAGGAAATAAAACAGTGTAGTTTGTGTGGACGTCCTAGAGACACTTATGCTTCACGTGCACGCCACGTGCACGCAGCATTTGTGGTCGTTGAGGAACCAGAACTCTCCCCTCACTAACGGCTAGAGTGTGGCGTAAGGACGCTGTACCACAGCATCACCTGGACGCCATAGGTGTGTGGAACGTCCATCATCCTCACAGATACGTCATGATACACAGGAGGATGGTACGACCCATTGAGGTGGTCGTTAAAGCCTCAAGGGAACTGCAGACACACATGTGCTCTCCTGCTGCTCCTCTATGACCCTCCATGGATCGGACCACCCAAAAAGCTGCAGAACCCGTTCGGGTCAACCCCCCCCCCCCAGTGTTTGGGTCCTTGTCAGCACGGCTTTACTTACAGAGGTATAGTTGTTCACCGACAGACTTCTACTCTATTTTTGGTTTATTCACAGATTAGATTTGCTCCTAAAACGCATCGACACACTCAGTATTTTATTCTCCTTAACCCCCCCCCCCCTGCAGGCTGTAATTCTAATTCTGCTCTGACTGGGTTTGACTGACGTTCTATGTTTTCCTGATTAAAGGAATCCATCCTGTGCGAAGCTGAGGCGTCTTCACTCATGGAGGTTCAGATGTTTCTGCATCTGACTTCTCTTTTCTAGCTTAATAAATTGGGAGGCATTTGTAGAAATGGGCCTTCATGAAGTTTACATGAAGGTGAAATCTGGAAGGAGGAAAAGGTGTTTGCTCTGTGGACTTCATGTAAAGTTTCCAGTAGCATCAGTCAGAACCTCACCGCATCCCCAGGGGCCGGGGGCCGGCGGCTCCAACTGGCCGGGGGAACATTTCATATTGACAAACAGAAACTTTATGGGTGGGAGAGGCACTTAATGCAAAAGCAGCTCGCTGCCAGGCACATTTCTGTGGCTGTTTGTGCTTGTGTGCATGTTGACACACTTGTAGCTGGATATTTGACACGTTTGGCAGCGGCGCCCGGCTTCCGTGTGGTCCCAGAGTAAACACGTCACTGCTGGGAACACGCAGCCGGGACGCAACCACGACACAACGCAGGCGCTGCTGCCTGTGCTGGGGACGCCTGGGGGGGACCACCTGACCCCACGTGGACAGCAGGACCCAGAAAGCGCCGGGCAGGTGCCTGACTCCCACCTCCTCTGTGAAGGGAGCAGTCAACTACTGTCCACGGGTTTATACTCAGAAATGTGAGGCCTTGTTCAGAACAAAGACCACAGCTTATTGGACTCCTTTAATTGTCCATGAGTGACATCTTTGTCTAATCCTTCCTGAAAGAGGTTCTGGTTCTAGCAGCAGAACTTCCACTAACTGCTTCTTGTTCCAAGAACAATCTCCAGACCTGCAGACTGGATCCTGGGATCCTCCAGATGGGATCAGGAGGATCAGACACGATCTTCAGCAGCACTCCAGACGTCCAGAAGTTCAGCTGTTCGTTTCCTACCGGTGTTTGTTTACGTCCCAGAGCATGTGAGGCCACGCCCCCCTGACCTCTGGCACTAACGGCAGCTGGGCTCTGACCTCTTTCTGTCGACACGCGCTCAGAAATAAAAAGAGACGATGAAGGATGTGGCGATGAGGGCGGAGCATGCCGGGTGTTACGGCGATGTGATGAGCGACTGTCAGCAGGACAGCTGCTGCTCCCACCTGTGCCAGGTCCAGGTCCAGGTCCAGGGACAGGTCCAGGTCCAAGTCCAAGTCCAGGTCCAGGGACAGGTCCAGGTCCAGGTCCAAGTCCAAGTCCAAGTCCAGGTCCAGGGACAGGTCCAGGTCCAAGTCCAGGTCCAGAGCGCCACACATGAACCACCTTTCAAGCTTATTCCGTTTTTATTTTAGAACAACAACCAAACAAAGGAATCAACAAACAGACAGACCTCTTCAGGTAGATTCAGACTTGCTATAATTTCACATTACAGGCGCATGAAGATGATTTCAGAAGAAGCCAAGTTTGACTGCAGAGCGGTTTGGAGCTTTCAGATGTACAGGCAGGTAGAGCATCCAAGACCCGTCCTCAGGCTGATTTTAAGGATTTCCCAGAGAAAAACCAGCGATGCAAAAACCAAAGAAACTTCAACTTATCAATTCAGGCAAACAGACGACAGAAACAAACCAGTGGAGCTCAGCTGGACTCTGACTGCGCAGACTTAGAGCTCAGCTCGGTCGGGTCTGAAGCGACTCGGTCGGGTCTGAAGCGACTCGATCGGGTCTGAAGCGACACGGTCGAGTCTGAAGCGACTCGATTGGGTCTGAAGCGACTCGGTCAGGTCTGAAGCGACTCGATCGGGTCTGAAATTACTCGATCGGGTCTGAAGCGACTCGGTCAGGTCTGAAGCGACTCGATCGGGTCTGAAGCGACTCGGTCGGGTCTGAAGCGACTCGGTCGGGTCTGAAATGACTCGATCGGTTCTGAAGCGACTCGGTCGGGTCTGAAATGACTCGATCGGGTTTGAAGCGACTCGAACGGATCTGAAGTGACTCGGTCGGGTCTGAAGCGACTCGGTCGGGTCTGAAATGACTCGATCGGGTCTGAAGTGACTCGGTCAGGTCTGAAGCGACTCGGTCAGCTCTGAAGCGACTCGGTCGGGTCTGAAATGACTCGATCGGGTTTGAAGCGACTCGATCGGGTCTGAAGTGACTCGGTCGGGTCTGAAGCGACTCGGTCGGCTCTGAAGCGACTCGGTCGGGTCTGAAGCGACTCGGTCAGGTCTGAAATGACTCGATCGAGTCTGAAGTGACTCGGTCGGGTCTGAAGCGACTCGTTTGCGTCTGAAGCGGCTCGATCGGGTCTGAAGCGACTCGGTCGGTCTGAAATTACTCGATCGGGTCTGAAGCGACTCGGTCAGGTCTGAAGCGACTCGATCGGGTCTGAAATGACTCGGTCGGGTCTGAAGTGACTCGGTCGGGTCTGAAATGACTCGATCGGGTTTGAAGCGACTCGATCGGGTCTGAAACGACTCGGTCGGCTCTGAAGCGACTCGGTCGGGTCTGAAGCGACTCGATTGGGTCTGAAGCGACTCGGTCGGGTCTGAAATTACTCGATCGGGTCTGAAGCGACTCGGTCAGGTCTGAAGCGACTCGATCGGGTCTGAAATGACTCGGTCGGGTCTGAAGCGACTCGGTCGGGTCTGAAATGACTCGATCGGTTCTGAAGCGACTCGGTCAGGTCTGAAATGACTCGATCGGCTCTGAAGCGACTCGGTCGGGTCTGAAATGACTCGATCGGGTTTGAAGCGACTCGAACGGATCTGAAGTGACTCGGTCGGGTCTGAAGCGACTCGGTCGGGTCTGAAATGACTCGATCGGGTCTGAAGTGACTCGGTCAGGTCTGAAGCGACTCGGTCAGCTCTGAAGCGACTCGGTCGGGTCTGAAATGACTCGATCGGGTTTGAAGCGACTCGATCGGGTCTGAAGTGACTCGGTCGGGTCTGAAGCGACTCGGTCGGCTCTGAACCGACTCGGTCGGGTCTGAAGCGACTCGGTCAGGTCTGAAATGACTCGATCGAGTCTGAAGTGACTCGGTCGGGTCTGAAGCGACTCGTTTGCGTCTGAAGCGGCTCGATCGGGTCTGAAGCGACTCGGTCGGTCTGAAATTATTCGATCGGGTCTGAAGCGACTTGGTCAGGTCTGAAGCGACTCGATCGGGTCTGAAATGACTCGGTCGGGTCTGAAGTGACTCGGTCGGGTCTGAAATGACTCGATCGGGTTTGAAGCGACTCGATCGGGTCTGAAACGACTCGGTCGGCTCTGAAGCGACTCGGTCGGGTCTGAAATGACTCGATCGAGTCTGAAGTGACTCGGTCGGGTCTGAAGCGACTCGGTCGGGTCTGAAGCGACTCGATCGGGTCTGAAATGACTCGATCGGGTTTGAAGCGACTCGAACGGATCTGAAGTGACTCGGTCGGGTCTGAAGCGACTCGGTCGGGTCTGAAATGACTCGATCGGCTCTGAAGCGACTCGATCGGGTCTGAAATGACTCGATCGGCTCTGAAGCGACTCGGTCGGGTCTGAAATGACTCGATCAGGTTTGAAGCGACTCGATCGGGTCTGAAGTGACTCGGTCAGGTCTGAAGCGACTCGGTCAGGTCTGAAGCGACTCGGTCAGCTCTGAAGCGACTCGGTCGGGTCTGAAATGACTCGATCGGGTTTGAAGCGACTCGATCGGGTCTGAAGTGACTCGGTCGAGTCTGAAGCGACTCGGTCGGCTCTGATACGACTCGGTCGGGTCTGAAATGACTCGATCGAGTCTGAAGTGACTCGGTCGGGTCTGAAGCGACTCGGTCGGGTCTGAAGCGACTCGATCGGGTCTGAAGCGACACGGTCGAGTCTGAAGCGACTCGATTGGGTCTGAAGCGACTCGGTCGGGTCTGAAATGACTCGATCGGGTCTGAAGTGACTCGATCGGGTCTGAAACGACTCGGTCGGGTCTGAAGCGACTCGCTCGGGTCTGAAGCGACTCGATCGGGTCTGAAGCCACACGGTCGAGTCTGAAGCAACTCGGTCGGGTCTGAAATGACTCGATCGGGTCTGAAGCGACTCGATCGGGTCTGAAGCGACTCGATCGGGTCTGAAGTGACTCGGTCGGGTCTGAAGCGACTCGGTCGGGTCTGAAGCGACTCGATCGGGTCTGAAGCGACACGGTCAAGTCTGAAGCAACTCGATCGGGTCTGAAGCGACTCGGTCAGGTCTGAAATGACTCGATCGGGTCTGAAGCAACTCGATCGGGTCTGAAGCCACTCAGTCGGGTCTGAAGCGACTCGGTTGGGTCTGAAGCGGCTCGATCGGGTCTGAAGCGACTCGGTCGGGTCTGATTTTCAGTCATGTGACGGTGGCGTCAGCAGGAAATAGCCGGATGAGGTTTCTACATTTCTGATGACCTCGTCGACCTTTACCCCCCACTTCTCCCCGAACCCGCTCATCCTGGTCGTCATGAATGCACAGAGGCATCACTTTGTGACCACGGTCCCTGCTGATGGCGGTGATCATGCCCGCTGCCACCTGTCACGCCTCATTACTGCAGCTTTCTCGGTAACGTCTCCCTCTTTCAGGAACACGCCGTGTGTTTGGTTGGACGCTGCCAGCCTGGCGCACACAGACGTGCGTTGTGTTGGTGGCGTTTCTCTCCACTTCTTGGCCAAAATGGTTTCTTGTAATTAATCACTTCTCCGTCGCCTCGGACTCCACCCCGCCGTAGCTGCCAGAACGCACGGCCATTACCCAGTCCCGCCGCCATTTCCTCTCAGGATATGAGTGAGGGCTCCTGATTGGCTCAGCTCTGTCTGGCTCACGATAAGAAACATCTGATTGGCAGCGGCTCAACGAGCCTCAGCCAGATTGCTCAGTAGGGGGCGTCGGTGAGAACATTCAAACACACTAAAGCCGCAGCAGCAGCTTCTTTCATGGAGGGGCCTCGGCTGCTGGACAGGGCAAACAGGGGGGGAGTAGCGTGACTCTGGGGCAGAATCCTGATGGGTTTTCCTCAGAGGGAGGCGCAGACGTCCAGAGGAGAAGCTGTGGAAGGACGTGTAAAGGATCACGGCGGTTAACGTCTTATTTATAGCTGATAGATAATCCTCCAAACCTCACTGCCATGATAGCAAACTGTAGATCTTCTGCAGCTGCTGTCTACGACCCCCAGGAGGGAGGTGAAAGGAGGTGCAAGGAGGTGAAAGGAGGTGAAAGAAGGTACAAGGAAGTTAAAGGAGGTGAAAGGAGGTGAAATGAGGTGCAAGGAGGTGCAAGGAGGTGAAAGGAGGTGAAAGGAAGTTAAAGGAGGTGCAAGGAGGTGAAAGGAGGTGCAAGGAGGTGCAAGGAGGTGAAAGGAGGCGAAAGAAGGTACAAGGAAGTTAAAGGAGGTGAAAGGAGGAGAAATGAGGTGCAAGGAGGTGAAAGGAAGTTAAAGGAGGTGAAAGGAGGTTAAAGGAGGTGATAGAAGGTGCAAGGAGGTGAAAGGAGGTACGAGAAGGTGAGAGGAGGTCAGATGAGGTGCAAGGAGGTGCAAGGAGGTGAAAGGAGGTGCAAGGAGGTGAAAAGAGGTGAAAGGAGGTCAAAGGAGGTGATAAAAGGTGCAAGGAGGTGAAAGGAGGTGCGAGGAGGTGAAATGAGGTGCAGGGAGGTGCAAGGAGGTGAAAGGAGATGCAAGGAGGTGAAAGGAGGTGAAAGGACGTTAAAGGAGGTGCAAGGAGGTGAAAGGAGGTGCAAGGAGGTGAAAGGAGGTGAAAGGACGTTAAAGGAGGTGCAAGGAGGTGAAAGGAGGTGCAAGGAGGTGAAAGGAAGTTAAAGGAGGTGAAAGGAGGTTAAAGGAGGTGAGAGGAGGTCAGAGGAGGTGCAAGGAGGTGCAAGGAGGTGAAAGGAGGTGCAAGGAGGTGAAAGGAAGTTAAAGGAGGTGAAAGGATGTCAAAGGAGGTGATAGAAGGTGCAAGGAGGTGAAAGGAGGTCAAAGGAGGTGATAGAAGGTGCAAGGAGGTGAAAGGAGGTGCGAGGAGGTGAGAGGAGGTCAGAGGAGGTGCAAGGAGGTGAAAGGAGGTTAAAGGAGGTGAAAGAAGGTGCAAGGAGGTGCGAGGAGGTGAAAAGAGATGAAAGGAGGTGAAAGGAGGTGAAAGGACGTGAAAGGAGGTGAAAGGACGTGAAAGGAGGTGAAAGGAGGTGAAATGAGGTTAAAGAAGGTGCAAGGAGGTGAAACGAGGTAAAAGGAGGCGCAGTCCTTCAGATTTTCTCCTCTGTGATCTGCTTTGGTTTTTCTGAAAAACAAAAAAAGGAAAATAACCCAAATGATGGTTTTCCTTGCATCTGCAGAATAGATCTCTGTGAAGTTATGAAGAAACCAAACCAAATCCTGAAATGAGCTATAAACTCATGTTTAGGTCATTAGAATATTATTCCTTAAAATAAGCTTTTATCACTCAAAACACACACAAGCACACACACACAAACACGCA
The DNA here is from genome assembly GCF_053564925.1 of Oryzias latipes. Classification (NCBI taxonomy): domain Eukaryota; kingdom Metazoa; phylum Chordata; class Actinopteri; order Beloniformes; family Adrianichthyidae; genus Oryzias; species Oryzias latipes. Next base: position 28,056,096 of record NC_136255.1, read on the forward strand.
CACGAAAACACATCAAATCAAATCAAACTTTATTTATAAATCACTTTTCATATAAAAATATTACACAAAGTGCTTTACATTAAAACACAACAAAATATAAAAACAAGCATGACGATTAAAAACTAAATAAATAAAAATAAATAAATAGGGCCCCCCTCCCCGTACCTAGCCCCCCACTCCTTTCACACACCCCACCCCCTAACTGATGGGAAAATACAATGAGAAACAGGCTGAGCACAAAAACAAGAAAAATTCCGATGTACCGCGTACATGCTGGAAACGCTGATAATTGGAACCTCCCCCTCCGTGAACAGCCGCATAGACAGCCAAATGCAGCATCACAGGTGCGGACCACTCCACCACAGCTAAGTGGTGATGCAGGTCCCCATCTGGAGCTGCAGTGGCTGAACAGCAGCCGACCCAGAGGGAGAGATTCCAGCTGGAAATAAAAACGAGAATAAAAAGTAAACATATTGATAAAAACAATAAAACATTGAAATAAGGTAAATTAAAATAACGTGAAAAAACTATTTCTGTCATGGTAGGAGTTTCTTTGTATTGGTTTTTGCTTTCCATCTTGGTCTTTGTCATGTTTGAGTTCTGTTTCCTGTTTTATTTTGAAAGGTTTCCTGTTTTGTCATGTTAATAATAATAATAATAATCCATTTTATTTAAAGCGCCTTTCAAAAAACCCAAGGACACTTTACAAAACAAAGGTTAACAATAGACATTAAAAGCACAATAAAAATAATAAATAAAATTAAAAGTGAATCAGGATGGGAAGGCAGAAATGAACAGATGGGTTTTGAGTTTAGATCTGAAAGTAGGAAGAGAGTCTATGTTACGGAGATCAGGAGGGAGGGCCGAGCCGAGCAGCTGAAGGCTCTGGTTCCCATGGTGACGAGTCGGGCCGGAGGGACAGAGAGCTGAACAGAGGAGGAGGACCGAAGATAACGAGAGGGGGTTTTAATATGGATGAGGTCGGAGAGATAAGGAGGAGGCCAGGTTATGGAGGGCCTTAAAGGTGAACAGGAGGAGTTTGAATTGGATTCTGGAGGTTCTGGTGCAGCTGGTGGAGAACCGGGGTGATATGACTGAAGGAGGGGGTTCTGGAGATGATGCGGGCAGCTGAGTTCTGGACCAATTGGAGCTTATTGAGGGTTTTTTGGGGGAGGCCAAAGAGGAGAGAATTACAATAATCTAAACGGGAAGTGACCAGACTGTGAACCAGGATAGAAGCAGAGGGGACAGTGAGGGAGGGGCGTAGACGATTAATGTTACGTAGAATCATTAATCGTTCTTGAGTTTTACTTCTTTGGTCCTAATCTGTCCTGATCATGTTCACCTGTGTCTTGTCAGTCCTGTCTGTATTTAAGTCTTGTCTCTGCCTTCCTCTTGGGCTGGTCCATTCTGTCAGGTTGGGGAGGGCTGGTGAGTGTAAAGGACCCAAAATGCAGAGATGGGAGCACACGGTTCCAGGACAAGGGGTTTATTCTAAATAACAAAAACTCCCTGTGGGCTAACCAGGTAAACAGGGAAGAGACGGTAGAGATGTCATACTTCCTGCTCTGCAGCACTTTTTATTATTTAGAATAAACCCCTTGCCCTGTTTCTCTCTCTTAGCTTTGGGACCGATAACTAAAATTTCAGTTTTCTCCTGGTTGAGCTGCAGAAAATTATTTGCCATCCATAATTTCACATCTAAAATACAGTAAAAAGTGCTTCTATTGGTCTTGTGTCATCAGGAGACATAGGTATGAAAACTGATGTTGTGGCTCCTGATGACATTCCCCAGAGGAAGCATGTAAATGTTAAAAAGCAAGGGGTCCAGGATGGAACCTTGAGGCACACCACAATTAATTTCATGGACCCCAGAAAAGTGTGTGTCCATGCTCACCATAAAGCTTCTCTCCATGAGATACGATTCAAACCACTTGAGAACATGCACGCATGCACACACACACACACACACACACACACACACACACACACACACACACACACACACACACACACACACACACACACACACACACACACACACACACACACACACACACGGACTCTTTTCTCCCTAAAGAAACTTTCCAATCACGTCTTTTTGTTTGGCTTCTCTTCACTTCTAGCTCAGGGTTTCAAACTAGTGCTCAGAGCGAGCAGCCGTTAGCAGCCGCTTTATGTCACGTGACGCGGCAAGACGGGCGGATGTGGTGAACAGGATTTCCAAAATAAAACTTCCTTCTGAACCAGAAACCACAAAATAAAACAGCCAAAGAATCAAAGTCGGCATCAGCATTTTTTTAAGATCTGTGGCCCGGAACCAAGCCGCCCTCGGACCGGTGCTGGTTCGCGGCCCGGAGGTTGGGAACCCCTGATTTAACGGGATCAGGCAGCACGTCGGACAACCACCAGCTGTGAACAGCACATATGTGAAAAAGTGACGTGGAGGGAAACCAGAAAATACATCCGTATAGGACCAGCTGGACGTGAGAACAACAAGAGCTGCACCATCATAGAGCCGCCAAACGTATTGGTTCTGCCTCAAGTTTGGATCCGGGTCGGGGTCAGCATGACCCAGTGTCTGAGTCCAGATCCGTTAGTGACTCCTGGTTCACAGGAACCTCCACAGAGAAACCATTCAGAGAAACCTGCTGAGAATGAACCCAAACTGTTCTGAGAGAAAAGTCCAAACCCGTCAGCGAGCCGGGCCCGTGGATCAGAACTTTGCTGACCAAAGCTTCTCTCTGGGACTCATTCCTGCCATGAAGCTCTTTCAGAAAACCTTCAGCGCAGCAGTTCTGACAAATGTTTCTCTTTCTGCAACAGACTGCTGACTCCCGCGGCCCAGGGGTGTAGCGTTACACCCTGCCTGTCAGACAATGCGAGGAACTTGCACCGTGATGACGTGACGTGCTGAGTGGATGGATGCTGACGGGGGGGGGGGGGGGGGGGGCTGGAATGTAAAAACATGGAAAAACCTCAAATAGGAGGGGAGGTGCTGATGGGAATTGAAGGCTGTAGGACGGAGAACGCCGCCCTGTGGAACGCCATCAGGAGCTTCCCTTTGACCTTTGTCGAGCTGTGGAAACTAGAACCTGACGTTCAACCAGCATGAAGACGGCGGCGTGGCCCAGAGCTGGAGCCTCCAGACCCACGCCGACCATTTGAGGAGAAGAAAAAGTCAACGCTCCGAAAATAAACCGCAGAAATTATTGCTGCCCCTGGGAAACCGGTAAAAGCTCATAAAACTCCAGGCTGCTAGAATCCATCACACTAGAGCGGGGATCCATTTCAGCTTCTTTCTCTTTTCTTTTTCAGACGCTGAAGGAATGCTGCCGTCAAACCAGACAGAAGGAAGTTCCCCGTCCTGTAAGGTTCTACCAGCAGGTTCTGGTTCAGAACGTTGGGAGGCTCCAGCGTGGAGCTCAAACCTCTGAAAGCTCTGCAGACCATGACTCAGCAAAACACAGGATGGTGGTCGTCTGAAGTTCTGAGTCCGGTCACCAACGGCGACGGGAGAGTCGCTGAGGGAATCCAAGAATTCTGCAGAACCAGCGCACCGAGCCTCATTGGGTCCTGTTGTAAGTGGAAGAACTGCATTGTGGGGGATAAACAGCTGCAGCGTTCAGTTGGTGTTTGTTGGGTTTTTTTGCTTATTCAGCAGAATTTTCCCTCTCAACATCAGAGCACAGCCGTCTTCCAGCCTCTGCTTCCTGGTGAAGCAGGAACGATCACATGCTGTTTTCAAACTCCCCCTCACACACGGAGCCTTTCCATCACGCTGGGAAGCACGCCGCAGCGCCGGCTGGCCCCCGCCGGCTGGCCCCCGTCGGCACAAATTGGATGTGAGCTGGCTCTGAGTCACCCATGGCAGAGGCCAGCCGGCCTGCTCTGTGTTCAGCCTAAACGCTTCTGATGGACCTCGCTGGAAAAACGACATGGCGTTAAAGCCGTGGAAAGCAGGAGCAGCAGACGCTGTGTGTTGGCTTGAGCTGGGGGGGCACAGGTCTCACAGGCATTGACAGATGTGGAGCTTCCCGCTCATCTGGATCCGGGTTGACACCAACAGAGACCGCTCCAACGTGGCATTCTGCACTCTGTGACCTCACTGGACGATCCTCATCAGCAGAAGTTGGTTTACTTCCTCACTTCTGCACCTGAATACCCACAATTCCATTTGAACTCCAGCAGAGAGATTTTTCTTGTAATGTGTTCATGAAGGTGAAAGTTTCCGTTTGCAGACAAACGATCAGCCCGTCCCTCTGAGGAGCTTCTGCTTTCCGGTTCTTCAGACGTAGCTGTGAGAGAACCTCCTGAGTCTGCAGAGGAGCCTCCATGCTGTCATCACACACGCTCATCATCTGCATAAGGCCGTGTCACACAGACTCACAATCTGTGCATTGTCCACGTATGAAGTCAGTCCTCCGTGATCCATGCGTGATCAATGCGTGATCTGCAGTCAGGACCATAAATATTTGGACAGAGACACATTCTTTCTACTTTAGTTTCTGTACATTACCACAGTGAATGTTAAATAAAACCACTCAGATACCATTGAAGTGCAGACTTTCAGCTTTTATTCCATGGGTTGAACAAAAAGATTGTGTAAAAATGTGAAAAACTAAAGCATTTTTAAACACAATCCCTTCATTTCATGGGCTCCTAAGTAATTGGACAATTGACTTCCATGCTATTGCATGGGCAGGTGTGGGCAATTCCCTTGTTCTGTCATTATGAGTGAAGCAGATAAAAGGCCTGGAGTTGATTAGAGGACTCGTGCTGCATTTGGAAGATTTTGCTGTGAACAGACAACATAGGAGGAGCTCTCCATGCAGGTGAAAGGAGCCATCATTAAGATGAGAAAACAGAAAAAAACCATGAAACCAGAAACTGCTACAGTATTAGGAGTGGCAACATCAACAGTGTGGTCCATCCTGAGAAAGAAAGAAAGCTCTGGTGAACTCAGCAACACAAAAAGACCTGGACGTCCACGGAAGACAACAGTGGTGGATGATGGCAGAATCATTTCATGGTGAAGAGGAACCCGTTCACAACAGCCAACCAAGTGAACAACACTCTCCAGGAGGGAGGCGGATCAATATCCAAGTCTACCATCAAAAGAAGACTGCATGAAAGTAGATCCAGAGGGAACACTGCAAGATGCAAGCCACTCATAAGCCTCAAGAACAGGAAGGCTAGACTGGACTTTGCTAAAAAGCATCTCAAAAAGTTCTGGAAAAACATTCTTTGGACAGAATGATGGCAAGAGAAAAGTATGGAGAAGGCGTGGAGAAGCTCCTGATCCAAAGAACACTACATCAGTAAAACACGGTGGAGGCAGTGTGATGGTCTGGGCGTGCATGGCTGCTAGTGGCACTGGGACATTAGTGTTTATTGATGAGGTGACACAGGACAGAAGCAGCCCAATCAATTCTGAGGTGTTCAGTGTTCAGAGACAAACTGTCTGCGCAGATCCAGGTGAATGCACCCCTGTCTGCGCAGATCCAGGTGAATGCACCCCTGTCTGCGCAGATCCAGGTGAATGCAGCCAAACTGATTCATAATCCAGATGGACAACGACCCAAAACATCCAGCCAAAGCAACTCAGGAGTTTATTAAAGCAAAGAAGTGGAATATTCTAGAATGGCCAAGTCAGTCACCTGATCTTAACCCAATTGAGCAGCATTTCACTTGTTGAAGACTAAACTTCAGACAGAAAGGCCCACAAACAAACAGCAACTGTTTGCCGCTGCAGTAAAGGCCTGGCAGAGCATTCAGAAGGAGAAAACCAGCATCTGGTGATGTCCATGAGTTCAAGACTTCAGGCTGTCATTGACAACAGAAAGGCTTTTCAACCAAATATTAGGAATTACCACTTGGTTTTCAGTTATTTCAATTGTCCAATTACTTAGGAGCCCATGAAATGAAGGGATTGTGTTTAAAAATGCTTTAGTTTTTCACATTTTGATACAATCTTTTTGTTCAACCCATGGAATAAAAGCTGAAAGTCTGCACTTCAATGGCATCTGAGTTGTTTTATTTCAAATTCACTGTGGTAATGTACAGAAACTAAATTAGAAAGAATGTGTCTCTGTCCAAATATTCATGGTCCTGACTGTCTGTCATTCCCAAGTGTGTCCTCTTCGTCGATGTGCTCAGACGTCCATTGAGGGTTTCGGCTGATGGGTCTTTACGTGAACTCGGTTTGGAGCTGATCAGACTTTTTGGTGAACTTTCAGGTCACACGTGGGTCTCTCTGCGGATCCTCCCAGCAGTTGGAGGCCGTGTCACTGCCGCTACAGCCCACAAATCAGGAAGATTGGTCATGTGAGAATACAGGTAGGAGAGGTTTGTTCTCTGTGTGGAATTTTCACAGATGTAATGAACCACGTTAAAACCATGAAAGAAGTAGGAATAAACCACTCAAAGAACATTAAAACCCTTCTTCACTTTGACTTTCAGAGCACAGGATGACTCTTCTTCAGGATTTGGCCGGGATTCCCTGTGGGATGGGAGCCATTGATCCCTGGACCGGGACAGGACGGGATAAAGGTCTGAAGGGAACCAACCAACTAGCCTCCTCCTAGAGGAGGAGATTCATGGTTACTCTGAACCCTAACTTTAATTCTCCCTCTCTGTTTTTCTCTGTAAGCCGCATGTGCATGGTCTATATGTACGTGTTTGCACTGAGCGCGTGCGGAACACGCACAGCAGCACCTTAACCGAACACGGGGGCTGAGAGCGCCGGGTGCATCAACACAAGAAGGAGAGACGCCGGCAAAAGAAGCCAAATCTGGCAGCATTTCACTGTTAATGATAACACATAGCAAGAGTGAAAAGCCTGCTGGGAAATATCTCCACCTAGAACTGGATCCAGAACCATACTGTACAGAACCGTCTCCAGAACAGATCAGTACTGACAGAAGAAACCAGATCTGCTCCTCAAAGCCGAGACTCTTAGTATTTCAGAATGCCAACCTTTACTGTGAACAGAAGTCTGTTAACTGGTTTTGAACACTTGAATTAGTGTCTTGTGTTGAGGTTGCAGTGTTTGTCTTGTTTCACTTCACATTTGTATTTGTAAAAAGTGTCTTTCTGTTTTTATTGTTTATTCTTTACAATGAATCCCAGCATTTACATATTAAACACAGATTATTGGGCAGTTTATCTGAATCCATTAGTGATTTGTGCATCAATTACGTAACTTTATTGTGATCTGTGCACGTATACGCCATTTGAACGCTATACATCAAAGGTTCATGCGTTTGCATATGCATCACACAGAAATCATGCAAAATTGCCCAAGATGCTTGTACTTTATGATTTACATGATAATTGCGCATAAACTGCGTAATTATCCACCAAACAAAATGTTGAACAGCTCAAAACAAATTCATGTGAATTGGCCGGAACACAAGGCTGCACGGTGACACAGTGGCTATCGCTCTTGCCTCACAGCAAGAAGGCCCTGGTTCAAGTCCCAGCTGGGGGACCTGGACCAAAACATCAATGGGGGACCTTTCTGTGTGGAGTTAGCATGTTCTCCCCGTCCATGCATGGGTTTTCTCTGGGGACTACATGCTACATAGGTTAATTGGTTAATCTAAATTGTCCCTAGGTGTGAGTGTGCATGGGTGTGTGATCGTGGACACTGCACCCTACGACAGACTGACGACCTGCACAGGGTGTCCCCTGCCTACACCCAAAAGTGGCCGGGATAGGCTCCAGCAGCTCAGTGACCCCGAAAGGGAAAAACGGAATAGAAAATAAATGAATAGAAAAAAAATGAATGGCCGAAACCCTCGACGAACACACCGCAAATGACCAACGCAAGATACACGTATGAATGACGTAGATCACGCGTGGATCACAACGACCGACATGTCATTCGTGGACAATGTGGCTGCGTGACGCGGCCTTCAGGAACAACATCTGCTGTTATCCGGATCCTGAGAGGAAATTGACATCTGCGGCAAACTTTGCCTTCCAGTTCGTTGACTTTTCCAACTGAGAGCCGTTTGTCAAAATGTCCCCCGGCTAACATGGTACACGGTAAATGACGAGTACTTCTACGGCGCTTTCTACCGTCCTCGATGGCCCACAGAGCTTAACAGTCACAAAACCACTTCAACAATGGAAGGGTAAGGCAAGAATCGAACCTCCATTCATCTGCTCAGAGGCATAACGCCCCACCGGTACAGCAAAGCTGCCCAAGTTAGCTGTCACACAACCACCTGAGGGTCTGCTGCTGGGCTGCACCTCCCCGTCTGGCTCCTCCTCCACAGCGGGTTTGGCTGCATCCAGCGTGACCTTTGTCACAGATCACACATGCACGGTGACAGCTACACGCAGGAACACAAAAACGGAGGTTCTCCCAGCTAATGCAAAGCAGAAGCTCCTTTTTCCTCGCTTCCGCCCTTCAGGCCGAGCTACCATGGCGCCAGATGGCGGGGAAATAAAGCCACAGCATTAGCCTCCCCATCGCTGCATATTAATCAGCGTTTAATAAAAGGAAAATACATTTCCCTCCACTCCAAATATTATGAATGTGACACTAGCCCTTATTTTCATTTGACTGCGTGTTTTCCTGCAAAGTCTAACATAAACAGTTCTGGTGAAAGAGAGGCTGAGGGCTGGAGGGGGGACTGGGGGCTCAGTGTGTCCCTGTGAATCTGAAATGAAATAAACAGAAGCTGATGAGGAACCGACTGCAAAAGCTTCAGGTTACAGCTCTGGACTCACGGCTGCGGGAGGACGTGACGTTTCTGTGGTGGAGGGCTGAGCGGCCCCCACTTCCTGAAGACCGCCTCACCAAAAACAAGAAGGACAGCATCACCAAAATACAACACAGACCGCGTCACCAAACACAAGAAAGACCGCGTCACCAACAACAACAAAGACCGCGTCACCAACAACAACAACAAAGACCGCGTCACCAACAACAACAACAAAGACCGCGTCACCAACAACAACACAGACCGCGTCACCAAACACAAGAAAGACCGCGTCACCAAAATACAACACAGACCGCGTCACCAACAACAACACAGACCGCGTCACCAAACACAACAAAGACCGCGTCACCAAACACAAGAAAGACCGCGTCACCAAAAACAACAAAGACCACGTCACCAACAACAACACAGACCGCGTCACCAAACACAAGAAAGACCGCGTCACCAACAACAACAAAGACCGCGTCACCAACAACAACACAGACCGCGTCACCAACAACAACACAGACCGCGTCACCATAGACAACACAAACCGCGTCACCAACAACAACAAAGACCGCGTCACCAACAACAACACAGACCGCGTCACCAAACACAACAAAGACCGCGTCACCAAACACAAGAAAGACCGCGTCACCAAAAACAACAGAGACCGCGTGACCACACACAACAAAGACCGCGTCACCAAACACAAGAAAGACCGCGTCACCAAACACATGAAAGACCGCGTCACCAAAATACAACACAGACCGCGTCACCAACAACAACAAAGACCGCGTCACCAACAACAACACAGACCGCGTCACCAAAAACAACAAAGACCGCGTCACCAAACACAAGAAAGACCGCGTCACCAAAAACAACAAAGACCGCGTGACCACACACAACAAAGACCGCGTCACCATAGACAACACAGACCGCGTCACCAACAACGAAGGCCGCGTCACCAAAAACAACAAAGACCGCGTCACCAAAAACAACACAGACCGCGTCACCAAAAAACAACACAGACCGCGTCACCAAACACAAGAAAGACCGCGTCACCAAAAACAACAAAGACCGCGTGACCAACAACAACGAAGGCCGAGTCCCCGAAAACAACAAAGATCGCGCCACCAAAAACAACACAGACCGCGTCACCAAAAAACAACACAGACCGCGTCACCAAACACAAGAAAGACCGCGTCACCAAAAACAACACAGACCGCGTCACCAACAGCAACACAGACCGCGTCACCAAACACAAGAAAGACCGCGTCACCAAAAACAACACAGACCGCGTCACCAACAGCAACACAGACCGCGTCACCAAACACAAGAAAGACCGCGTCACCAAAAACAACACAGACCGCGTCACCAAAAAACAACACAGACCGCGTCACCAAACACAAGAAAGACCGCGTCACCAAAAACAACACAGACCGCGTCACCAACAGCAACACAGACCGCGTCACCAAACACAACAAAGACCGCGTCACCAACAACAACGAAGGCCGAGTCCCCGAAAACAACAAAGATCGCGCCACCAAAAACAACACAGACCGCGTCACCAAAAAACAACACAGACCGCGTCACCAAACACAAGAAAGACCGCGTCACCAAAAACAACACAGACCGCGTCACCAACAGCAACACAGACCGCGTCACCAAACACAAGAAAGACCGCGTCACCAAAAACAACAAAGATCGAGTCACCAAAAACAACACAGTCCGCGTCACCAAACACAAGAAAGACCGCGTCACCAAAAACAACAAAGACCGCGTCACCAAAAACAACACAGACCGCGTGACCACACACAACAAAGACCGCGTCACCATAGACAACGCAGACCGCGTCACCAACAACGAAGGCCGCGTCACCAAAAACAACAAAGACCGCGTCAGCAAAAACAACACAGACCGCGTCACCACACACAACAAAGACCACGTCACCATAGACAACGCAGACCGCGTCACCAACAACAACGAAAGCCGCGTCACCAAAAACAACACAGACCGCGTGACCACACACGACAAAGACCGCGTCACCATAGACAACGCAGACCGCGTCACCAACAACGAAGGCCGCGTCACCAAAAACAACAAAGACCGCGTCACCAAAAACAACACAGACCGCGTCACCAAACACAAGAAAGACCGCGTCACCAACAACAACAAAGACCGCGTCACCAACAACAACACAGACCGCGTCACCAACAACAACACAGACCGCGTCACCATAGACAACACAGACTGCGTCACCAACAACAACAACAAAGACCGCGTCACCAACAACAACACAGACCGCGTCACCAAACACAAGAAAGACCGCGTCACCAAAATACAACACAGACCGCGTCACCAACAACAACACAGACCGCGTCACCAAACACAACAAAGACCGCGTCACCAAACACAAGAAAGACCGCGTCACCAAAAACAACAAAGACCGCGTCACCAACAACAACACAGACCGCGTCACCAAACACAAGAAAGACCGCGTCACCAACAACAACAAAGACCGCGTCACCAACAACAACAAAGACCGCGTCACCAACAACAACACAGACCGCGTCACCAAACACAACAAAGACCGCGTCACCAAACACAAGAAAGACCGCGTCACCAAAAACAACAGAGACCGCGTGACCACACACAACAAAGACCGCGTCACCAAACACAAGAAAGACCGCGTCACCAAAAACAACAGAGACCGCGTCACCAACAACAACAAAGACCACGTCACCAACAACAACACAGACCGCGTCACCATAGACAACACAGACCGCGTCACCATAGACAACACAGACCGCGTCACCAAACACAGGAAAGACCGCGTCACCAAAATACAACACAGACCGCGTCACCAACAACAACAAAGACCGCGTCACCAACAACAACACAGACCGCGTCACCAAAAACAACAAAGACCGCGTCACCAAACACAAGAAAGACCGCGTCACCAAAAACAACAAAGACCGCGTGACCACACACAACAAAGACCGCGTCACCATAGACAACACAGACCGCGTCACCAACAACGAAGGCCGCGTCACCAAAAACAACAAAGACCGCGTCACCAAAAACAACACAGACCGCGTCACCAAAAAACAACACAGACCGCGTCACCAAACACAAGAAAGACCGCGTCACCAAAAACAACAAAGACCGCGTGACCACACACAACAAAGACCGCGTCACCAACAACAACGAAGGCCGAGTCCCCGAAAACAACAAAGATCGCGCCACCAAAAAACAACACAGAACGCGTCACCAAACACAAGAAAGACCGCGTCACCAAAAACAACACAGACCGCGTCACCAACAGCAACACAGACCGCGTCACCAAACACAAGAAAGACCGCGTCACCAAAAACAACAAAGATCGAGTCACCAAAAACAACACAGTCCGCGTCACCAAACACAAGAAAGACCGCGTCACCAAAAACAACAAAGACCGCGTCACCAAAAACAACACAGACCGCGTGACCACACACAACAAAGACCGCGTCACCATAGACAACGCAGACCGCGTCACCAACAACGAAGGCCGCGTCACCAAAAACAACAAAGACCGCGTCAGCAAAAACAACACAGACCGCGTCACCACACACAACAAAGACCGCGTCACCATAGACAACGCAGACCGCGTCACCAACAACAACGAAAGCCGCGTCACCAAAAACAACACAGACCGCGTGACCACACACAACAAAGACCGCGTCACCATAGACAACGCAGACCGCGTCACCAACAACGAAGGCCGCGTCACCAAAAACAACAAAGACCGCGTCACCAAAAACAACACAGACCGCGTGACCACACACAACAAAGACCGCGTCACCATAGACAACGCAGACCGCGTCACCAACAACGAAGGCCGCGTCACCAAAAACAACAAAGACCGCGTCAGCAAAAACAACACAGACCGCGTCACCACACACAACAAAGACCGCGTCACCATAGACAACGCAGACCGCGTCACCAACAACAACGAAAGCCGCGTCACCAAAAACAACACAGACCGCGTGACCACACACAACAAAGACCGCGTCACCATAAACAACGCAGACCGCGTCACCAACAACGAAGGCCGCGTCACCAAAAACAACAAAGACCGCGTCACCAAAAACAACACAGACCGCGTGACCACACACAACAAAGACCGCGTCACCATAGACAACGCAGACCGCGTCACCAACAACGAAGGACGCGTCACCAAAAACAACAAAGACCGCGTCACCAAAAACAACACAGACCGCGTGACCACACACAACAAAGACCGCGTCACCATAGACAACGCAGACCGCGTCACCAACAACGAAGGCCGCGTCACCGAAAACAACAATAATCGCGCCACCAAAAACAACACAGACCGCGTCACCAAAAACAACACAGACCGCGTCACCAAAAACAGCAAAGACCGCGTCACCAAAAACAACACAGACCGCGTCACCAAAAACAGCAAAAACCGCGTCACCAAAAACAACACAGACCGCGTGACCACACACAACAAAGACTGCGTCACCATAGACAACGCAGACCGCGTCACCAACAACGAAGGCCGCGTCACCAAAAACAAAGACCGCGTCACCAAAACCAACACAGACCGCGTGACCACACACAACAAAGACCGCGTCACCATAGACAACGCAGACCGCGTCACCAACAACGAAGGCCGCGTCACCGAAAACAACAATAATCGCGCCACCCAAAACAACACAGACCACGTCACCAAAAACAACACAGACCGCGTCACCAAAAACAGCAAAGATTGCTTCACAAAAAAACAAGAAAGATCGCGTCACCAAACACAACAAAGACCGCGTCACCATAGACAACGCAGACCGCGTCACCAAAAACAACACAGACCGCGTGACCAAAAACAACACAGACCGCGTGACCACACACAACAAAGACCGCGTCACCATAGACAACGCAGACCGCGTCACCAACAACGAAGGCCGCGTCACCAAAAACAACAAAGGCCGCGTCACCAAAAACAACAAAGACCGTGTCACCAAAAACAACAAAGACCGCGTCACCAAAAACAACACAGACCGTGTGACCACACACAACAAAGACCGCGTCACCATAGACAACGCAGACCGCGTCACCAACAACAACGAAGGCCGCGTCACCAAAAACAACACAGACCGCGTCACCAAAAACAACAAAGATCGCGCCACCAAAAACAACACAGACCGCGTCACCATAGACAACGCAGACCGCGTCACCAAAAACAACACAGGCCGCGTCACCGAAAACAACAAAGATCGCGCGACCAAACAGAAGAAAGACCGCGTCACCAAAAACAACACAGACCGCCTCACCAAAAAAACAACAAAGACTGCCTCACCAAAAACAACACAGACCGCGTAACCAAAAAACAACACAGACCGCATCACCAAACACAAGAAAGACCGCGTCACCAAAAACAACAAAGACCGCGTGACCACACACAACAAAGACCGCGTCACCAACAACAACGAAGGCCGAGTCCCGAAAACAACAAAGATCGCGCCACCAAAAACAACACAGACCGCGTCACCAAAAAACAACACAGACCGCGTCACCAAACACAAGAAAGACCGTGTCACCAAAAACAGCAAAGACCGTGTGACCACACACAACAAAGACCGCGTCACCAACAACAACGAAGGCCGAGTCCCCGAAAAACAACAAAGATCGCGCCACCAAAAACAACAAAGATCGCGCCACCAAAAACAACACAGACCGCGTCACCAAAAAACAAGACAGACCGCGTCACCAAACACAAGAAAGACCGCGTCACCAAAAACAACACAGACCGCGTCACCAACAACAACACAGACCGCGTCACCAAACACAAAAAAGACCGCGTCACCAAAAACAACAAAGACCGCGTCACCAACAACAACGAAGGCCGCGTCACCAAAAACAACACAGACCGCGTGACCACAAACAACAAAGACCGCGTCACCAAAAACAACACAGACCGCATGACCACACACAACAAAGACCGCGTCACCATAGACAACGCAGACCGCGTCACCAACAACGAAGGCCGCGTCACCGAAAACAACAAAGATCGCGCCACCAAAAACAACACAGACCGCGTCACCAAAAACAACACAGACCGCGTCACCAAAAACAGCAAAGATTGCTTCACAAAAAAACAAGAAAGATCGCGTCACCAAACACAAGAAAGACCGCGTCACCATAGACAACGCAGACCGCGTCACCAACAACAACGAAGGCCGCGTCACCAAAAACAACACAGACCGCGTCACCAAAAACAACAAAGATCGCGACACCAAAAACAACACAGACCGCGTCAACATAGACAACGCAGACCGCGTCACCAAAAACAACACAGGCCGCGTCACCGAAAACAACAAAGATCGCGTCACCAAACAGAAGAAAGACCGCGTCACCAAAAACAACACAGACCGCCTCACCAAAAAAACAACAAAGACTGCCTCACCAAAAACAACACAGACCGCGTAACCAAAAAAAAACACAGACCGCGTCACCAAACACAAGAAAGACCGCGTCACCAAAAACAACAAAGACCGCGTGACCACACACAACAAAGACCGCGTCACCAACAACAACGAAGGCCGAGTCCCGAAAACAACAAAGATCGCGCCACCAAAAACAACACAGACCGCGTCACCAAAAAACAACACAGACCGCGTCACCAAACACAAGAAAGACCGCGTCACCAAAAACAGCAAAGACCGCGTGACCACACACAACAAAGACCGCGTCACCAACAACAACGAAGGCCGAGTCCCCGAAAACAACAAAGATCGCGCCACCAAAAACAACACAGACCGCGTCACCAAAAAACAACACAGACCGCGTCACCAAACACAAGAAAGACCGCGTCACCAAAAACAACACAGACCGCGTCACCAACAGCAACACAGACCGCGTCACCAAACACAAGAAAGACCGCGTCACCAAAAACAACAAAGATCGAGTCACCAAAAACAACACAGTCCGCGTCACCAAACACAAGAAAGACCGCGTCACCAAAAACAACAAAGACCGCGTCACCAAAAACAACACAGACCGCGTGACCACACACAACAAAGACCGCGTCACCATAGACAACGCAGACCGCGTCACCAACAACGAAGGCCGCGTCACCAAAAACAACAAAGACCGCGTCAGCAAAAACAACACAGACCGCGTCACCACACACAACAAAGACCACGTCACCATAGACAACGCAGACCGCGTCACCAACAACAACGAAAGCCGCGTCACCAAAAACAACACAGACCGCGTGACCACACACAACAAAGACCGCGTCACCATAGACAACGCAGACCGCGTCACCAACAACGAAGGCCGCGTCACCAAAAACAACAAAGACCGCGTCACCAAAAACAACACAGACCGCGTCACCAAACACAAGAAAGACCGCGTCACCAACAACAACAAAGACCGCGTCACCAACAACAACACAGACCGCGTCACCAACAACAACACAGACCGCGTCACCATAGACAACACAGACTGCGTCACCAACAACAACAACAAAGACCGCGTCACCAACAACAACACAGACCGCGTCACCAAACACAAGAAAGACCGCGTCACCAAAATACAACACAGACCGCGTCACCAACAACAACACAGACCGCGTCACCAAACACAACAAAGACCGCGTCACCAAACACAAGAAAGACCGCGTCACCAAAAACAACAAAGACCGCGTCACCAACAACAACACAGACCGCGTCACCAAACACAAGAAAGACCGCGTCACCAACAACAACAAAGACCGCGTCACCAACAACAACAAAGACCGCGTCACCAACAACAACACAGACCGCGTCACCAAACACAACAAAGACCGCGTCACCAAACACAAGAAAGACCGCGTCACCAAAAACAACAGAGACCGCGTGACCACACACAACAAAGACCGCGTCACCAAACACAAGAAAGACCGCGTCACCAAAAACAACAGAGACCGCGTCACCAACAACAACAAAGACCGCGTCACCAACAACAACACAGACCGCGTCACCATAGACAACACAGACCGCGTCACCAAACACAGGAAAGACCGCGTCACCAAAATACAACACAGACCGCGTCACCAACAACAACAAAGACCGCGTCACCAACAACAACACAGACCGCGTCACCAAAAACAACAAAGACCGCGTCACCAAACACAAGAAAGACCGCGTCACCAAAAACAACAAAGACCGCGTGACCACACACAACAAAGACCGCGTCACCATAGACAACACAGACCGCGTCACCAACAACGAAGGCCGCGTCACCAAAAACAACAAAGACCGCGTCACCAAAAACAACACAGACCGCGTCACCAAAAAACAACACAGACCGCGTCACCAAACACAAGAAAGACCGCGTCACCAAAAACAACAAAGACCGCGTGACCACACACAACAAAGACCGCGTCACCAACAACAACGAAGGCCGAGTCCCCGAAAACAACAAAGATCGCGCCACCAAAAAACAACACAGAACGCGTCACCAAACACAAGAAAGACCGCGTCACCAAAAACAACACAGACCGCGTCACCAACAGCAACACAGACCGCGTCACCAAACACAAGAAAGACCGCGTCACCAAAAACAACAAAGATCGAGTCACCAAAAACAACACAGTCCGCGTCACCAAACACAAGAAAGACCGCGTCACCAAAAACAACAAAGACCGCGTCACCAAAAACAACACAGACCGCGTGACCACACACAACAAAGACCGCGTCACCATAGACAACGCAGACCGCGTCACCAACAACGAAGGCCGCGTCACCAAAAACAACAAAGACCGCGTCAGCAAAAACAACACAGACCGCGTCACCACACACAACAAAGACCGCGTCACCATAGACAACGCAGACCGCGTCACCAACAACAACGAAAGCCGCGTCACCAAAAACAACACAGACCGCGTGACCACACACAACAAAGACCGCGTCACCATAGACAACGCAGACCGCGTCACCAACAACGAAGGCCGCGTCACCAAAAACAACAAAGACCGCGTCACCAAAAACAACACAGACCGCGTGACCACACACAACAAAGACCGCGTCACCATAGACAACGCAGACCGCGTCACCAACAACGAAGGCCGCGTCACCAAAAACAACAAAGACCGCGTCAGCAAAAACAACACAGACCGCGTCACCACACACAACAAAGACCGCGTCACCATAGACAACGCAGACCGCGTCACCAACAACAACGAAAGCCGCGTCACCAAAAACAACACAGACCGCGTGACCACACACAACAAAGACCGCGTCACCATAAACAACGCAGACCGCGTCACCAACAACGAAGGCCGCGTCACCAAAAACAACAAAGACCGCGTCACCAAAAACAACACAGACCGCGTGACCACACACAACAAAGACCGCGTCACCATAGACAACGCAGACCGCGTCACCAACAACGAAGGCCGCGTCACCAAAAACAACAAAGACCGCGTCACCAAAAACAACACAGACCGCGTGACCACACACAACAAAGACCGCGTCACCATAGACAACGCAGACCGCGTCACCAACAACGAAGGCCGCGTCACCGAAAACAACAATAATCGCGCCACCAAAAACAACACAGACCGCGTCACCAAAAACAACACAGACCGCGTCACCAAAAACAGCAAAGACCGCGTCACCAAAAACAACACAGACCGCGTCACCAAAAACAGCAAAAACCGCGTCACCAAAAACAACACAGACCGCGTGACCACACACAACAAAGACTGCGTCACCATAGACAACGCAGACCGCGTCACCAACAACGAAGGCCGCGTCACCAAAAACAAAGACCGCGTCACCAAAACCAACACAGACCGCGTGACCACACACAACAAAGACCGCGTCACCATAGACAACGCAGACCGCGTCACCAACAACGAAGGCCGCGTCACCGAAAACAACAATAATCGCGCCACCCAAAACAACACAGACCACGTCACCAAAAACAACACAGACCGCGTCACCAAAAACAGCAAAGATTGCTTCACAAAAAAACAAGAAAGATCGCGTCACCAAACACAACAAAGACCGCGTCACCATAGACAACGCAGACCGCGTCACCAAAAACAACACAGACCGCGTGACCAAAAACAACACAGACCGCGTGACCACACACAACAAAGACCGCGTCACCATAGACAACGCAGACCGCGTCACCAACAACGAAGGCCGCGTCACCAAAAACAACAAAGGCCGCGTCACCAAAAACAACAAAGACCGTGTCACCAAAAACAACAAAGACCGCGTCACCAAAAACAACACAGACCGTGTGACCACACACAACAAAGACCGCGTCACCATAGACAACGCAGACCGCGTCACCAACAACAACGAAGGCCGCGTCACCAAAAACAACACAGACCGCGTCACCAAAAACAACAAAGATCGCGCCACCAAAAACAACACAGACCGCGTCACCATAGACAACGCAGACCGCGTCACCAAAAACAACACAGGCCGCGTCACCGAAAACAACAAAGATCGCGCGACCAAACAGAAGAAAGACCGCGTCACCAAAAACAACACAGACCGCCTCACCAAAAAAACAACAAAGACTGCCTCACCAAAAACAACACAGACCGCGTAACCAAAAAACAACACAGACCGCATCACCAAACACAAGAAAGACCGAGTCACCAAAAACAACAAAGACCGCGTGACCACACACAACAAAGACCGCGTCACCAACAACAACGAAGGCCGAGTCCCGAAAACAACAAAGATCGCGCCACCAAAAACAACACAGACCGCGTCACCAAAAAACAACACAGACCGCGTCACCAAACACAAGAAAGACCGTGTCACCAAAAACAGCAAAGACCGCGTGACCACACACAACAAAGACCGCGTCACCAACAACAACGAAGGCCGAGTCCCCGAAAAACAACAAAGATCGCGCCACCAAAAACAACAAAGATCGCGCCACCAAAAAAAACACAGACCGCGTCACCAAAAAACAACACAGACCGCGTCACCAAACACAAGAAAGACCGCGTCACCAAAAACAACACAGACCGCGTCACCAACAACAACACAGACCGCGTCACCAAACACAAAAAAGACCGCGTCACCAAAAACAACAAAGACCGCGTCACCAACAACAACGAAGGCCGCGTCACCAAAAACAACACAGACCGCGTGACCACAAACAACAAAGACCGCGTCACCAAAAACAACACAGACCGCGTGACCACACACAACAAAGACCGCGTCACCATAGACAACGCAGACCGCGTCACCAACAACGAAGGCCGCGTCACCGAAAACAACAAAGATCGCGCCACCAAAAACAACACAGACCGCGTCACCAAAAACAACACAGACCGCGTCACCAAAAACAGCAAAGATTGCTTCACAAAAAAACAAGAAAGATCGCGTCACCAAACACAAGAAAGACCGCGTCACCATAGACAACGCAGACCGCGTCACCAACAACAACGAAGGCCGCGTCACCAAAAACAACACAGACCGCGTCACCAAAAACAACAAAGATCGCGACACCAAAAACAACACAGACCGCGTCAACATAGACAACGCAGACCGCGTCACCAAAAACAACACAGGCCGCGTCACCGAAAACAACAAAGATCGCGTCACCAAACAGAAGAAAGACCGCGTCACCAAAAACAACACAGACCGCCTCACCAAAAAAACAACAAAGACTGCCTCACCAAAAACAACACAGACCGCGTAACCAAAAAAAAACACAGACCGCGTCACCAAACACAAGAAAGACCGCGTCACCAAAAACAACAAAGACCGCGTGACCACACACAACAAAGACCGCGTCACCAACAACAACGAAGGCCGAGTCCCGAAAACAACAAAGATCGCGCCACCAAAAACAACACAGACCGCGTCACCAAAAAACAACACAGACCGCGTCACCAAACACAAGAAAGACCGCGTCACCAAAAACAGCAAAGACCGCGTGACCACACACAACAAAGACCGCGTCACCAACAACAACGAAGGCCGAGTCCCCGAAAAACAACAAAGATCGCGCCACGAAAAACAACAAAGATCGCGCCACCAAAAACAACACAGACCGCGTCACCAAAAAACAACACAGACCGCGTCACCAAACACAAGAAAGACCGCGTCACCAAAAACAACACAGACCGCGTCACCAACAACAACACAGACCGCGTCACCAAACACAAAAAAGACCGCGTCACCAAAAACAACAAAGACCGCGTCACCAAACACAAGAAAGACCGCGTCACCAAACACAAGAAAGACCGTGTCACCAAAAACAACAAAGACCGCGTCACCAAAAACAACACAGACCGCGTGACCACAAACAACAAAGACCGCGTCACCATAGACAACGCAGACCGCGTCACCAACAACGAAGGCCGCGTCACCAAAAACAACAAAGACCGCGTCAGCAAAAACAACACAGACCGCGTCACCACACTCAACAAAGACCGCGTCACCATAGACAACGCAGACCGCGTCACCAACAACAACGAAGGCCGCGTCACCAAAAACAACACATACCGCGTGACCACAAACAACAAAGACCGCGTCACCAAAAACAACACAGACCGCGTGACCACACACAACAAAGACCGCGTCACCATAGACAACGCAGACCGCGTCACCAACAACGAAGGCCGCGTCACCGAAAACAACAAAGATCGCGCCACCAAAAACAACACAGACCGCGTCACCAAAAACAACACAGACCGCGTCACCAAAAACAGCAAAGATTGCTTCACAAAAAAACAAGAAAGATCGCGTCACCAAACACAAGAAAGACCGCGTCACCATAGACAACGCAGACCGCGTCACCAACAACAACGAAGGCCGCGTCACCAAAAACAACACAGACCGCGTCACCAAAAACAACAAAGATCGCGACACCAAAAACAACACAGACCGCGTCAACATAGACAACGCAGACCGCGTCACCAAAAACAACACAGGCCGCGTCACCGAAAACAACAAAGATCGCGTCACCAAACAGAAGAAAGACCGCGTCACCAAAAACAACACAGACCGCCTCACCAAAAAAACAACAAAGACTGCCTCACCAAAAACAACACAGACCGCGTAACCAAAAAAAAACACAGACCGCGTCACCAAACACAAGAAAGACCGCGTCACCAAAAACAACAAAGACCGCGTGACCACACACAACAAAGACCGCGTCACCAACAACAACGAAGGCCGAGTCCCGAAAACAACAAAGATCGCGCCACCAAAAACAACACAGACCGCGTCACCAAAAAACAACACAGACCGCGTCACCAAACACAAGAAAGACCGCGTCACCAAAAACAGCAAAGATTGCTTCACAAAAAAACAAGAAAGATTGCGTCACCAAACACAAGAAAGACCGCGTCACCAAAAACAACACAGACCGCGTCACCAACAACAACACAGACCGCGTCACCAAACACAAGAAAGACCGCGTCACCAAAAACAACAAAGACCGCGTCACCAAACACAAGAAAGACCGCGTCACCAAACACAAGAAAGACCGTGTCACCAAAAACAACAAAGACCGCGTCACCAAAAACAACACAGACCGCGTGACCACACACAACAAAGACCGCGTCACCATAGACAACGCAGACCGCGTCACCAACAACGAAGGCCGCGTCACCAAAAGCAAGAAAGACCGCGTCACCAAAAACAACAAAGACCGCGTCACCAAACACAAGAAAGACCGCGTCACCAAACACAAGAAAGACCGTGTCACCAAAAACAACAAAGACCGCGTCACCAAAAACAACACAGACCGCGTGACCACACACAACAAAGACCGCGTCACCATAGACAACGCAGACCGCGTCACCAACAACGAAGGCCGCGTCACCAAAAGCAACAAAGACCGCGTCAGCAAAAACACCACAGACCGCCTCACCACACACAACAAAGACCGCGTCACCATAGACAACGCAGACCGCGTCACCAACAACGAAGGCCGCGTCACCAAAAACAACACAGACCGCGTGACCACACACAACAAAGACCGCGTCACCATAGACAACGCAGACCGCGTCACCAACAACGAAGGCCGCGTCACCAAAAACAACAAAGACCGCGTCACCAACAACGAAGGCCGCGTCACCAAAAACAACAAAGACCGCGTCACCAAAAACAACACAGACCGCGTGACCACACACAACAAAGACCGCGTCACCATAGACAACGCAGACCGCGTCACCAACAACGAAGGCCGTGTCACCGAAAACAACAAAAATCGCGCCACCAAAAACAACACAGACCGCGTCACCAAAAACAACACAGACCGCGTCACCAAAAACAGCAAAGATTGCTTCACAAAAAAACAAGAAAGATCGCGTCACCAAACACAAGAAAGACCGCGTCACCATAGACAACGCAGACCGCGTCACCAACAACAACGAAGGCCGCGTCACCAAAAACAACACAGACCGCGTCACCAAAAACAACAAATATCGCGCCACCAAAAACAACACAGACCGCGTCACCATAGACAACGCAGACCGCGTCACCAAAAACAACACAGGCCGCGTCACCAAAAACAACAAAGATCGCGTCACCAAACAGAAGAAATACCGCGTCACCAAAAACAACACAGACCGCCTCACCAAAAAACAACAAAGACTGCCTCACCAAAAACAACACAGACCGCGTCACCAAAAAACAACACAGACCGCGTCACCAAACACAAGAAAAGACCGCGTCACCAAAAACAACAAAGACCGCGTGACCACACACAACAAAGACAATGTCACCAACAACAACGAAGGCCGAGTCCCCGAAAACTACAAAGATCGCGCCACCAAAAACAACACAGACCGCGTCACCAAAAAACAACACAGACCGCGTCACCAAACACAAGAAAGACCGCGTCACCAAAAACAGCAAAGATTGCTTCACAAAAAAACAAAAAAGATCGCGTCACCAAACACAAGAAAGACCGCGTCACCAAAAACAACAAAGACCGCGTCACCAAAAACAACACAGACCGCGTGACCACACACAACAAAGACCGCGTCACCATAGACAACGCAGACCGCGTCACCAACAACGAAGACCGCGTCACCAAAAACAACAAAGACCGCGTCACCAAAAACAACACGGACCGCGTCACCAAACACAAGAAAGACCGCGTCACCAAAAACAACAAAGACCGCGTGACCACACACAACAAAGACCGTGTCACCAACAACAACGAAGGCCGAGTCCCCGAAAACTACAAAGATCGCGCCACCAAAAACAACACAGACCGCGTCACCAAAAAACAACACAGACCGCGTCACCAAACACAAGAAAGACCGCGTCACCAAAAACAGCAAAGATTGCTTCACAAAAAAACAAGAAAGATCGCGTCACCAAACACAAGAAAGACCGCGTCACCAAAAACAACACAGACCGCGTCACCAACAACAACACAGACCGCGTCACCAAACACAAGAAAGACCGTGTCACCAAAAACAACAAAGACCGCGTCACCAAAAACAACACGGACCGCGTGACCACACACAACAAAGACCGCGTCACCATAGACAACGCAGACCGCGTCACCAACAACGAAGGCCGCGTCACCAAAAACAACAAAGACCGCGTCAGCAAAAACAACACAGACCGCGTCACCAAACACAACAAAGACCGCGTCACAATAGACAACGCAGACCGCGTCACCAACAACGAAGGCCGCGTCACCAAAAACAACAAAGACCGCGTCACCAAAAACAACACAGACCGCGTGACCACACACAACAAAGACCGCGTCACCATAGACAACGCCAACCGCGTCACCAACAAAGAAGGCCGCGTCACCAAAAACAACAAAGACCGCGTCACCAAAAACAACACAGACCGCGTGACCACACACAACAAAGACCGCGTCACCATAGACAACGCAGACCGCGTCACCAACAACGAAGGCCGCGCCACCAAAAACAACACAGACCGCGTCACCAAAAACAACACAGACCGCGTCACCAAAAACAGCAAAGATTGCTTCACAAAAAAACAAGAAAGATCGCGTCACCAAACACAAGAAAGACCGCGTCACCATAGACAACGCAGACCGCGTTACCAACAACGACGAAGGCCGCGTCACCAAAAACAACACAGACCACGTCACCAAAAACAACAAAGATCGCGCCACCAAAAACAACACAGACCGCGTCACCATAGACAACGCAGACCGCGTCACCAACAACAACGAAGGCCGCGTCACCAAAAACAACAAAGATCGCGTCACCAAACAGAAGAAAGACCGCGTCACTAAAAACAACACAGACCGCCTCACCAAAAACAACAAAGACCGCGTCACCAAAAGAGACAAAGAATGTGTTACCAAACACAAGAAAGATCGCGTCATGAAAAAACAACAAAGACCGCGTCACCAACAACAACACAGACCGCGTCACCAACAACAACACACACCGCGTCACCAAACACAAGAAAGACCGCGTCACCAACAACAACAAAGACCGCGTCACCAAAAACCACACAGACCGCGTCACCAAACACAAGAAAGACCGCGTCACCAACAACAACAAAGACTGCGTCACCAAAAACAACACAGACCGCGTCACCAAACACAAAAAAGACTGCGTTATCAAAAACAACAAAGATCGCGCCACCAAAAACGCGTCACCATAGACAACACAGACCGCGTCACCAACAACGAAGGCCGCGTCACCAAAAACAACAGAGACCGCGTCACCAAAAACAACACAGACCGCGTGACCACACACAACAAAGACCGCGTCACCAACAACAACGAAGGCAGAGTCACCAAAACCAAGAAAGACTGCGTCACCAAAAACAGCAAAGATTGCTTCACAAACAACAAGAAAGAACGCGTCACCAAACACAAGAAAGACCGCGTCACCAAAAACAACAAAGACCGCGTCACCAAAACAACACAGTCCGCGTCACCAAACACAAGAAAGACCGCGTCACCCAAAACAACAAAGACCGGGTCACCATAGACAACACAGACCGCATCACCAACAACAACGAAGGCCGCGTCACCAAAAACAACACAGGCCGCGTCACCGAAAACAACACAGACCGCGTCACCAAACACAAGAAAGACCGCGTCACCAACAACAACAAAGACTGCGTCACCAAAAACAACACAGACCGCGTCACCAAACACAAAAAAGACCGCGTTACCAAAAACAACAAAGACCGCGTGACCACACACAACAAAGACCGCGTCACAATAGACAACACAGACCGCGTCACCAAAAACGAAGGCCGCGTCACCAAAAACAACAAAGACCGCGTCACCAAAAACAACACAGACCGCGTGACCACACACAACAAAGACCGCGTCACCAACAACAACGAAGGCAGAGTCACCGAAAACAACAAAGATCGCGCCACCAAAAACAACAAAGATCGTGTCACCAAACACAAGAAAGACCCCGTCACCAAAAACAACAAAGACCGCGTCACCAAAACAACACAGTCCGCGTCACCAAACACAAGAAAGACCGCGTCACCAAAAACAACAAAGACCGCGTCACCAAAAACAACACAGACCGCGTGACCACACACAACAAAGACCGCGTCACCATAGACAACGCAGACCACGTCACCAATAACAACGAAGGCCGCGTCACCAAAAACAACACAGACCGCGTGACCACACACAACAAAGACCGCGTCACCATAGACAACGCAGACTGCGTCACCAACAACGAAGGCCGCGTCACCAAAAACAACACAGACCGCGTGACCACACACAACAAAGACCGCGTCACCATAGACAACGCAGACCGCGTCACCAACAACGAAGGCCGCGTCACCGAAAACAACAAAGATCGCGCCACCAAAAACAACACAGACCGCGTCACCAAAAAACAACACAGACCGCGTCACCAAACACAAGAAAGACCGTGTCACCAAAAACAACAAAGACCGCGTCACCAAAACAACACAGTCCGCGTCACCAAACACAAGAAAGACCGCGTCACCCAAAACAACAAAGACCGCGTCACCAAAAACAACACAGACCGCGTGACCACACACAACAAAGACCGCGTCACCATAGACAACGCAGACCGCGTCACCAACAACAACGAAGGCCGCGTCACCAAAAACAACACAGGCCGCGTCACCGAAAACAACACAGACCGCGTCACCAAACACAAGAAAGACCGCGTCACCAACAACAACAAAGACTGCGTCACCAAAAACAACACAGACCGCGTCACCAAACACAAAAAAGACCGCGTTACCAAAAACAACAAAGACCGCGTGACCACACACAACAAAGACCGCGTCACAATAGACAACACAGACCGCGTCACCAACAACGAAGGCCGCGTCACCAAAAACAACAAAGACCGCGTCACCAAAAACAACACAGACCGCGTGACCACACACAACAAAGACCGCGTCACCAACAACAACGAAGGCAGAGTCACCGAAAACAACAAAGATCGCGCCACCAAAAACAACAAAGATCGTGTCACCAAACACAAGAAAGACCCCGTCACCAAAAACAGCAAAGATTGCTTCACAAAAAAACAAGAAAGATCGCGTCACCAAACACAAGAAAGACCGCGTCACCAAAAACAACAAAGACCGCGTCACCAAAAACAACACAGACCACGTCACCAAAAACAACAAAGATCGCGCCACCAAAAACAACACAGACCGCGTCACCATAGACAACGCAGACCGCGTCACCAACAACAACGAAGGCCGCGTCACCAAAAACAACACAGGCCGCGTCACCGAAAACAACAAAGATCGCGTCACCAAACAGAAGAAAGACCGCGTCACTAAAAACAACACAGACCGCCTCACCAAAAAACAACAAAGACTGTGTCTGCAAAAAAAACAAAGAATGCGTCACCAAACAGAAGAAAGACCGCGTCACCAAAAAAAAACACAAACTGTGTCACCAAAAACAACAAAGACCGCGTCACCAAAAGAGACAAAGAATGTGTTACCAAACACAAGAAAGATCGCGTCATGAAAAAACAACAAAGACCGCGTCACCAACAACAACACAGACCGCGTCACCATCAACAACACACACCGCGTCACCAAACACAAGAAAGACCGCGTCACCAACAACAACAAAGACCGCGTCACCAAAAACAACACAGACCGCGTCACCAAACACAAGAAAGACCGCGTCACCAACAACAACAAAGACTGCGTCACCAAAAACAACACAGACCGCGTCACCAAACACAAAAAAGACTGCGTTACCAAAAACAACAAAGATCGCGCCACCAAAAACGCGTCACCATAGACAACACAGACCGCGTCACCAACAACGAAGGCCGTGTCACCAAATACAACAGAGACCGCGTCACCAAAAACAACACAGACCGCGTGACCACACACAACAAAGACCGCGTCACCAACAACAACGAAGGCAGAGTCACCAAAACCAAGAAAGACCGCGTCACCAAAAACAGCAAAGATTGCTTCACAAAAAAACAAGAAAGATCGCGTCACCAAACACAAGAAAGACCGCGTCACCAATAACAACAAAGACCGCGTCACCAAAAACAACACAGACCACGTCACCAAAAACAACAAAGATCGCGCCACCAAAAACAACACAGACCGCGTCACCATAGACAACGCAGACCGCGTCACCAACAACAACGAAGGCCGCGTCACCAAAAACAACACAGGCCGCGTCACCGAAAACAACAAAGATCGCGTCACCAAACAGAAGAAAGACCGCGTCACTAAAAACAACACAGACCGCCTCACCAAAAAACAACAAAGACTGTGTCTGCAAAAAAAACAAAGAATGCGTCACCAAACAGAAGAAAGACCGCGTCACCAAAAAAAAACACACACTGTGTCACCAAAAACAACAAAGACCGCGTCACCAAAAGAGACAAAGAATGTGTTACCAAACACAAGAAAGATTGCGTCATGAAAAAACAACAAAGACCGCGTCACCAACAACAACACAGACCGCGTCACCAACAACAACACACACCGCGTCACCAAACACAAGAAAGACCGCGTCACCAACAACAACAAAGACCGCGTCACCAAAAACAACACAGACCGCGTCACCAAACACAAGAAAGACCGCGTCACCAACAACAACAAAGACTGCGTCACCAAAAACAACACAGACCGCGTCACCAAACACAAAAAAGACTGCGTTACCAAAAACAACAAAGATCGCGCCACCAAAAACGCGTCACCATAGACAACACAGACCGCGAAACCAACAACGAAGGCCGCGTCACCAAAAACAACAGAGACCGCGTCACCAAAAACAACACAGACCGCGTGACCACACACAACAAAGACCGCGTCACCAACAACAACGAAGGCAGAGTCACCAAAACCAAGAAAGACCGCGTCACCAAAAACAGCAAAGATTGCTTCACAAACAACACAGTCCGCGTCACCAAACACAAGAAAAGACCGCGTCACCCAAAACAACAAAGACCGCGTCACCAAAAACAACACAGACCGCGTGACCACACACAACAAAGACCGCGTCACCATAGACAACGCAGACCGCGTCACCAACAACAACGAAGGCCGCGTCACCAAAAACAACACAGGCCGCGTCACCGAAAACAACACAGACCGCGTCACCAAACACAAGAAAGACCGCGTCACCAACAACAACAAAGACTGCGTCACCAAAAACAACACAGACCGCGTCACCAAACACAAAAAAGACCGCGTTACCAAAAACAACAAAGACCGCGTGACCACACACAACAAAGACCGCGTCACAATAGACAACACAGACCGCGTCACCAACAACGAAGGCCGCGTCACCAAAAACAACAAAGACCGCGTCACCAAAAACAACACAGACCGCGTGACCACACACAACAAAGACCGCGTCACCAACAACAACGAAGGCAGAGTCACCGAAAACAACAAAGATCGCGCCACCAAAAACAACAAAGATCGTATCACCAAACACAAGAAAGACCCCGTCACCAAAAACAGCAAAGATTGCTTCACAAAAAAACAAGAAAGATCGCGTCACCAAACACAAAAAAGACCGCGTCACCAAAAACAACAAGGACCGCGTCACCAAAAACAACAAAGACCACGTCACCAAAAACAACACAGACCGCGTGACCACACACAACAAAGACCGCGTCACCATAGACAACGCAGACCGCGTCACCAATAACAACGAAGGCCGCGTCACCAAAAACAACACAGACCGCGTGACCACACACAACAAAGACCGCGTCACCATAGACAACGCAGACCGCGTCACCAACAACAACGAAGGCCGCGTCACCAAAAACAACACAGACCGCGTGACCACACACAACAAAGACCGCGTCACCATAGACAACGCAGACCGCGTCACCAACAACGAAGGCCGCGTCACCAAAAACAACAAAGACCGCGTCACCAAAAACAACACAGACCGCGTGACCACACACAACAAAGACCGCGTCACCATAGACAACGCCAACCGCGTCACCAACAAAGAAGGCCGCGTCACCAAAAACAACAAAGACCGCGTCACCAAAAACAACACAGACCGCGTGACCACACACAACAAAGACCGCGTCACCATAGACAACGCAGACCGCGTCACCAACAACGAAGGCCGCGCCACCAAAAACAACACAGACCGCGTCACCAAAAACAACACAGACCGCGTCACCAAAAACAGCAAAGATTGCTTCACAAAAAAACAAGAAGGATCGCGTCACCAAACACAAGAAAGACCGCGTCACCATAGACAACGCAGACCGCGTTACCAACAACGACGAAGGCCGCGTCACCAAAAACAACACAGACCACGTCACCAAAAACAACAAAGATCGCGCCACCAAAAACAACACAGACCGCGTCACCATAGACAACGCAGACCGCGTCACCAACAACAACGAAGGCCGCGTCACCAAAAACAACAAAGATCGCGTCACCAAACAGAAGAAAGACCGCGTCACTAAAAACAACACAGACCGCCTCACCAAAAACAACAAAGACCGCGTCACCAAAAGAGACAAAGAATGTGTTACCAAACACAAGAAAGATCGCGTCATGAAAAAACAACAAAGACCGCGTCACCAACAACAACACAGACCGCGTCACCAACAACAACACACACCGCGTCACCAAACACAAGAAAGACCGCGTCACCAACAACAACAAAGACCGCGTCACCAAAAACAACACAGACCGCGTCACCAAACACAAGAAAGACCGCGTCACCAACAACAACAAAGACTGCGTCACCAAAAACAACACAGACCGCGTCACCAAACACAAAAAAGACTGCGTTACCAAAAACAACAAAGATCGCGCCACCAAAAACGCGTCACCATAGACAACACAGACCGCGTCACCAACAACGAAGGCCGCGTCACCAAAAACAACAGAGACCGCGTCACCAAAAACAACACAGACCGCGTGACCACACACAACAAAGACCGCGTCACCAACAACAACGAAGGCAGAGTCACCAAAACCAAGAAAGACTGCGTCACCAAAAACAGCAAAGATTGCTTCACAAACAACAACACACACCGCGTCACCAAACACAAGAAAGACCGCGTCACCAACAACAACAAAGACCGCGTCACCAAAAACCACACAGACCGCGTCACCAAACACAAGAAAGACCGCGTCACCAACAACAACAAAGACTGCGTCACCAAAAACAACACAGACCGCGTCACCAAACACAAAAAAGACTGCGTTACCAAAAACAACAAAGATCGCGCCACCAAAAACGCGTCACCATAGACAACACAGACCGCGTCACCAACAACGAAGGCCGCGTCACCAAAAACAACAGAGACCGCGTCACCAAAAACAACACAGACCGCGTGACCACACACAACAAAGACCGCGTCACCAACAACAACGAAGGCAGAGTCACCAAAACCAAGAAAGACTGCGTCACCAAAAACAGCAAAGATTGCTTCACAAACAACAAGAAAGAACGCGTCACCAAACACAAGAAAGACCGCGTCACCAAAAACAACAAAGACCGCGTCACCAAAACAACACAGTCCGCGTCACCAAACACAAGAAAGACCGCGTCACCCAAAACAACAAAGACCGGGTCACCATAGACAACACAGACCGCATCACCAACAACAACGAAGGCCGCGTCACCAAAAACAACACAGGCCGCGTCACCGAAAACAACACAGACCGCGTCACCAAACACAAGAAAGACCGCGTCACCAACAACAACAAAGACTGCGTCACCAAAAACAACACAGACCGCGTCACCAAACACAAAAAAGACCGCGTTACCAAAAACAACAAAGACCGCGTGACCACACACAACAAAGACCGCGTCACAATAGACAACACAGACCGCGTCACCAAAAACGAAGGCCGCGTCACCAAAAACAACAAAGACCGCGTCACCAAAAACAACACAGACCGCGTGACCACACACAACAAAGACCGCGTCACCAACAACAACGAAGGCAGAGTCACCGAAAACAACAAAGATCGCGCCACCAAAAACAACAAAGATCGTGTCACCAAACACAAGAAAGACCCCGTCACCAAAAACAACAAAGACCGCGTCACCAAAACAACACAGTCCGCGTCACCAAACACAAGAAAGACCGCGTCACCAAAAACAACAAAGACCGCGTCACCAAAAACAACACAGACCGCGTGACCACACACAACAAAGACCGCGTCACCATAGACAACGCAGACCGCGTCACCAACAACGAAGGCCGTGTCACCAAAAACAACACAGACCGCGTGACCACACACAACAAAGACCGCGTCACCATAGACAACGCAGACCGCGTCACCAACAACGAAGGCCGCGTCACCAAAAACAACACAGACCGCGTGACCACACACAACAAAGACCGCGTCACCATAGACAACGCAGACCGCGTCACCAACAACGAAGGCCGTGTCACCGAAAACAACAAAGATCGCGCCACCAAAAACAACACAGACCGCGTCACCAAAAAACAACACAGACCGCGTCACCAAACACAAGAAAGACCGTGTCACCAAAAACAACAAAGACCGCGTCACCAAAACAACACAGTCCGCGTCACCAAACACAAGAAAGACCGCGTCACCCAAAACAACAAAGACCGCGTCACCAAAAACAACACAGACCGCGTGACCACACACAACAAAGACCGCGTCACCATAGACAACGCAGACCGCGTCACCAACAACAACGAAGGCCGCGTCACCAAAAACAACACAGGCCGCGTCACCGAAAACAACACAGACCGCGTCACCAAACACAAGAAAGACCGCGTCACCAACAACAACAAAGACTGCGTCACCAAAAACAACACAGACCGCGTCACCAAACACAAAAAAGACCGCGTTACCAAAAACAACAAAGACCGCGTGACCACACACAACAAAGACCGCGTCACAATAGACAACACAGACCGCGTCACCAACAACGAAGGCCGCGTCACCAAAAACAACAAAGACCGCGTCACCAAAAACAACACAGACCGCGTGACCACACACAACAAAGACCGCGTCACCAACAACAACGAAGGCAGAGTCACCGAAAACAACAAAGATCGCGCCACCAAAAACAACAAAGATCGTGTCACCAAACACAAGAAAGACCCCGTCACCAAAAACAGCAAAGATTGCTTCACAAAAAAACAAGAAAGATCGCGTCACCAAACACAAGAAAGACCGCGTCACCAAAAACAACAAAGACCGCGTCACCAAAAACAACACAGACCACGTCACCAAAAACAACAAAGATCGCGCCACCAAAAACAACACAGACCGCGTCACCATAGACAACGCAGACCGCGTCACCAACAACAACGAAGGCCGCGTCACCAAAAACAACACAGGCCGCGTCACCGAAAACAACACAGGCCGCGTCACCGAAAACAACAAAGATCGCGTCACCAAACAGAAGAAAGACCGCGTCACTAAAAACAACACAGACCGCCTCACCAAAAAACAACAAAGACTGTGTCTGCAAAAAAAACAAAGAATGCGTCACCAAACAGAAGAAAGACCGCGTCACCAAAAAAAAACACAAACTGTGTCACCAAAAACAACAAAGACCGCGTCACCAAAAGAGACAAAGAATGTGTTACCAAACACAAGAAAGATCGCGTCATGAAAAAACAACAAAGACCGCGTCACCAACAACAACACAGACCGCGTCACCATCAACAACACACACCGCGTCACCAAACACAAGAAAGACCGCGTCACCAACAACAACAAAGACCGCGTCACCAAAAACAACACAGACCGCGTCACCAAACACAAGAAAGACCGCGTCACCAACAACAACAAAGACTGCGTCACCAAAAACAACACAGACCGCGTCACCAAACACAAAAAAGACTGCGTTACCAAAAACAACAAAGATCGCGCCACCAAAAACGCGTCACCATAGACAACACAGACCGCGTCACCAACAACGAAGGCCGTGTCACCAAATACAACAGAGACCGCGTCACTAAAAACAACACAGACCGCGTGACCACACACAACAAAGACCGCGTCACCAACAACAACGAAGGCAGAGTCACCAAAACCAAGAAAGACCGCGTCACCAAAAACAGCAAAGATTGCTTCACAAAAAAACAAGAAAGATCGCGTCACCAAACACAAGAAAGACCGCGTCACCAATAACAACAAAGACCGCGTCACCAAAAACAACACAGACCACGTCACCAAAAACAACAAAGATCGCGCCACCAAAAACAACACAGACCGCGTCACCATAGACAACGCAGACCGCGTCACCAACAACAACGAAGGCCGCGTCACCAAAAACAACACAGGCCGCGTCACCGAAAACAACAAAGATCGCGTCACCAAACAGAAGAAAGACCGCGTCACTAAAAACAACACAGACCGCCTCACCAAAAAACAACAAAGACTGTGTCTGCAAAAAAAACAAAGAATGCGTCACCAAACAGAAGAAAGACCGCGTCACCAAAAAAAAACACACACTGTGTCACCAAAAACAACAAAGACCGCGTCACCAAAAGAGACAAAGAATGTGTTACCAAACACAAGAAAGATCGCGTCATGAAAAAACAACAAAGACCGCGTCACCAACAACAACACAGACCGCGTCACCAACAACAACACACACCGCGTCACCAAACACAAGAAAGACCGCGTCACCAACAACAACAAAGACCGCGTCACCAAAAACAACACAGACCGCGTCACCAAACACAAGAAAGACCGCGTTACCAACAACAACAAAGACTGCGTCACCAAAAACAACACAGACCGCGTGACCACACACAACAAAGACCGCGTCACCAACAACAACGAAGGCAGAGTCACCAAAACCAAGAAAGACCGCGTCACCAAAAACAGCAAAGATTGCTTCACAAACAACACAGTCCGCGTCACCAAACACAAGAAAAGACCGCGTCACCCAAAACAACAAAGACCGCGTCACCAAAAACAACACAGACCGCGTGACCACACACAACAAAGACCGCGTCACCATAGACAACGCAGACCGCGTCACCAACAAAAACGAAGGCCGCGTCACCAAAAACAACACAGGCCGCGTCACCGAAAACAACACAGACCGCGTCACCAAACACAAGAAAGACCGCGTCACCAACAACAACAAAGACTGCGTCACCAAAAACAACACAGACCGCGTCACCAAACACAAAAAAGACCGCGTTACCAAAAACAACAAAGACCGCGTGACCACACACAACAAAGACCGCGTCACAATAGACAACACAGACCGCGTCACCAACAACGAAGGCCGCGTCACCAAAAACAACAAAGACCGCGTCACCAAAAACAACACAGACCGCGTGACCACACACAACAAAGACCGCGTCACCAACAACAACGAAGGCAGAGTCACCGAAAACAACAAAGATCGCGCCACCAAAAACAACAAAGATCGTATCACCAAACACAAGAAAGACCCCGTCACCAAAAACAGCAAAGATTGCTTCACAAAAAAACAAGAAAGATCGCGTCACCAAACACAAAAAAGACCGCGTCACCAAAAACAACAAGGACCGCGTCACCAAAACAACACAGTCCGCGTCACCAAACACAAGAAAGACCGCGTCACCAAAAACAACAAAGACCACGTCACCAAAAACAACACAGACCGCGTGACCACACACAACAAAGACCGCGTCACCATAGACAACGCAGACCGCGTCACCAATAACAACGAAGGCCGCGTCACCAAAAACAACACAGACCGCGTGACCACACACAACAAAGACCGCGTCACCATAGACAACGCAGACCGCGTCACCAACAACAACGAAGGCCGCGTCACCAAAAACAACACAGACCGCGTGACCACACACAACAAAGACCGCGTCACCATAGACAACGCAGACCGCGTCACCAACAACGAAGGCCGCGTCACCGAAAACAACAAAGATCGCGCCACCAAAAACGCGTCACCATAGACAACACAGACCGCGTCACCAACAACGAAAGCCGCGTCGCCAAAAACAACAGAGACCGCGTCACCAAAAACAACACAGACCGCGTGACCACACACAACAAAGACCGCGTCACCAACAACAACGAAGGCAGAGTCACCAAAACCAAGAAAGACCGCGTCACCAAAAACAGCAAAGATTGCTTCACAAACAACAAGAAAGAACGCGTCACCAAACACAAGAAAGACCGCGTCACCAAAAACAACACAGACCGCGTCACCAAAACAACACAGTCCGCGTCACCAAACACAAGAAAGACCGCGTCACCCAAAACAACAAAGACCGCGTCACCAAAAACAACACAGACCGCGTGACCACACACAACAAAGACCGCGTCACCATAGACAACGCAGACCGCGTCACCAACAACAACGAAGGCCGCGTCACCAAAAACAACACAGGCCGCGTCACCGAAAACAACACAGACCGCGTCACCAAACACAAGAAAGACCGCGTCACCAACAACAACAAAGACTGCGTCACCAAAAACAACACAGACCGCGTCACCAAACACAAAAAAGACCGCGTTACCAAAAACAACAAAGACCGCGTGACCACACACAACAAAGACCGCGTCACAATAGACAACACAGACCGCGTCACCAACAACGAAGGCCGCGTCACCAAAAACAACAAAGACCGCGTCACCAAAAACAACACAGACCGCGTGACCACACACAACAAAGACCGCGTCACCAACAACAACGAAGGCAGAGTCACCGAAAACAACAAAGATCGCGCCACCAAAAACAACAAAGATCGTGTCACCAAACACAAGAAAGACCCCGTCACCAAAAACAGCAAAGATTGCTTCACAAAAAAACAAGAAAGATCGCGTCACCAAACACAAGAAAGACCGCGTCACCAAAAACAACAAAGACCGCGTCACCAAAAACAACACAGACCGCGTCACCAAACACAAGAAAGACCGCGTCACCAACAACAACAAAGACTGCGTCACCAAAAACAACACAGACCGCGTCACCAAACACAAAAAAGACCGCGTTACCAAAAACAACAAAGACCGCGTGACCAAACACAACAAAGACCGCGTCACAATAGACAACACAGACCGCGTCACCAACAACGAAGGCCGCGTCACCAAAAACAACAAAGACCGCGTCACCAAAAACAACACAGACCGCGTGACCACAAACAACAAAGACCGCGTCACCAACAACAACGAAGGCAGAGTCACCGAAAACAACAAAGATCGCGCCACCAAAAACAACAAAGATCGTGTCACCAAACACAAGAATGACCCCGTCACCAAAAACAACAAAGACCGCGTCACCAAAACAACACAGTCCGCGTCACCAAACACAAGAAAGACCGCGTCACCAAAAACAACAAAGACCGCGTCACCAAAAACAACACAGACCGCGTGACCACACACAACAAAGACCGCGTCACCATAGACAACGCAGACCACGTCACCAATAACAACGAAGGCCGCGTCACCAAAAACAACACAGACCGCGTGACCACACACAACAAAGACCGCGTCACCATAGACAACGCAGACCGCGTCACCAACAACGAAGGCCGCGTCACCAAAAACAACACAGACCGCGTGACCACACACAACAAAGACCGCGTCACCATAGACAACGCAGACCGCGTCACCGAAAACAACAAAGATCGCGCCACCAAAAACAACACAGACCGCGTCACCAAAAAACAACACAGACCGCGTCACCAAACACAAGAAAGACCGTGTCACCAAAAACAACAAAGACCGCGTCACCAAAACAACACAGTCCGCGTCACCAAACACAAGAAAGACCGCGTCACCCAAAACAACAAAGACCGCGTCACCAAAAACAACACAGACCGCGTGACCACACACAACAAAGACCGCGTCACCATAGACAACGCAGACCGCGTCACCAACAACAACGAAGGCCGCGTCACCAAAAACAACACAGGCCGCGTCACCGAAAACAACACAGACCGCGTCACCAAACACAAGAAAGACCGCGTCACCAACAACAACAAAGACTGCGTCACCAAAAACAACACAGACCGCGTCACCAAACACAAAAAAGACCGCGTTACCAAAAACAACAAAGACCGCGTGACCACACACAACAAAGACCGCGTCACAATAGACAACACAGACCGCTTCACCAACAACGAAGGCCGCGTCACCAAAAACAACAAAGACCGCGTCACCAAAAACAACACAGACCGCGTGACCACACACAACAAAGACCGCGTCACCAACAACAACGAAGGCAGAGTCACCGAAAACAACAAAGATCGCGCCACCAAAAACAACAAAGATCGTGTCACCAAACACAAGAAAGACCCCGTCACCAAAAACAGCAAAGATTGCTTCACAAAAAAACAAGAAAGATCGCGTCACCTAACACAAGAAAGACCGCGTCACCAAAAACAACAAAGACCGCGTCACCAAAAACAACACAGACCACGTCACCAAAAACAACAAAGATCGCGCCACCAAAAACAACACAGACCGCGTCACCATAGACCACGCAGACCGCGTCACCAACAACAACGAAGGCCGCGTCACCAAAAACAACACAGGCCGCGTCACCGAAAACAACAAAGATCGCGTCACCAAACAGAAGAAAGACCGCGTCACTAAAAACAACACAGACCGCCTCACCAAAAAACAACAAAGACTGTGTCTGCAAAAAAAACAAAGAATGCGTCACCAAACAGAAGAAAGACCGCGTCACCAAAAAAAAACACAAACTGTGTCACCAAAAACAACAAAGACCGCGTGACCACACACAACAAAGACCGCGTCACCATAGACAACGCAGACCGCGTCACCAACAACAACGAAGGCCGCGTCACCAAAAACAACACAGACCGCGTGACCACACACAACAAAGACCGCGTCACCATAGACAACGCAGACCGCGTCACCAACAACGAAGGCCGCGTCACCGAAAACAACAAAGATCGCGCCACCAAAAACGCGTCACCATAGACAACACAGACCGCGTCACCAACAACGAAGGCCGCGTCGCCAAAAACAACAGAGACCGCGTCACCAAAAACAACACAGACCGCGTGACCACACACAACAAAGACCGCGTCACCAACAACAACGAAGGCAGAGTCACCAAAACCAAGAAAGACCGCGTCACCAAAAACAGCAAAGATTGCTTCACAAACAACAAGAAAGAACGCGTCACCAAACACAAGAAAGACCGCGTCACCAAAAACAACACAGACCGCGTCACCAAAACAACACAGTCCGCGTCACCAAACACAAGAAAGACCGCGTCACCCAAAACAACAAAGACCGCGTCACCAAAAACAACACAGACCGCGTGACCACACACAACAAAGACCGCGTCACCATAGACAACGCAGACCGCGTCACCAACAACAACGAAGGCCGCGTCACCAAAAACAACACAGGCCGCGTCACCGAAAACAACACAGACCGCGTCACCAAACACAAGAAAGACCGCGTCACCAACAACAACAAAGACTGCGTCACCAAAAACAACACAGACCGCGTCACCAAACACAAAAAAGACCGCGTTACCAAAAACAACAAAGACCGCGTGACCACACACAACAAAGACCGCGTCACAATAGACAACACAGACCGCGTCACCAACAACGAAGGCCGCGTCACCAAAAACAACAAAGACCGCGTCACCAAAAACAACACAGACCGCGTGACCACACACAACAAAGACCGCGTCACCAACAACAACGAAGGCAGAGTCACCGAAAACAACAAAGATCGCGCCACCAAAAACAACAAAGATCGTGTCACCAAACACAAGAAAGACCCCGTCACCAAAATCAGCAAAGATTGCTTCACAAAAAAACAAGAAAGATCGCGTCACCAAACACAAGAAAGACCGCGTCACCAAAAACAACAAAGACCGCGTCACCAAAAACAACACAGACCGCGTCACCAAACACAAGAAAGACCGCGTCACCAACAACAACAAAGACTGCGTCACCAAAAACAACACAGACCGCGTCACCAAACACAAAAAAGACCGCGTTACCAAAAACAACAAAGATCGCGTGACCACACACAACAAAGACCGCGTCACAATAGACAACACAGACCGCGTCACCAACAACGAAGGCCGCGTCACCAAAAACAACAAAGACCGCGTCACCAAAAACAACACAGACCGCGTGACCACACACAACAAAGACCGCGTCACCAACAACAACGAAGGCAGAGTCACCGAAAACAACAAAGATCGCGCCACCAAAAACAACAAAGATCGTGTCACCAAACACAAGAAAGACCCCGTCACCAAAAACAACAAAGACCGCGTCACCAAAACAACACAGTCCGCGTCACCAAACACAAGAAAGACCGCGTCACCAAAAACAACAAAGACCGCGTCACCAAAAACAACACAGACCGCGTGACCACACACAACAAAGACCGCGTCACCATAGACAACGCAGACCACGTCACCAATAACAACGATGGCCGCGTCACCAAAAACAACACAGACCGCGTGACCACACACAACAAAGACCGCGTCACCATAGACAACGCAGACCGCGTCACCAACAACGAAGGCCGCGTCACCAAAAACAACACAGACCGCGTGACCACACACAACAAAGACCGCGTCACCATAGACAACGCAGACCGCGTCACCGAAAACAACAAAGATCGCGCCACCAAAAACAACACAGACCGCGTCACCAAAAAACAACACAGACCGC
Organism: Oryzias latipes; assembly: GCF_053564925.1. Lineage (NCBI taxonomy): Eukaryota > Metazoa > Chordata > Actinopteri > Beloniformes > Adrianichthyidae > Oryzias > Oryzias latipes. The sequence continues at coordinate 28,096,914 of NC_136255.1, forward strand.
GTCACCAAACACAAGAAAGACCGTGTCACCAAAAACAACAAAGACCGCGTCACCAAAACAACACAGTCCGCGTCACCAAACACAAGAAAGACCGCGTCACCCAAAACAACAAAGACCGCGTCACCAAAAACAACACAGACCGCGTGACCACACACAACAAAGACCGCGTCACCATAGACAACGCAGACCGCGTCACCAACAACAACGAAGGCCGCGTCACCAAAAACAACACAGGCCGCGTCACCGAAAACAACACAGACCGCGTCACCAAACACAAGAAAGACCGCGTCACCAACAACAACAAAGACTGCGTCACCAAAAACAACACAGACCGCGTCACCAAACACAAAAAAGACCGCGTTACCAAAAACAACAAAGACCGCGTGACCACACACAACAAAGACCGCGTCACAATAGACAACACAGACCGCGTCACCAACAACGAAGGCCGCGTCACCAAAAACAACAAAGACCGCGTCACCAAAAACAACACAGACCGCGTGACCACACACAACAAAGACCGCGTCACCAACAACAACGAAGGCAGAGTCACCGAAAACAACAAAGATCGCGCCACCAAAAACAACAAAGATCGTGTCACCAAACACAAGAAAGACCCCGTCACCAAAAACAGCAAAGATTGCTTCACAAAAAAACAAGAAAGATCGCGTCACCAAACACAAGAAAGACCGCGTCACCAAAAACAACAAAGACCGCGTCACCAAAAACAACACAGACCACGTCACCAAAAACAACAAAGATTGCGCCACCAAAAACAACACAGACCGCGTCACCATAGACAACGCAGACCGCGTCACCAACAACAACGAAGGCCGCGTCACCAAAAACAACACAGGCCGCGTCACCGAAAACAACAAAGATCGCGTCACCAAACAGAAGAAAGACCGCGTCACTAAAAACAACACAGACCGCCTCACCAAAAAACAACAAAGACTGTGTCTGCAAAAAAAACAAAGAATGCGTCACCAAACAGAAGAAAGACCGCGTCACCAAAAAAAAACACAAACTGTGTCACCAAAAACAACAAAGACCGCGTCACCAAAAGAGACAAAGAATGTGTTACCAAACACAAGAAAGATCGCGTCATGAAAAAACAACAAAGACCGCGTCACCAACAACAACACAGACCGCGTCACCATCAACAACACACACCGCGTCACCAAACACAAGAAAGACCGCGTCACCAAAAACAGCAAAGATTGCTTCACAAAAAAACAACAAAGACCGCGTCACCAAAAACAACACAGACCGCGTCACCAAACACAAGAAAGACCGCGTCACCAACAACAACAAAGACTGCGTCACCAAAAACAACACAGACCGCGTCACCAAACACAAAAAAGACTGCGTTACCAAAAACAACAAAGATCGCGCCACCAAAAACGCGTCACCATAGACAACACAGACCGCGTCACCAACAACGAAGGCCGCGTCACCAAATACAACAGAGACCGCGTCACCAAAAACAACACAGACCGCGTGACCACACACAACAAAGACCGCGTCACCAACAACAACGAAGGCAGAGTCACCAAAACCAAGAAAGACCGCGTCACCAAAAACAGCAAAGATTGCTTCACAAAAAAACAAGAAAGATCGCGTCACCAAACACAAGAAAGACCGCGTCACCAAAAACAACAAAGACCGCGTCACCAAAAACAACACAGACCACGTCACCAAAAACAACAAAGATCGCGCCACCAAAAACAACACAGACCGCGTCACCATAGACAACGCAGACCGCGTCACCAACAACAACGAAGGCCGCGTCACCAAAAACAACACAGGCCGCGTCACCGAAAACAACAAAGATCGCGTCACCAAACAAAAAGAAAGACCGCGTCACTAAAAACAACACAGACCGCCTCACCAAAAAACAACAAAGACTGTGTCTGCAAAAAAAACAAAGAATGCGTCACCAAACAGAAGAAAGACCGCGTCACCAAAAAAAAACACAAACTGTGTCACCAAAAACAACAAAGACCGCGTCACCAAAAGAGACAAAGAATGTGTTACCAAACACAAGAAAGATCGCGTCATGAAAAAACAACAAAGACCGCGTCACCAACAACAACACAGACCGCGTCACCATCAACAACACACACCGCGTCACCAAACACAAGAAAGACCGCGTCACCAACAACAACAAAGACCGCGTCACCAAAAACAACACAGACCGCGTCACCAAAAACAACGAAGGCAGAGTCACCAAAACCAAGAAAGACCGCGTCACCAAAAACAGCAAAGATTGCTTCACAAACAACACAGTCCGCGTCACCAAACACAAGAAAGACCGCGTCACCCAAAACAACAAAGACCGCGTCACCAAAAACAACACAGACCGCGTGACCACACACAACAAAGACCGCGTCACCATAGACAACGCAGACCGCGTCACCAACAACAACGAAGGCCGCGTCACCAAAAACAACACAGGCCGCGTCACCGAAAACAACACAGACCGCGTCACCAAACACAAGAAAGACCGAGTCACCAACAACAACAAAGACTGCGTCACCAAAAACAACACAGACCGCGTCACCAAACACAAAAAAGACCGCGTTACCAAAAACAACAAAGACCGCGTGACCACACACAACAAAGACCGCGTCACAATAGACAACACAGACCGCGTCACCAACAACGAAGGCCGCGTCACCAAAAACAACAAAGACCGCGTCACCAAAAACAACACAGACCGCGTGACCACACACAACAAAGACCGCGTCACCAACAACAACGAAGGCAGAGTCACCGAAAACAACAAAGATCGCGCCACCAAAAACAACAAAGATCGTGTCACCAAACACAAGAAAGACCCCGTCACCAAAAACAGCAAAGATTGCTTCACAAAAAAACAAGAAAGATCGCGTCACCAAACACAACAAAGACCGCGTCACCAAAAACAACAAAGACCGCGTCACCAAAACAACACAGTCCGCGTGACCACACACAACAAAGACCGCGTCACCATAGACAACGCAGACCGCGTCACCAATAACAACGAAGGCCGCGTCACCAAAAACAACACAGACCGCGTGACCACACACAACAAAGACCGCGTCACCATAGACAACGCAGACCGCGTCACCAACAACAACGAAGGCCGCGTCACCAAAAACAACACAGACCGCGTGACCACACACAACAAAGACCGCGTCACCATAGACAACGCAGACCGCGTCACCAACAACGAAGGCCGCGTCACCGAAAACAACAAAGATCGCGCCACCAAAAACAACACAGACCGCGTCACCAAAAAACAACACAGACCGCGTCACCAAACACAAGAAAGACCGCGTCACCAAAAACAACACAGACCGCGTCACCAACAACAACACAGACCGCGTCACCAAACACAAGAAAAACCGCGTCACCAAAAACAACAAAGACCGCGTCACCAAAAACAACACAGTCCGCGTCACCAAACACAAGAAAGACCGCGTCACCAAAAACAACAAAGACCGCGTCAGCAAAAAAAACACAGACCGCGTCACCACACACAACAAAGACCGCGTCACCATAGACAAGGCAGACCGCGTCACCAACAACAACGAAGGCCGCGTCACCAAAAACAACACAGACCGCGTGACCACACACAACAAAGACCGCGTCACCATAGACAACGCAGACCGCGTCACCAACAACGAAGGCCGCGTCACCAAAAACAACACAGACCGCGTGACCACACACAACAAAGACCGCGTCACCATAAACAACGCAGACCGCGTCACCAACAACGAAGGCCGCGTCACCGAAAACAACAAAGATCGCGCCACCAAAAACAACACAGACCGCGTCACCAAAAACAGCATAGATTGCTTCACAAAAAAACAAGAATGATCGCGTCAGCAAACACAAGAAAGACCGCGTCACCATAGACAACGCAAACCGCGTCACCAACAACAACGAAGGCCGCGTCACCAAAAACAACACAGACCGCGTCACCGAAAACATCAAAGATCGCGCCACCAAAAACAACACAGACCGCGTCACCAAAAACAACAAAGACCGCGTCAGCAAAAACAACACAGACCGCGTCACCACACACAACAAAGACCGCGTCACCATAGACAACGCAGACCGCGTCACCAACAACAACGAAGGCCGCGTCACCAAAAACAACACAGACCGCGTGACCACACACAACAAAGACCGCGTCACCAACAACAACGAAGGCCGAGTCCCGAAAACAACAAAGATCGCGCCACCAAAAACAACACAGACCACGTCACCAAAAAACAACACAGACCGCGTCACCAAACACAAGAAAGACCGCGTCACCAAAAACAGCAAAGATTGCTTCACAAAAAAACAAGAAAGATCGCGTCACCAAACACAAGAAAGACCACGTCACCAAAAACAACAAAGACCGCGTCACCAAAAACAACACAGACCACGTCACCAAAAACAACAAAGATTGCGCCACCAAAAACAACACAGACCGCGTCACCATAGACAACGCAGACCGCGTCACCAACAACAACGAAGGCCGCGTCACCAAAAACAACACAGGCCGCGTCACCGAAAACAACAAAGATCGCGTCACCAAACAGAAGAAAGACCGCGTCACTAAAAACAACACAGACCGCCTCACCAAAAAACAACAAAGACTGTGTCTGCAAAAAAAACAAAGAATGCGTCACCAAACAGAAGAAAGACCGCGTCACCAAAAAAAAACACAAACTGTGTCACCAAAAACAACAAAGACCGCGTCACCAAAAGAGACAAAGAATGTGTTACCAAACACAAGAAAGATCTCGTCATGAAAAAACAACAAAGACCGCGTCACCAACAACAACACAGACCGCGTCACCATCAACAACACACACCGCGTCACCAAACACAAGAAAGACCGCGTCACCAAAAACAGCAAAGATTGCTTCACAAAAAAACAACAAAGACCGCGTCACCAAAAACAACACAGACCGCGTCACCAAACACAAGAAAGACCGCGTCACCAACAACAACAAAGACTGCGTCACCAAAAACAACACAGACCGCGTCACCAAACACAAAAAAGACTGCGTTACCAAAAACAACAAAGATCGCGCCACCAAAAACGCGTCACCATAGACAACACAGACCGCGTCACCAACAACGAAGGCCGCGTCACCAAATACAACAGAGACCGCGTCACCAAAAACAACACAGACCGCGTGACCACACACAAGAAAGACCGCGTCACCAACAACAACAAAGACTGCGTCACCAAAAACAACACAGACCGCGTCACCAAACACAAAAAAGACCGCGTTACCAAAAACAACAAAGACCGCGTGACCACACACAACAAAGACCGCGTCACAATAGACAACACAGACCGCGTCACCAACAACGAAGGCCGCGTCACCAAAAACAACAAAGACCGCGTCACCAAAAACAACACAGACCGCGTGACCACACACAACAAAGACCGCGTCACCAACAACAACGAAGGCAGAGTCACCGAAAACAACAAAGATCGCGCCACCAAAAACAACAAAGATCGTATCACCAAACACAAGAAAGACCCCGTCACCAAAAACAGCAAAGATTGCTTCACAAAAAAACAAGAAAGATCGCGTCACCAAACACAAAAAAGACCGCGTCACCAAAAACAACAAGGACCGCGTCACCAAAACAACACAGTCCGCGTCACCAAACACAAGAAAGACCGCGTCACCAAAAACAACAAAGACCACGTCACCAAAAACAACACAGACCGCGTGACCACACACAACAAAGACCGCGTCACCATAGACAACACAGACCGCGTCACCAATAACAACGAAGGCCGCGTCACCAAAAACAACACAGACCGCGTGACCACACACAACAAAGACCGCGTCACCATAGACAACGCAGACCGCGTCACCAACAACAACGAAGGCCGCGTCACCAAAAACAACACAGACCGCGTGACCACACACAACAAAGACCGCGTCACCATAGACAACGCAGACCGCGTCACCAACAACGAAGGCCGCGTCACCGAAAACAACAAAGATCGCGCCACCAAAAACGCGTCACCATAGACAACACAGACCGCGTCACCAACAACGAAAGCCGCGTCGCCAAAAACAACAGAGACCGCGTCACCAAAAACAACACAGACCGCGTGACCACACACAACAAAGACCGCGTCACCAACAACAACGAAGGCAGAGTCACCAAAACCAAGAAAGACCGCGTCACCAAAAACAGCAAAGATTGCTTCACAAACAACAAGAAAGAACGCGTCACCAAACACAAGAAAGACCGCGTCACCAAAAACAACACAGACCGCGTCACCAAAACAACACAGTCCGCGTCACCAAACACAAGAAAGACCGCGTCACCCAAAACAACAAAGACCGCGTCACCAAAAACAACACAGACCGCGTGACCACACACAACAAAGACCGCGTCACCATAGACAACGCAGACCGCGTCACCAACAACAACGAAGGCCGCGTCACCAAAAACAACACAGGCCGCGTCACCGAAAACAACACAGACCGCGTCACCAAACACAAGAAAGACCGCGTCACCAACAACAACAAAGACTGCGTCACCAAAAACAACACAGACCGCGTCACCAAACACAAAAAAGACCGCGTTACCAAAAACAACAAAGACCGCGTGACCACACACAACAAAGACCGCGTCACAATAGACAACACAGACCGCGTCACCAACAACGAAGGCCGCGTCACCAAAAACAACAAAGACCGCGTCACCAAAAACAACACAGACCGCGTGACCACACACAACAAAGACCGCGTCACCAACAACAACGAAGGCAGAGTCACCGAAAACAACAAAGATCGCGCCACCAAAAACAACAAAGATCGTGTCACCAAACACAAGAAAGACCCCGTCACCAAAAACAGCAAAGATTGCTTCACAAAAAAACAAGAAAGATCGCGTCACCAAACACAAGAAAGACCGCGTCACCAAAAACAACAAAGACCGCGTCACCAAAAACAACACAGACCGCGTCACCAAACACAAGAAAGACCGCGTCACCAACAACAACAAAGACTGCGTCACCAAAAACAACACAGACCGCGTCACCAAACACAAAAAAGACCGCGTTACCAAAAACAACAAAGACCGCGTGACCAAACACAACAAAGACCGCGTCACAATAGACAACACAGACCGCGTCACCAACAACGAAGGCCGCGTCACCAAAAACAACAAAGACCGCGTCACCAAAAACAACACAGACCGCGTGACCACAAACAACAAAGACCGCGTCACCAACAACAACGAAGGCAGAGTCACCGAAAACAACAAAGATCGCGCCACCAAAAACAACAAAGATCGTGTCACCAAACACAAGAAAGACCCCGTCACCAAAAACAACAAAGACCGCGTCACCAAAACAACACAGTCCGCGTCACCAAACACAAGAAAGACCGCGTCACCAAAAACAACAAAGACCGCGTCACCAAAAACAACACAGACCGCGTGACCACACACAACAAAGACCGCGTCACCATAGACAACGCAGACCACGTCACCAATAACAACGAAGGCCGCGTCACCAAAAACAACACAGACCGCGTGACCACACACAACAAAGACCGCGTCACCATAGACAACGCAGACCGCGTCACCAACAACGAAGGCCGCGTCACCAAAAACAACACAGACCGCGTGACCACACACAACAAAGACCGCGTCACCATAGACAACGCAGACCGCGTCACCGAAAACAACAAAGATCGCGCCACCAAAAACAACACAGACCGCGTCACCAAAAAACAACACAGACCGCGTCACCAAACACAAGAAAGACCGTGTCACCAAAAACAACAAAGACCGCGTCACCAAAACAACACAGTCCGCGTCACCAAACACAAGAAAGACCGCGTCACCCAAAACAACAAAGACCGCGTCACCAAAAACAACACAGACCGCGTGACCACACACAACAAAGACCGCGTCACCATAGACAACGCAGACCGCGTCACCAACAACAACGAAGGCCGCGTCACCAAAAACAACACAGGCCGCGTCACCGAAAACAACACAGACCGCGTCACCAAACACAAGAAAGACCGCGTCACCAACAACAACAAAGACTGCGTCACCAAAAACAACACAGACCGCGTCACCAAACACAAAAAAGACCGCGTTACCAAAAACAACAAAGACCGCGTGACCACACACAACAAAGACCGCGTCACAATAGACAACACAGACCGCTTCACCAACAACGAAGGCCGCGTCACCAAAAACAACAAAGACCGCGTCACCAAAAACAACACAGACCGCGTGACCACACACAACAAAGACCGCGTCACCAACAACAACGAAGGCAGAGTCACCGAAAACAACAAAGATCGCGCCACCAAAAACAACAAAGATCGTGTCACCAAACACAAGAAAGACCCCGTCACCAAAAACAGCAAAGATTGCTTCACAAAAAAACAAGAAAGATCGCGTCACCTAACACAAGAAAGACCGCGTCACCAAAAACAACAAAGACCGCGTCACCAAAAACAACACAGACCACGTCACCAAAAACAACAAAGATTGCGCCACCAAAAACAACACAGACCGCGTCACCATAGACAACGCAGACCGCGTCACCAACAACAACGAAGGCCGCGTCACCAAAAACAACACAGGCCGCGTCACCAAAAACAACAAAGATCGCGTCACCAAACAGAAGAAAGACCGCGTCACTAAAAACAACACAGACCGCCTCACCAAAAAACAACAAAGACTGTGTCTGCAAAAAGAACAAAGAATGCGTCACCAAACAGAAGAAAGACCGCGTCACCAAAAAAAAACACAAACTGTGTCACCAAAAACAACAAAGACCGCGTGACCACACACAACAAAGACCGCGTCACCATAGACAACGCAGACCGCGTCACCAACAACAACGAAGGCCGCGTCACCAAAAACAACACAGACCGCGTGACCACACACAACAAAGACCGCGTCACCATAGACAACGCAGACCGCGTCACCAACAACGAAGGCCGCGTCACCGAAAACAACAAAGATCGCGCCACCAAAAACGCGTCACCATAGACAACACAGACCGCGTCACCAACAACGAAGGCCGCGTCGCCAAAAACAACAGAGACCGCGTCACCAAAAACAACACAGACCGCGTGACCACACACAACAAAGACCGCGTCACCAACAACAACGAAGGCAGAGTCACCAAAACCAAGAAAGACCGCGTCACCAAAAACAGCAAAGATTGCTTCACAAACAACAAGAAAGAACGCGTCACCAAACACAAGAAAGACCGCGTCACCAAAAACAACACAGACCGCGTCACCAAAACAACACAGTCCGCGTCACCAAACACAAGAAAGACCGCGTCACCCAAAACAACAAAGACCGCGTCACCAAAAACAACACAGACCGCGTGACCACACACAACAAAGACCGCGTCACCATAGACAACGCAGACCGCGTCACCAACAACAACGAAGGCCGCGTCACCAAAAACAACACAGGCCGCGTCACCGAAAACAACACAGACCGCGTCACCAAACACAAGAAAGACCGCGTCACCAACAACAACAAAGACTGCGTCACCAAAAACAACACAGACCGCGTCACCAAACACAAAAAAGACCGCGTTACCAAAAACAACAAAGACCGCGTGACCACACACAACAAAGACCGCGTCACAATAGACAACACAGACCGCGTCACCAACAACGAAGGCCGCGTCACCAAAAACAACAAAGACCGCGTCACCAAAAACAACACAGACCGCGTGACCACACACAACAAAGACCGCGTCACCAACAACAACGAAGGCAGAGTCACCGAAAACAACAAAGATCGCGCCACCAAAAACAACAAAGATCGTGTCACCAAACACAAGAAAGACCCCGTCACCAAAAACAGCAAAGATTGCTTCACAAAAAAACAAGAAAGATCGCGTCACCAAACACAAGAAAGACCGCGTCACCAAAAACAACAAAGACCGCGTCACCAAAAACAACACAGACCGCGTCACCAAACACAAGAAAGACCGCGTCACCAACAACAACAAAGACTGCGTCACCAAAAACAACACAGACCGCGTCACCAAACACAAAAAAGACCGCGTTACCAAAAACAACAAAGATCGCGTGACCACACACAACAAAGACCGCGTCACAATAGACAACACAGACCGCGTCACCAACAACGAAGGCCGCGTCACCAAAAACAACAAAGACCGCGTCACCAAAAACAACACAGACCGCGTGACCACACACAACAAAGACCGCGTCACCAACAACAACGAAGGCAGAGTCACCGAAAACAACAAAGATCGCGCCACCAAAAACAACAAAGATCGTGTCACCAAACACAAGAAAGACCCCGTCACCAAAAACAACAAAGACCGCGTCACCAAAACAACACAGTCCGCGTCACCAAACACAAGAAAGACCGCGTCACCAAAAACAACAAAGACCGCGTCACCAAAAACAACACAGACCGCGTGACCACACACAACAAAGACCGCGTCACCATAGACAACGCAGACCACGTCACCAATAACAACGATGGCCGCGTCACCAAAAACAACACAGACCGCGTGACCACACACAACAAAGACCGCGTCACCATAGACAACGCAGACCGCGTCACCAACAACGAAGGCCGCGTCACCAAAAACAACACAGACCGCGTGACCACACACAACAAAGACCGCGTCACCATAGACAACGCAGACCGCGTCACCGAAAACAACAAAGATCGCGCCACCAAAAACAACACAGACCGCGTCACCAAAAAACAACACAGACCGCGTCACCAAACACAAGAAAGACCGTGTCACCAAAAACAACAAAGACCGCGTCACCAAAACAACACAGTCCGCGTCACCAAACACAAGAAAGACCGCGTCACCCAAAACAACAAAGACCGCGTCACCAAAAACAACACAGACCGCGTGACCACACACAACAAAGACCGCGTCACCATAGACAACGCAGACCGCGTCACCAACAACAACGAAGGCCGCGTCACCAAAAACAACACAGGCCGCGTCACCGAAAACAACACAGACCGCGTCACCAAACACAAGAAAGACCGCGTCACCAACAACAACAAAGACTGCGTCACCAAAAACAACACAGACCGCGTCACCAAACACAAAAAAGACCGCGTTACCAAAAACAACAAAGACCGCGTGACCACACACAACAAAGACCGCGTCACAATAGACAACACAGACCGCGTCACCAACAACGAAGGCCGCGTCACCAAAAACAACAAAGACCGCGTCACCAAAAACAACACAGACCGCGTGACCACACACAACAAAGACCGCGTCACCAACAACAACGAAGGCAGAGTCACCGAAAACAACAAAGATCGCGCCACCAAAAACAACAAAGATCGTGTCACCAAACACAAGAAAGACCCCGTCACCAAAAACAGCAAAGATTGCTTCACAAAAAAACAAGAAAGATCGCGTCACCAAACACAAGAAAGACCGCGTCACCAAAAACAACAAAGACCGCGTCACCAAAAACAACACAGACCACGTCACCAAAAACAACAAAGATTGCGCCACCAAAAACAACACAGACCGCGTCACCATAGACAACGCAGACCGCGTCACCAACAACAACGAAGGCCGCGTCACCAAAAACAACACAGGCCGCGTCACCGAAAACAACAAAGATCGCGTCACCAAACAGAAGAAAGACCGCGTCACTAAAAACAACACAGACCGCCTCACCAAAAAACAACAAAGACTGTGTCTGCAAAAAAAACAAAGAATGCGTCACCAAACAGAAGAAAGACCGCGTCACCAAAAAAAAACACAAACTGTGTCACCAAAAACAACAAAGACCGCGTCACCAAAAGAGACAAAGAATGTGTTACCAAACACAAGAAAGATCGCGTCATGAAAAAACAACAAAGACCGCGTCACCAACAACAACACAGACCGCGTCACCATCAACAACACACACCGCGTCACCAAACACAAGAAAGACCGCGTCACCAAAAACAGCAAAGATTGCTTCACAAAAAAACAACAAAGACCGCGTCACCAAAAACAACACAGACCGCGTCACCAAACACAAGAAAGACCGCGTCACCAACAACAACAAAGACTGCATCACCAAAAACAACACAGACCGCGTCACCAAACACAAAAAAGACTGCGTTACCAAAAACAACAAAGATCGCGCCACCAAAAACGCGTCACCATAGACAACACAGACCGCGTCACCAACAACGAAGGCCGCGTCACCAAATACAACAGAGACCGCGTCACCAAAAACAACACAGACCGCGTGACCACACACAACAAAGACCGCGTCACCAACAACAACGAAGGCAGAGTCACCAAAACCAAGAAAGACCGCGTCACCAAAAACAGCAAAGATTGCTTCACAAAAAAACAAGAAAGATCGCGTCACCAAACACAAGAAAGACCGCGTCACCAAAAACAACAAAGACCGCGTCACCAAAAACAACACAGACCACGTCACCAAAAACAACAAAGATCGCGCCACCAAAAACAACACAGACCGCGTCACCATAGACAACGCAGACCGCGTCACCAACAACAACGAAGGCCGCGTCACCAAAAACAACACAGGCCGCGTCACCGAAAACAACAAAGATCGCGTCACCAAACAAAAAGAAAGACCGCGTCACTAAAAACAACACAGACCGCCTCACCAAAAAACAACAAAGACTGTGTCTGCAAAAAAAACAAAGAATGCGTCACCAAACAGAAGAAAGACCGCGTCACCAAAAAAAAACACAAACTGTGTCACCAAAAACAACAAAGACCGCGTCACCAAAAGAGACAAAGAATGTGTTACCAAACACAAGAAAGATCGCGTCATGAAAAAACAACAAAGACCGCGTCACCAACAACAACACAGACCGCGTCACCATCAACAACACACACCGCGTCACCAAACACAAGAAAGACCGCGTCACCGACAACAACAAAGACCGCGTCACCAAAAACAACACAGACCGCGTCACCAAAAACAACGAAGGCAGAGTCACCAAAACCAAGAAAGACCGCGTCACCAAAAACAGCAAAGATTGCTTCACAAACAACACAGTCCGCGTCACCAAACACAAGAAAGACCGCGTCACCCAAAACAACAAAGACCGCGTCACCAAAAACAACACAGACCGCGTGACCACACACAACAAAGACCGCGTCACCATAGACAACGCAGACCGCGTCACCAACAACAACGAAGGCCGCGTCACCAAAAACAACACAGGCCGCGTCACCGAAAACAACACAGACCGCGTCACCAAACACAAGAAAGACCGAGTCACCAACAACAACAAAGACTGCGTCACCAAAAACAACACAGACCGCGTCACCAAACACAAAAAAGACCGCGTTACCAAAAACAACAAAGACCGCGTGACCACACACAACAAAGACCGCGTCACAATAGACAACACAGACCGCGTCACCAACAACGAAGGCCGCGTCACCAAAAACAACAAAGACCGCGTCACCAAAAACAACACAGACCGCGTGACCACACACAACAAAGACCGCGTCACCAACAACAACGAAGGCAGAGTCACCGAAAACAACAAAGATCGCGCCACCAAAAACAACAAAGATCGTGTCACCAAACACAAGAAAGACCCCGTCACCAAAAACAGCAAAGATTGCTTCACAAAAAAACAAGAAAGATCGCGTCACCAAACACAACAAAGACCGCGTCACCAAAAACAACAAAGACCGCGTCACCAAAACAACACAGTCCGCGTCACCAAACACAAGAAAGACCGCGTCACCAAAAACAACAAAGACCGCGTCACCAAAAACGACACAGACCGCGTGACCACACACAACAAAGACCGCGTCACCATAGACAACGCAGACCGCGTCACCAATAACAACGAAGGCCGCGTCACCAAAAACAACACAGACCGCGTGACCACACACAACAAAGACCGCGTCACCATAGACAACGCAGACCGCGTCACCAACAACAACGAAGGCCGCGTCACCAAAAACAACACAGACCGCGTGACCACACACAACAAAGACCGCGTCACCATAGACAACGCAGACCGCGTCACCAACAACGAAGGCCGCGTCACCGAAAACAACAAAGATCGCGCCACCAAAAACAACACAGACCGCGTCACCAAAAAACAACACAGACCGCGTCACCAAACACAAGAAAGACCGCGTCACCAAAAACAACACAGACCGCGTCACCAACAACAACACAGACCGCGTCACCAAACACAAGAAAAACCGCGTCACCAAAAACAACAAAGACCGCGTCACCAAAAACAACACAGTCCGCGTCACCAAACACAAGAAAGACCGCGTCACCAAAAACAACAAAGACCGCGTCAGCAAAAAAAACACAGACCGCGTCACCACACACAACAAAGACCGCGTCACCATAGACAAGGCAGACCGCGTCACCAACAACAACGAAGGCCGCGTCACCAAAAACAACACAGACCGCGTGACCACACACAACAAAGACCGCGTCACCATAGACAACGCAGACCGCGTCACCAACAACGAAGGCCGCGTCACCAAAAACAACACAGACCGCGTGACCACACACAACAAAGACCGCGTCACCATAAACAACGCAGACCGCGTCACCAACAACGAAGGCCGCGTCACCGAAAACAACAAAGATCGCGCCACCAAAAACAACACAGACCGCGTCACCAAAAACAGCATAGATTGCTTCACAAAAAAACAAGAATGATCGCGTCAGCAAACACAAGAAAGACCGCGTCACCATAGACAACGCAAACCGCGTCACCAACAACAACGAAGGCCGCGTCACCAAAAACAACACAGACCGCGTCACCGAAAACATCAAAGATCGCGCCACCAAAAACAACACAGACCGCGTCACCAAAAACAACAAAGACCGCGTCAGCAAAAACAACACAGACCGCGTCACCACACACAACAAAGACCGCGTCACCATAGACAACGCAGACCGCGTCACCAACAACAACGAAGGCCGCGTCACCAAAAACAACACAGACCGCGTGACCACACACAACAAAGACCGCGTCACCAACAACAACGAAGGCCGAGTCCCGAAAACAACAAAGATCGCGCCACCAAAAACAACACAGACCACGTCACCAAAAAACAACACAGACCGCGTCACCAAACACAAGAAAGACCGCGTCACCAAAAACAGCAAAGATTGCTTCACAAAAAAACAAGAAAGATCGCGTCACCAAACACAAGAAAGACCGCGTCACCAAAAACAACAAAGACCGCGTCACCAAAAACAACACAGACCACGTCACCAAAAACAACAAAGATTGCGCCACCAAAAACAACACAGACCGCGTCACCATAGACAACGCAGACCGCGTCACCAACAACAACGAAGGCCGCGTCACCAAAAACAACACAGGCCGCGTCACCGAAAACAACAAAGATCGCGTCACCAAACAGAAGAAAGACCGCGTCACTAAAAACAACACAGACCGCCTCACCAAAAAACAACAAAGACTGTGTCTGCAAAAAAAACAAAGAATGCGTCACCAAACAGAAGAAAGACCGCGTCACCAAAAAAGAACACAAACTGTGTCACCAAAAACAACAAAGACCGCGTCACCAAAAGAGACAAAGAATGTGTTACCAAACACAAGAAAGATCGCGTCATGAAAAAACAACAAAGACCGCGTCACCAACAACAACACAGACCGCGTCACCATCAACAACACACACCGCGTCACCAAACACAAGAAAGACCGCGTCACCAAAAACAGCAAAGATTGCTTCACAAAAAAACAACAAAGACCGCGTCACCAAAAACAACACAGACCGCGTCACCAAACACAAGAAAGACCGCGTCACCAACAACAACAAAGACTGCGTCACCAAAAACAACACAGACCGCGTCACCAAACACAAAAAAGACTGCGTTACCAAAAACAACAAAGATCGCGCCACCAAAAACGCGTCACCATAGACAACACAGACCGCGTCACCAACAACGAAGGCCGCGTCACCAAATACAACAGAGACCGCGTCACCAAAAACAACACAGACCGCGTGACCACACACAACAAAGACCGCGTCACCAACAACAACGAAGGCAGAGTCACCAAAACCAAGAAAGACCGCGTCACCAAAAACAGCAAAGATTGCTTCACAAAAAAACAAGAAAGATCGCGTCACCAAACACAAGAAAGACCGCGTCACCAAAAACAACAAAGACCGCGTCACCAAAAACAACACAGACCACGTCACCAAAAACAACAAAGATCGCGCCACCAAAAACAACACAGACCGCGTCACCATAGACAACGCAGACCGCGTCACCAACAACAACGAAGGCCGCGTCACCAAAAACAACACAGGCCGCGTCACCGAAAACAACAAAGATCGCGTCACCAAACAAAAAGAAAGACCGCGTCACTAAAAACAACACAGACCGCCTCACCAAAAAACAACAAAGACTGTGTCTGCAAAAAAAACAAAGAATGCGTCACCAAACAGAAGAAAGACCGCGTCACCAAAAAAAAACACAAACTGTGTCACCAAAAACAACAAAGACCGCGTCACCAAAAGAGACAAAGAATGTGTTACCAAACACAAGAAAGATCGCGTCATGAAAAAACAACAAAGACCGCGTCACCAACAACAACACAGACCGCGTCACCATCAACAACACACACCGCGTCACCAAACACAAGAAAGACCGCGTCACCAACAACAACAAAGACCGCGTCACCAAAAACAACACAGACCGCGTCACCAAAAACAACGAAGGCAGAGTCACCAAAACCAAGAAAGACCGCGTCACCAAAAACAGCAAAGATTGCTTCACAAACAACACAGTCCGCGTCACCAAACACAAGAAAGACCGCGTCACCCAAAACAACAAAGACCGCGTCACCAAAAACAACACAGACCGCGTGACCACACACAACAAAGACCGCGTCACCATAGACAACGCAGACCGCGTCACCAACAACAACGAAGGCCGCGTCACCAAAAACAACACAGGCCGCGTCACCGAAAACAACACAGACCGCGTCACCAAACACAAGAAAGACAGCGTCACCAACAACAACAAAGACTGCGTCACCAAAAACAACACAGACCGCGTCACCAAACACAAAAAAGACCGCGTTACCAAAAACAACAAAGACCGCGTGACCACACACAACAAAGACCGCGTCACAATAGACAACACAGACCGCGTCACCAACAACGAAGGCCGCGTCACCAAAAACAACAAAGACCGCGTCACCAAAAACAACACAGACCGCGTGACCACACACAACAAAGACCGCGTCACCAACAACAACGAAGGCAGAGTCACCGAAAACAACAAAGATCGCGCCACCAAAAACAACAAAGATCGTGTCACCAAACACAAGAAAGACCCCGTCACCAAAAACAGCAAAGATTGCTTCACAAAAAAACAAGAAAGATCGCGTCACCAAACACAAGAAAGACCGCGTCACCAAAAACAACAAAGACCGCGTCACCAAAACAACACAGTCCGCGTCACCAAACACAAGAAAGACCGCGTCACCAAAAACAACAAAGACCGCGTCACCAAAAACGACACAGACCGCGTGACCACACACAACAAAGACCGCGTCACCATAGACAACGCAGACCGCGTCACCAATAACAACGAAGGCCGCGTCACCAAAAACAACACAGACCGCGTGACCACACACAACAAAGACCGCGTCACCATAGACAACGCAGACCGCGTCACCAACAACAACGAAGGCCGCGTCACCAAAAACAACACAGACCGCGTGACCACACACAACAAAGACCGCGTCACCATAGACAACGCAGACCGCGTCACCAACAACGAAGGCCGCGTCACCGAAAACAACAAAGATCGCGCCACCAAAAACAACACAGACCGCGTCACCAAAAAACAACACAGACCGCGTCACCAAACACAAGAAAGACCGCGTCACCAAAAACAACACAGACCGCGTCACCAACAACAACACAGACCGCGTCACCAAACACAAGAAAAACCGCGTCACCAAAAACAACAAAGACCGCGTCACCAAAAACAACACAGTCCGCGTCACCAAACACAAGAAAGACCGCGTCACCAAAAACAACAAAGACCGCGTCAGCAAAAAAAACACAGACCGCGTCACCACACACAACAAAGACCGCGTCACCATAGACAAGGCAGACCGCGTCACCAACAACAACGAAGGCCGCGTCACCAAAAACAACACAGACCGCGTGACCACACACAACAAAGACCGCGTCACCATAGACAACGCAGACCGCGTCACCAACAACGAAGGCCGCGTCACCAAAAACAACACAGACCGCGTGACCACACACAACAAAGACCGCGTCACCATAAACAACGCAGACCGCGTCACCAACAACGAAGGCCGCGTCACCGAAAACAACAAAGATCGCGCCACCAAAAACAACACAGACCGCGTCACCAAAAACAGCATAGATTGCTTCACAAAAAAACAAGAATGATCGCGTCAGCAAACACAAGAAAGACCGCGTCACCATAGACAACGCAAACCGCGTCACCAACAACAACGAAGGCCGCGTCACCAAAAACAACACAGACCGCGTCACCGAAAACATCAAAGATCGCGCCACCAAAAACAACACAGACCGCGTCACCAAAAACAACAAAGACCGCGTCAGCAAAAACAACACAGACCGCGTCACCACACACAACAAAGACCGCGTCACCATAGACAACGCAGACCGCGTCACCAACAACAACGAAGGCCGCGTCACCAAAAACAACACAGACCGCGTGACCACACACAACAAAGACCGCGTCACCAACAACAACGAAGGCCGAGTCCCGAAAACAACAAAGATCGCGCCACCAAAAACAACACAGACCACGTCACCAAAAAACAACACAGACCGCGTCACCAAACACAAGAAAGACCGCGTCACCAAAAACAGCAAAGATTGCTTCACAAAAAAACAAGAAAGATCGCGTCACCAAACACAAGAAAGAGCGCGTCACCAAAAACAACACAGACCGCGTCACCAACAACAACACAGACCGCGTCACCAAACACAAGAAAGACCGCGTCACCAAACACAAGAAAGACCGTGTCACCAAAAACAACAAAGACCGCGTCACCAAAAACAACACAGACCGCGTGACCACACACAACAAAGACCGCGTCACCATAGACAACGCAGACCGCGTCACCAACAACGAAGGCCGCGTCACCAAAAGCAACAAAGACCGCGTCAGCAAAAACAACACAGACCGCGTCACCACACACAACAAAGACCGCGTCACCATAGACAACGCAGACCGCGTCACCAACAACAACGAAGGCCGCGTCACCAAAAACAACACAGACCGCGTGACCACACACAACAAAGACCGCGTCACCATAGACAACGCAGACCGCGTCACCAACAACGAAGGCCGCGTCACCAAAAACAACAAAGACCGCGTCACCAACAACGAAGGCCGCGTCACCAAAAACAACAAAGACCGCTTCACCAAAAACAACACAGACCGCGTGACCACACACAACAAAGACCGCGTCACCATAGACAACGCAGACCGCGTCACCAACAACGAAGGCCGTGTTACCGAAAACAACAAAAATCGCGCCACCAAAAACAACACAGACCGCGTCACCAAAAACAACACAGACCGCGTCACCAAAAACAGCAAAGATTGCTTCACAAAAAAACAAGAAAGATCGCGTCACCAAACACAAGAAAGACCGCGTCACCATAGACAACGCAGACCGCGTCACCAACAACAACGAAGGCCGCGTCACCAAAAACAACACAGACCGCGTCACCAAAAACAACATAGATCGCGCCACCAAAAACAACACAGACCGCGTCACCATAGACAACGCAGACCGCGTCACCAAAAACAACACAGGCCGCGTCACCAAAAACAACAAAGATCGCGTCACCAAACAGAAGAAATACCGCGTCACCAAAAACAACACAGACCGCCTCACCAAAAAACAACAAAGACTGCCTCACCAAAAACAACACAGACCGCGTCACCAAAAAACAACACAGACCGCGTCACCAAACACAAGAAAGACCGCGTCACCAAAAACAACAAAGACCGCGTGACCACACACAACAAAGACCGCGTCACCAACAACAACGAAGGCCGAGTCCCCGAAAACTACAAAGATCGCGCCACCAAAAACAACACAGACCGCGTCACCAAAAAACAACACAGACCGCGTCACCAAACACAAGAAAGACCGCGTCACCAAAAACAGCAAAGATTGCTTCACAAAAAAACAAGAAAGATCGCGTCACCAAACACAAGAAAGACCGCGTCACCAAAAACAACACAGACCGCGTCACCAACAACAACACAGACCGCGTCACCAAACACAAGAAAGACCGTGTCACCAAAAACAACAAAGACCGCGTCACCAAAAACAACACGGACCGCGTGACCACACACAACAAAGACCGCGTCACCATAGACAACGCAGACCGCGTCACCAACAACGAAGGCCGCGTCACCAAAAACAACAAAGACCGCGTCAGCAAAAACAACACAGACCGCGTCACCACACACAACAAAGACCGCGTCACAATAGACAACACAGACCGCGTCACCAACAACAACGAAGGCCGCGTCACCAAAAACAACACAGACCGCGTGACCACACACAACAAAGACCGCGTCACCATAGACAACGCAGACCGCGTCACCAACAACGAAGGCCGCGTCACCAAAAACAACAAAGACCGCGTCACCAAAAACAACACAGACCGCGTGACCACACACAACAAAGACCGCGTCACCGTAGACAACGCAAACCGCGTCACCAACAACAACGAAGACCGCGTCAGCAAAAACAACACAGACCGCGTCACCACACACAACAAAGACCGCGTCACCATAGACAACGCAGACCGCGTCACCAACAACAACGAAGGCCGCGTCACCAAAAACAACACAGACCGCGTGACCACACACAACAAAGACCGCGTCACCATAGACAACGCAGACCGCGTCACCAACAACGAAGGCCGCGTCACCAAAAACAACAAAGACCGCGTCACCAACAACGAAGGCCGCGTCACCAAAAACAACAAAGACCGCTTCACCAAAAACAACACAGACCGCGTGACCACACACAACAAAGACCGCGTCACCATAGACAACGCAGACCGCGTCACCAACAACGAAGGCCGTGTTACCGAAAACAACAAAAATCGCGCCACCAAAAACAACACAGACCGCGTCACCAAAAACAACACAGACCGCGTCACCAAAAACAGCAAAGATTGCTTCACAAAAAAACAAGAAAGATCGCGTCACCAAACACAAGAAAGACCGCGTCACCATAGACAACGCAGACCGCGTCACCAACAACAACGAAGGCCGCGTCACCAAAAACAACACAGACCGCGTCACCAAAAACAACAAAGATCGCGCCACCAAAAACAACACAGACCGCGTCACCATAGACAACGCAGACCGCGTCACCAAAAACAACACAGGCCGCGTCACCAAAAACAACAAAGATCGCGTCACCAAACAGAAGAAATACCGCGTCACCAAAAACAACACAGACCGCCTCACCAAAAAACAACAAAGACTGCCTCACCAAAAACAACACAGACCGCGTCACCAAAAAACAACACAGACCGCGTCACCAAACACAAGAAAGACCGCGTCACCAAAAACAACAAAGACCGCGTGACCACACACAACAAAGACCGCGTCACCAACAACAACGAAGGCCGAGTCCCCGAAAACTACAAAGATCGCGCCACCAAAAACAACACAGACCGCGTCACCAAAAAACAACACAGACCGCGTCACCAAACACAAGAAAGACCGCGTCACCAAAAACAGCAAAGATTGCTTCACAAAAAAACAAGAAAGATCGCGTCACCAAACACAAGAAAGACCGCGTCACCAAAAACAACACAGACCGCGTCACCAACAACAACACAGACCGCGTCACCAAACACAAGAAAGACCGTGTCACCAAAAACAACAAAGACCGCGTCACCAAAAACAACACGGACCGCGTGACCACACACAACAAAGACCGCGTCACAATAGACAACGCAGACCGCGTCACCAACAACGAAGGCCGCGTCACCAAAAACAACAAAGACCGCGTCAGCAAAAACAACACAGACCGCGTCACCACACACAACAAAGACCGCGTCACAATAGACAACACAGACCGCGTCACCAACAACAACGAAGGCCGCGTCACCAAAAACAACACAGACCGCGTGACCACACACAACAAAGACCGCGTCACCATAGACAACGCAGACCGCGTCACCAACAACGAAGGCCGCGTCACCAAAAACAACAAAGACCGCGTCACCAAAAACAACACAGACCGCGTGACCACACACAACAAAGACCGCGTCACCATAGACAACGCAAACCGCGTCACCAACAACGAAGGCCGCGTCACCAAAAACAACAAAGACCGCGTCACCAAAAACAACACAGACCGCGTGACCACACACAACAAAGACCGCGTCACCATAGACAACGCAGACCGCGTCACCAACAACGAAGGCCGCGCCACCAAAAACAACACAGACCGCGTCAGCAAAAACAACACAGACCGCGTCACCAAAAACAGCAAAGATTGCTTCACAAAAAAACAAGAAAGATCGCGTCACCAAACACAAGAAAGACCGCGTCACCATAGACAACGCAGACCGCGTCACCAACAACAACGAAGGCCGCGTCACCAAAAACAACACAGACCACGTCACCAAAAACAACAAAGATCGCGCCACCAAAAACAAAACACAGACCGCGTCACCATAGACAACGCAGACCGCGTCACCAACAACAACGAAGGCCGCGTCACCAAAAACAACACAGGCCGCGTCACCGAAAACAACAAAGATCGCGTCACCAAACAGAAGAAAGACCGCGTCACTAAAAACAACACAGACCGCCTCACCAAAAAACAACAAAGACTGTGTCTGCAAAAAAAACAAAGAATGCGTCACCAAACAGAAGAAAGACCGCGTCACCAAAAAAAAACACAAACTGTGTCACCAAAAACAACAAAGACCGCGTCACCAAAAGAGACAAAGAATGTGTTACCAAACACAAGAAAGATCGCGTCATGAAAAAACAACAAAGACCGCGTCACCAACAACAACACAGACCGCGTCACCAACAACAACACACACCGCGTCACCAAACACAAGAAAGACCGCGTCACCAACAACAAAGACCGCGTCACCAAAAACAACACAGACCGCGTCACCAAACACAAGAAAGACCGCGTCACCAACAACAACAAAGACTGCGTCACCAAAAACAACACAGACCGCGTCACCAAACACAAAAAAGACCGCGTCACCAACAACAACAAAGACTGCGTTACCAAAAACAACAAAGACCGCGTCACCATAGACAACACAGACCGCGTCACCAACAACGAAAGCCGCGTCACCAAAAACAACAGAGACCGCGTCACCAAAAACAACACAGACCGCGTGACCACACACAACAAAGACCGCGTCACCAACAACAACGAAGGCAGAGTCACCAAAACCAAGAAAGACCGCGTCACCAAAAACAGCAAAGATTGCTTCACAAACAACAAGAAAGACCGCGTCACCAAACACAAGAAAGACCGCGTCACCAAAAACAACAAAGACCGCGTCACCAAAACAACACAGTCCGCGTCACCAAACACAAGAAAGACCGCGTCACCCAAAACAACAAAGACCGCGTCACCAAAAACAACACAGACCGCGTGACCACACACAACAAAGACCGCGTCACCATAGACAACGCAGACCGCGTCACCAACAACAACAAAGGCCGCGTCACCAAAAACAACACAGGCCGCGTCACCGAAAACAACACAGACCGCGTCACCAAACACAAGAAAGACCGCGTCACCAACAACAACAAAGACTGCGTCACCAAAAACAACACAGACCGCGTCACCAAACACAAAAAAGTCCGCGTTACCAAAAACAACAAAGACCGCGTGACCACACACAACAAAAACCGCGTCACAATAGACAACACAGACCGCGTCACCAACAACGAAGGCCGCGTCACCAAAAACAACAAAGACCGCGTCACCAAAAACAACACAGACCGCGTGACCACACACAACAAAGACCGCGTCACCAACAACAACGAAGGCAGAGTCACCGAAAACAACAAAGATCGCGCCACCAAAAACAACAAAGATCGTGTCACCAAACACAAGAAAGACCCCGTCACCAAAAACAGCAAAGATTGCTTCACAAAAAAACAAGAAAGATCGCGTCACCAAACACAAGAAAGACCGCGTCACCAAAAACAACAAAGACCGCGTCTCCAAAAACAACACAGACCGCGTGACCACACACAACAAAGACCGCGTCACCATAAACAACGCAGACCGCGTCACCAACAACGAAGGCCGCGTCACCGAAAACAACAAAGATCGCGCCACCAAAAACAACACAGACCGCGTCACCAAAAACAGCATAGATTGCTTCACAAAAAAACAAGAAAGATCGCGTCAGCAAACACAAGAAAGACCGCGTCACCATAGACAACGCAAACCGCGTCACCAACAACAACGAAGGCCGCGTCAGCAAAAACAACACAGACCGCGTCACCGAAAACATCAAAGATCGCGCCACCAAAAACAACACAGACCGCGTCACCAAAAAACAACACAGACCGCGTCACCAAAAACAACACAGTCCGTGTCACCAAACACAAGAAAGACTGCGTCACCAAAAACAACAAAGAACGCGTCAGCAAAAACAACACAGACCGTGTCACCACACACAACAAAGACCGCGTCACCATAGACAACGCAGACCGCGTCACCATAACAACGAAGGCCGCGTCACCAAAAACAACACAGACCGCGTGACCACACACAACTAAGACCGCGTCACCATAGACAACGCAGACCGCGTCACCAACAACGAAGGCCGCGTCACCAAAAACAACAAAGACCGCGTCACCAAAAACAACACAGACCGCGTGACCACACACAACAAAGACCGCGTCACCATAGACAACGCAGACCGCGTCACCAACAACGAAGGCCGCGTCACCGAAAACAACAAAAATCGCGCCACCAAAAACAACACAGACCGCGTCACCAAAAACAGCATAGATTGCTTCACAAAAAAACAAGAAAGATCGCGTCACCAAACACAAGAAAGACCACGTCACCATAGACAACGCAGACCGCGTCACCAAAAAATAAACAGACCGCGTCACCGAAAACAACAAAGATCGCGTCACCAAAAACAACACAGACCGCGTCACCAAAAAACAACAAAGACCGCGTCACCAAAAAACAACAAAGAGCTCGTCACCAAAAAACAACAAAGACCGCGTCACCAAAAACAAGAAAGACCGCGTCACCAAAAACAACACAGACCGCGTCACCAAAAAACAACAAAGGATGCGCTACCAAACACAAGAAATACCGCGTCACCGAAAACAACAAAGATCGCGCCACCAAAATAAAACACAGACCGCGTCACCAAAATACAACACAAACCGCGTCACTAAAGGCAACACAGACCGCGTCACCGAAAACAACACAGACCGCGTCACCAAACACAAGAAAGACCGCGTCAACAAAAACAACAAAGAATGCGTCACCAAAATACAAAACAAACCGCGTCACCGAAAACAACACAACCCGCGTCACCAAACACAAGAAAGACCGCGTCAACAAAAACAACAAAGAATCCGTCACCAAAATACAAATCAAACCGCGTCACCGAACACAACAAAGACCGCGTCACCAAACACAACAAAAGACGGCGTCACCAAAATTCAATACAAACCGCGTCACCAAAAAAACACAGACTGCGTCACCAAAAACAACAAACACCGCGTCACCAAAAACAACAAACACCGCGTCACCAAAAACAACACAGACCACATCACTAAACACAAGAAAGACCGCTTTACCAAAAACAACAAAGGCCGAGTCTCCAAAAAAAACAAACACCGCGTCACCAAACACAAGAAAGAGCACGTCACCAAAAAACAACACAGACCGCGTCACCAAAAAACAACAAAGACCGCGTCACCAAACACAAGAAAGATCGCGTCAACAGACACAAGAAAGACGGCGTCATAAAAAAACAACAAAGACCGCGTCTCCAAAAAAAAAAAGAATGCGTCACCAAACACAAGAAAGACCGCGTCACCAAACACAAGAAAGAAAGCGTCACCAAACACAAGAAGGACCGCGTCACCAAACACAAGAAGGACCGCGTCACCAAAAACAACACACACCGCGTCTCCAAAAGAGACAAAGAATGCGTCTCCAAACACAAGAAAGACCGCGTCACCAAAAAAACAAAGAATGCGTCACCAAAAACAACAAAGACCGTTTCACCAAACACAAGAAAGACCGCGTCACCAAACACAAGAAAGAGCGCGTCACCAAAAACAACACACACCGCGTCTCCAAAAGAGACAAAGAATGCGTCTCCAAACACAAGAATGACCGCGTCACCAAAAACAACACAGACCGCGTCACCAAAAAACAACGAAGGATGCGCTACCAAACACAAAAAAGACCGCGTCACCAAAAACAAGAAAGACCGCGTCACCAAAAAACAACAAAGACCGCGTCAACAAAAAAAAACAAAGAATGCGCCACCAAACACAAGAAAAACTGCGTCATCAAAAACAACACAGACCGCGTCACCATAGACAACACAGACCGCGTCACCAAAGCAACAAAGACCGCGTCACCAAACACAAGAATGACCGCGTCACCAAAAAACAACACAGACCACATCACTAAACACAAGAAAGACCACGTCACCAAAAACAAGAAAGACGGCGTCACCACAAACAACACAGACCGCGTCACCACAAAACAACACAGAGCTCGTCTCCACAAAACAACACAGACCGCGTCTCCAAAAAAATAAAGATCGCGTCACCAAAAACAACAAAGACCGCGTCACCAAAAACAACACAGACCGCGTCAACAAAAACAACACAGACCGCGTCACCAAACACAACAAAGACCGCGTCACCATAGACAACGCAGACCGCGTCACCAAAGCAACAAAGACCGCGTCACTAAACACAAGAAAGACCGCGTCACCAAAAACAAGAAAGACGGCGTCACCAAAAACAACTCAGAGCTCGTCTCCACAAAACAACACAGAGCTCGTCACCAAAAAACAACAAAGACCGCGTCACCAAACACAAGAAGGACCGCGTCACCAAACACAAGAAGGACCGCGTCACCAAATACAAGAAAGACCGCGTCACCAAACACAAAAAGGACCGCGTCACCAAAAACAACACACACCGCGTCTCCAAAAGAGACAAAGAATGCGTCTCCAAACACAAAATTGACCGCGTCACCAAAAACAACACAGACCGCGTCACCAAAAAACAACGAAGGATGCGCTACCAAACACAAAAAAGACAGCGTCACCAAAAACAAGAAAGACCGCGTCACCAAAAAACAACAAAAACCGCGTCTCCAAAAAAAAACAAAGAATGCGCCACCAAACAAGAAAAACTGCGTCATCAAAAACAACACAGACCGCGTCACCAAACAAAAGAATGACTGCGTCACCAAAAAACAACACGGACCACATCACTAAACACAAGAAAGACCACGTCACCAAAAACAAGAAAGACCGCGTCACCAAAAACAACACAGACCGCGTCTCCAAAAAAAACAAAGATCGCGTCACCAAAAACAACAAAGACCGCGTCACCAAAAACAACACAGACCGCGTCACCAAAAACAAGAAAGACGGCGTCACCAAAAACAACTCAGACTGCGTCACCAAAAAACAACACGGACCACATCACTAAACACAAGAAAGACCACGTCACCAAAAACAACAAAGACCGCGTCACCATAGACAACGCAGACCGCGTCACCAACAACAACGAAGGCCGCGTCACCAAAAACAACACAGACAGCGTGACCACACACAACAAAGGCCGCGTCACCGAAAACAACAAAGATCGCGCCACCAAAAACAACACAGACCGCGTCACCAAAAACAACACAGACCGCGTCACCAAAAACAGCAAAGATTGCTTCACAAAAAAACAAGAAAGATCGCGTCACCACAAACAACACAGACCGCGTCACCACAAAACAACACAGAGCTCGTCTCCACAAAACAACACAGACCGCGTCACCAAAAACAGCAAAGATTGCTTCACAAAAAAACAAGAAAGACCGCGTCACCACAAAACAACACAGAGCTCGTCTCCACAAAACAACACAGACCGCGTCTCCAAAAAAATAAAGATCGCGTCACCAAAAACAACAAAGACCGCGTCACCAAAAACAACACAGACCGCGTCAACAAAAACAACACAGACCGCGTGACCACACACAACAAAGACCGCGTCACAATAGACAACACAGACCGCGTCACCAACAACGAAGGCCGCGTCACCAAAAACAACAAAGACCGCGTCACCAAAAACAACACAGACCGCGTGACCACACACAACAAAGACCGCGTCACCAACAACAACCAAGGCCGCGTCACCAAAAACAACACAGACCACGTCACCAAAAACAACAAAGATCGCGCCACCAAAAACAACACAGACCGCGTCACCAAAAACAGCAAAGATTGCTTCACAAAAAAACAAGAAAGATCGCGTCACCAAAAACAACACAGACCGCCTCACCAAAAAACAACAAAAACTGCCTCACCAAAAACAACAAAGACTGTGTCTACAAAAAAAACAAAGAATGCGTCACCAAACAGAAGAAAGACCGCGTCACCAAAAAATAACACAAACTGCGTCACCATAAACAACAAAGACCGCGTCACCAAAAGAGACAAAGAATGTGTTACCAAACACAAGAAAGATCGCGTAATGAAAAAACAACAAAGACCGCGTCACCAAAAAACAACAAAGAGCTCGTCACCAAAAAACAACAAAGACCGCGTCACCAAAAACAAGAAAGACCGCGTCACCAAAAAACAACAAAGACCGCGTCACCAAAAAAAAACAAAGAGCTCGTCACCAAAAAACAACAAAGACCGCGTCACCAAAAACAAGAAAGACCGCGTCACCAAAAACAACACAGACCGCGTCACCAAAAAACAACAAAGCATGCGCTACCAAACACAAGAAATACCGCGTCACCGAAAACAACAAAGATCGCGCCACCAAAATAAAACACAGACCGCGTCACCAAAATACAACACAAACCGCGTCACTAAAGGCAACGCAGACCGCGTCACCGAAAACAACACAGACCGCGTCACCAAACACAAGAAAGACCGCGTCAACAAAAACAACAAAGAATGCGTCACCAAAATACAAAACAAACCGCGTCACCGAAAACAACACAAACCGCGTCACCAAACACAAGAAAGACCGCGTCAACAAAAACAACAAAGAATGCGTCACCAAAATACAAAACAAACCGCGTCACCGAAAACAACAAAGACCGCGTCACCAAACAAAACAAAGACGGCGTCACCAAAATACAATACAAACCGCGTCACCAAAAAAACACAGACTGCGTCACCAAAAACAACAAACACCGCAACACCAAAAACAACAAAGATCGCGTCACCAAAAACAACACAGACCGCGTGACCACACACAAGAAAGACCGCGTCACCAAAAACAACAAACACCGCGTCACCAAAAACAACAAAGACCGCGTCACCAAAAACAACAAACACCGCGTCACCAAAAACAACAAAGACCGCGTCACCAAAAACAACACAGACCACATCACTAAACACAAGAAAGACCGCGTTACCAAAAACAACAAAGGCCGAGTCTCCAAAAAAAAAAAACACCGCGTCACCAAACACAAGAAAGAGCACGTCACCAAAAAACAACACAGACCGCGTCACCAAAAAAAAACAAAGACCGCGTCACCAAACACAAGAAAGATCGCGTCAATAGACACAAAAAAGACGGCGTCATGAAAAAACAACAAAGACCGCGTCACCAAACACAAGAAGGACCGCGTCACCAAACACAAGAAAGACCGCGTCACCAAACACAAGAAGGACCGCGTCACCAAACACAAGAAGGACCGCGTCACCAAAAACAACACACACCGCGTCTCCAAAAGAGACAAAGAATGCGTCTCCAAACACAAGAAAGACCGCGTCACCAAAAAAACAAAGAATGCGTCACCAAAAACAACAAAGACCGCGTCACCAAACACAAGAAAGACCGCGTCACCAAACACAAGAAAGACCGCGTCAACAAAAACAACACACACCGCGTCTCCAAAAGAGACAAAGAATGCGTCTCCAAACACAAGAATGACCGCGTCACCAAAAACAACACAGAGCGCGTCACCAAAAAACAACGAAGGATGCGCTACCAAACACAAAAAAGACAGTGTCACCAAAAACAAGAAAGACCGCGTCACCAAAAACAACACAGACCGCGTCACCAAAAACAACACAGACCGCGTCACCAAACACAACAAAGACTGCGTCACCAAAAACAACAAAGACCGTGTCACCAAAAACAACAAAGACCGCGTCTCCAAAAAAAAACAAAGAATGCGCCACCAAACACAAGAAAAACTGCGTCATCAAAAACAACACAGACCGCGTCACCAAAGCAACAAAGACCGCGTCACCAAACACAAGAATGACCGCGTCACCAAAAGACAACACAGACCACATCACTAAACACAAGAAAGACCGCGTCACCAAAAACAAGAAAGACGGCGTCACCAAAAACAACTCAGAGCTCGTCTCCACAAAACAACACAGAGCTCGTCACCAAAAAACAACACAGACCGCGTCACCAAACACAAGAAGGACCGCGTCACCAAACACAAGAAGGACCGCGTCACAAAATACAAGAAAGACCGCGTCACCAAACACAAGAAGGACCGCGTCACCAAAAACAACACACACCGCGTCTCCAAAAGAGACAAAGAATGCGTGTCCAAACACAAGAATGACCGCGTCACCAAAAACAACAAAGACCGCGTCACCAAAAAACAACGAAGGATGCGCTACCAAACACAAAAAAGACAGTGTCACCAAAAACAAGAAAGACCGCGTCACCAAAAAACAACAAAGACCGCGTCTCCAAAAAAAAACAAAGAATGCGCCACCAAACAAGAAAAACTGCGTCATCAAAAACAACACAGACCGCGTCACCAAAAACAAGAAAGACGGCGTCACCAAAAAACAACACGGACCACATCACTAAACACAAGAAAGACCACGTCACCAAAAACAAGAAAGACCGCGTCACCAAAAACAACACAGACCGCGTCACCAAACACAACAAAGACTGCGTCACCAAAAACAACAAAGACCGCGTCACCAAAAACAACAAAGACCGCGTCTCCAAAAAAAAACAAAGAATGCGCCACCAAACACAAGAAAAACTGCGTCATCAAAAACAACACAGACCGCGTCACCATAGACAACACAGACCGCGTCACCAAAAAACAACACAGACCACATCACTAAACACAAGAAAGACCACGTCACCAAAAACAAGAAAGACGGCGTCACCACAAAACAACACAGAGCTCTTCTCCACAAAACAACACAGACCGCGTCTCCAAAAAAACAAAGATCGCGTCACCAAAAACAACAAAGACCGCGTCACCAAAAACAACACAGACCGCGTCACCAAAAACAACACAGACCGCGTCACCAAACACAACAAAGACCGCGTCACCATAGACAACGCAGACCGCGTCACCAAAGCAACAAAGACCGCGTCACCAAACACAAGAATGACCGCGTCACCAAAAAACAACACAGACCACATCACTAAACACAAGAAAGACCGCGTCACCAAAAACAAGAAAGACGGCGTCACCAAAAACAACTCAGAGCTCGTCTCCACAAAACAACACAGAACTCGTCACCAAAAAACAACACAGACCGCGTCACCAAATTCAAGAAGGACCGCGTCACCAAACACAAGAAGAACCGCGTCACCAAATACAAGAAAGACCGCGTCACCAAACACAAGAAGGACCGCGTCACCAAAAACAACACAGACCGCGTCACCAAAAACAACACAGACCGCGTCACCAAACACAACAAAGACTGCGTCACCAAAAACAACAAAGACCGCGTCACCAAAAACAACAAAGACCGCGTCTCCAACAAAAAACAAAGAATGCGCCACCAAACACAAGAAAAACTGCGTCATCAAAAACAACACAGACCGCGTCACCAAAAAACAACACAGACCACATCACTAAACACAAGAAAGACCACGTCACCAAAAACAAGAAAGACGGCGTCACCACAAAACAACACAGAGCTCTTCTCCACAAAACAACACAGACCGCGTCTCCAAAAAAACAAAGATCGCGTCACCAAAAACAACAAAGACCGCGTCACCAAAAACAACACAGACCGCGTCACCAAAAACAACACAGACCGCGTCACCAAACACAACAAAGACCGCGTCACCATAGACAACGCAGACCGCGTCACCAAAGCAACAAAGACCGCGTCACCAAACACAAGAATGACCGCGTCACCAAAAAACAACACAGACCACATCACTAAACACAAGAAAGACCGCGTCACCAAAAACAAGAAAGACGGCGTCACCAAAAACAACTCAGAGCTCGTCTCCACAAAACAACACAGAACTCGTCACCAAAAAACAACACAGACCGCGTCACCAAATTCAAGAAGGACCGCGTCACCAAACACAAGAAGAACCGCGTCACCAAATACAAGAAAGACCGCGTCACCAAACACAAGAAGGACCGCGTCACCAAAAACAACACAGACCGCGTCACCAAAAACAACACAGACCGCGTCACCAAACACAACAAAGACTGCGTCACCAAAAACAACAAAGACCGCGTCACCAAAAACAACAAAGACCGCGTCTCCAAAAAAAAACAAAGAATGCGCCACCAAACACAAGAAAAACTGCGTCATCAAAAACAACACAGACCGCGTCACCATAGACAACACAGACCGCGTCACCAAAAAACAACACAGACCACATCACTAAACACAAGAAAGACCACGTCACCAAAAACAAGAAAGACGGCGTCACCACAAAACAACACAGAACTCTTCTCCACAAAACAACACAGACCGCGTCTCCAAAAAAACAAAGATCGCGTCACCAAAAACAACAAAGACCGCGTCACCAAAAACAACACAGACCGCGTCACCAAAAACAACACAGACCGCGTCACCAAACACAACAAAGACCGCGTCACCATAGACAACGCAGACCGCGTCACCGAAGCAACAAAGACCGCGTCACCAAACACAAGAATGACCGCGTCACCAAAAAACAACACAGACCACATCACTGAACACAAGAAAGGCCGCGTCACCAAAAACAAGAAAGACGGCGTCACCAAAAACAACTCAGAGCTCGTCTCCACAAAACAACACAGAACTCGTCACCAAAAAACAACACAGACCGCGTCACCAAATTCAAGAAGGACCGCGTCACCAAACACAAGAAGAACCGCGTCACCAAATACAAGAAAGACCGCGTCACCAAACACAAGAAGGACCGCGTCACCAAAAACAACACACACCGCGTCACCAAATACAAGAAAGACCGCGTCACCAAACACAACAAAGACCGCGTCACCATAGACAACGCAGACCGCGTCACCAAAGCAACAAAGACCGCGTCACCAAACACAAGAATGACCGCGTCACCAAAAAACAACACAGACCACATCACTGAACACAAGAAAGGCCGCGTCACCAAAAACAAGAAAGACGGCGTCACCAAAAACAACTCAGAGCTCGTCTCCACAAAACAACACAGAGCTCGTCACCAAAAAACAACACAGACCGCGTCACCAAAAAACAACGAAGGATGCGCTACCAAACACAAAAAAGACCGCGTCATTAAAAACAAGAAAGACCGCGTCACCAAAAAACAACAAAGACCGCGTCTCCAAAAAAAAACAAAGAATGCGCCACCAAACACAAGAAAAACTGCGTCATCAAAAACAACACAGACCGCGTCACCAAAGCAACAAAGACCGCGTCACCAAACACAAGAATGACCGCGTCACCAAAAAACAACACAGACCACATCACTAAACACAAGAAAGACCACGTCACCAAAAACAAGAAAGACGGCGTCACCACAAACAACACAGACCGCGTCACCACAAAACAACACAAAGCTTGTCTCCACCAAACAACACAGACCGCGTCTCCAAAAAAATAAAGATCGCGTCACCAAAAACAACAAAGACCGCGTCACCAAAAACAACACAGACCGCGTCAACAAAAACAACACAGACCGCGTCACCAAACACAACAAAGACCGCGTCACCATAGACAACGCAGACCGCGTCACCAAAGCAACAAAGACCGCGTCACTAAACACAAGAAAGACCGCGTCACCAAAAACAAGAAAGACGGCGTTACCAAAAACAACTCAGAGCTCGTCTCCAAAAAACAACACAGACCACATCACTAAACACAAGAAAGACCACGTCACCAAAAACAAGAAAGACGGCGTCACCAAAAACAACACAGACCGCGTCACCAAAGCAACAAAGACCGCGTCACTAAACACAAGAAAGACCGCGTCACCAAAAACAAGAAAGACGGCGTCACCAAAAACAACTCAGAGCTCGTCTCCAAAAAACAACACAGACCACATCACTAAACACAAGAAAGACCACGTCACCAAAAACAAGAAAGACGGCGTCACCAAAAACAACACAGACCGCGTCACCAAAAAACAACAAAGACCGCGTCTCCAAAAAAAAACAAAGAATGCGCCACCAAACAAGAAAAACTGCGTCATCAAAAACAACACAGACCGCGTCACCAAAAACAAGAAAGACGGCGTCACCAAAAACAACTCAGACTGCGTCACCAAAAAACAATACGGACCACATCACTAAACACAAGAAAGACCACGTCACCAAAAACAAGAAAGACCGCGTCACCAAAAACAACACAGACCGCGTCACCAAAAACAACACACACCGCGTCACCAAATACAAGAAAGACCGCGTCACCAAACACAACAAAGACCGCGTCACCATAGACAACGCAGACCGCGTCACCAAAGCAACAAAGACCGCGTCACCAAACACAAGAATGACCGCGTCACCAAAAAACAACACAGACCACATCACTGAACACAAGAAAGGCCGCGTCACCAAAAACAAGAAAGACGGCGTCACCAAAAACAACTCAGAGCTCGTCTCCACAAAACAACACAGAGCTCGTCACCAAAAAACAACACAGACCGCGTCACCAAAAAACAACGAAGGATGCGCTACCAAACACAAAAAAGACCGCGTCATTAAAAACAAGAAAGACCGCGTCACCAAAAAACAACAAAGACCGCGTCTCCAAAAAAAAACAAAGAATGCGCCACCAAACACAAGAAAAACTGCGTCATCAAAAACAACACAGACCGCGTCACCAAAGCAACAAAGACCGCGTCACCAAACACAAGAATGACCGCGTCACCAAAAAACAACACAGACCACATCACTAAACACAAGAAAGACCACGTCACCAAAAACAAGAAAGACGGCGTCACCACAAACAACACAGACCGCGTCACCACAAAACAACACAAAGCTTGTCTCCACCAAACAACACAGACCGCGTCTCCAAAAAAATAAAGATCGCGTCACCAAAAACAACAAAGACCGCGTCACCAAAAACAACACAGACCGCGTCTCCAAAAAAAACAAAGATCGCGTCACCAAAAACAACAAAGACCGCGTCACCAAAAACAACAAAGACCGCGTCACCAAAAACAACACAGACCGCGTCACTAAACACAAGAAAGACCACGTCACCAAAAACAAGAAAGACCGCGTCACCAAAAACAACACAGACCGCGTCTCCAAAAAAAACAAAGATCGCGTCACCAAAAACAACAAAGACCGCGTCACCAAAAACAACACAGACCGCGTCACCAAAAACAACACAGACCGCGTCACCAAAAAACAACAAAGACCGCGTCTCCAAAAAAAAACAAAGAATGCGCCACCAAACAAGAAAAACTGCGTCATCAAAAACAACACAGACCGCGTCACCAAAAACAAGAAAGACGGCGTCACCAAAAACAACTCAGACTGCGTCACCAAAAAACAACACGGACCACATCACTAAACACAAGAAAGACCACGTCACCAAAAACAAGAAAGACCGCGTCACCAAAAACAACACAGACCGCGTCTCCAAAAAAAACAAAGATCGCGTCACCAAAAACAACAAAGACCGCGTCACCAAAAACAACAAAGACCGCGTGACCAAAAACAACAAAGACCGCGTCACCAAAAACAACACAGACCGCGTCACTAAACACAAGAAAGACCGCGTCTCCAAAAAAAACAAAGACCGCGTCACCAAAAACAACAAAGACCGCGTCACCATAGACAACACAGACCGCGTCACCAAAAGGAGGACACGACCGTCTGTGGACGCGACCAAAACAACACACCACCGCGACACACCACCGCCTTGGAAAATCTCCACATATTCTATAGATGAAAAGCTGTGGTTCTGTAGCCACAATTTTCATAGATGCATCAATAATGAACCGTGTTAAAACTGCCCGTCGAGGTGCCCTACTACGCCCCGCGAGAGACCTGACCTGACCCCCGCACTTAGCATAGACTGCTGGGGGGGTAAGAGATCTGCCAATTTATGTTTTGTCAATTTTTGAGTCAGAAGACAGAGATCTTAGTTTACACCCCCACCAGTAACCACGAATCTCTGACAATAATACGCCTGTAAGATGTCCCTAGGTGTGCACGTGAGTGTGCATGGGTGTGTGATTGCGGCCCTGTGACAGACTGGTGACCTGTCAACGATGTCACACACCTTCGCCCAGAAGTGGCTGGGATAGGCTCCAGCAGCCACGTCACCCTGAATGGTTGTTTTTCTGGATTTTGAGTAAAAATGAAAGTAAAAAAAAGCTGAAACATTTGCTGCTGCACAAAAATGAAGCATAAATTGTGTTGATCATCCAAACTAAGCTGTTAGAGGTCTTTGAGCGGCTCCAGCACACAGTGGTCCTTTTACCTGCAGCTCGGCCCGGCCTGGTTGTCTCAGGTTACCTGTTTTCCTTCGTGTGAGTGTAAAGTGTGTTCATATGTTCCTGAGAGGCCTTAGATTGGAAGGAAACTGTTTTCCCTCTGATAAAAATCACTTGGCACCCAGCGAGGAGCCGGCACGGGACGGCAAGCGCGCAGCGCTTTGGCACCGCCTCAGGCCGGAGAGGAGGAGCGGCGGCCCGTGGAACAACAGAGGGGGGGTCGAGAGGGGAGAGCAGCAACAGACAAAAACAAGTTCAGAAGCTGCTGCTCTGGTTTCAGACCTCCATCCTGTCACTGATGAGAAGATCGACGGTTACCGCACGCCAGCACAAACTTCACCGAGCTCCAATCAGGGAAGGGTTTGTTGTTGGGGGGGTCCTGAAATCAAAACAATGATATCAAATCTGTTTCTCAACATTTTAGTCTAAAATGATGTTTGTAAAAACTTTTTTTTTGTTTGTTAGACGTCTTCTGCATTAAACCACCGTTTCAAACTCTGGCCTATGTTAGCCCCCCACCCCCCACCCCCCTGTGTACAGAGCAGCATGGTGCAGCAGGAACCGCCCCGTCCACAATGACGGACTTTCTGGGTCTTTCAGATAGCCGGCCTCCTGAAGGGGCTGTTTGTCGGGGGGGGGGGCAGGACTGTGTTGCCCCATGGCGGGTCAGCTGAGCCCCCTGTGACCCCAGAGAGACGTCAAAGTTTCGAGTCCTTCCTGAGCACCGACAGCGCATTAATGACATCATCATTTTTTTTATGTTGTTTTATTTTACTGTATTTATCCCACAATGGGGAAATTCTTCTCTAAATGTGACCCCTCCCCTGGGGGAGCTGTGAGCTGCAGCTGAACCGCGCTCGGGGGGGAAGTAGCGTTAAGGGTCTTGCCCAAGGACCCTCACTGGGTGATGGTAACCCTTGTGCTATCTTAGGTGACCCCCCCACCCTTACATTGACGTGTTCTCCCTACCATGACAAAGGTGGATAAAGGTGGAAAGATTTCATGTAATCCATGGACACCAGTGAAGATCACAAATCATTGAAGAAAAAAGGTTCAGAGCACTGTCTAGTGGGTCTAGATGACCCAGCTCCCAATGTTAAAGTGCCTAGGATAGAACAAGGGTTAATTGCTCGCCATTGATATGGTAATTGTCCCTTTACCATTGTTCATTCCCCTTCGGGAATCGAACCCTGGATTCCTACCAACCGAGCTACCCAGCCGCCCTAAACGCCCTAATCATATTATCAATGACATCATATTAATCATATTCACATTAATGACATCATTGGTCCAAACAGGAACAGGTCCGGATGTTGGCCTGGCTCCCAAAAGAACCGTTCTGCCGCAGCAGTGGGGGGCTGATGTGGAGGCGGGGCTACAGAACTTCTTCATGAGGATCCACAGCGGCGCTTTCACCTATGAGACAGACAGAGCGTGCTCCGTGGCCCTGAAACTGCTCCTTCGCCACAGCGGCTCTGGAGTCCTGCAGGGCCCCCGATAACAGGGGGGCCCTGCAGTCTTCATGAAGAGGGAACCCAGCGGTCCTCTGCAGCATCACCTCCTTCCCGCCTGATGAGAACATTCCTGCATTCCTGGATGCTGCTTTAATAACAGCCCAGAGACGCAGACAGGAGCAGCTCAGCGGGCTCCTGTCTCCACTCCGGCCCGTCTCCTCCTCACTCCCATCTGTTTGTCTGGCTCTTGTGTTTTCCTTCCCACCATGGTCGCTCGGAGTCCGCCGCTCCGTCCTGCAGGAACGGACCGGGAGTCCACCATGGAGGCTCCTGACTCTGTCCGACCAGATCTTCTTCAGAGCCTCCAGTCCAGATTCCCATCATGCCGTCTTCAGCCAGCACTTGGACCGATTCCTCGCCATGGCCTCAGAGAGACTCACGTCCTGCTGGTCCCACCCAGCCCCGTGTGAACTTTGACCTTTTCCCTGAAAGAGCAGAGTTTCATTTTCTGCCTTCATCACAATCCTGCCGTTTTAAAACAAACCAAAGAGTCACTTTCTAAACCGGCTGCTTTTCTGATCATACTTGACTTTTCTTTAATCATTCCTGGTTCCAACATTGATCTCTGTTTGGAAAGATGATGACCACATGAAGCTCCACCCCTTCTTTGGACAGACGCTGAGGCTCTTGGACTCAGTCGCAGACGTTGAGAACGAGGAGACATGTGGAGGACGACTGAGGGCAGAAGATTCCCACAGCAGAACACCATCCTTCAGCCGCTGAGCTTCACGTCCACAGGCGGTGACATCCTCAGATGGTCGCCTCCTCAGACGGTCGCGTCCACAGACGGTCGCGTCCTCAGATGGTCGCCTCCTCAGACGGTCGCGTCCACAGACGGTCGCCTCCTCAGACGGTCGCGTCCACAGACGGTCGCGTCCACAGACGGTCGCCTCCTCAGACGGTCGCGTCCACAGACGGTCGCGTCCACAGACAGTCGCCTCCTCAGACGGTCGCGTCCACAGACGGTCGCGTCCTCAGACGGTCGCGTCCACAGACGGTCGCGTCCTCAGACGGTCGCGTCCACAGACGGTTGCGTCCACAGACGGTCGCCTCCTCAGACGGTCGCGTCCACAGACGGTCGCGTCCACAGAC
This sequence comes from Oryzias latipes, assembly GCF_053564925.1. NCBI lineage: Eukaryota > Metazoa > Chordata > Actinopteri > Beloniformes > Adrianichthyidae > Oryzias > Oryzias latipes. Next base: position 28,136,491 of record NC_136255.1, read on the forward strand.
GGTCGCGTCCTCAGATGGTTGCGTCCTCAGACGGTCGCCTCCTCAGACGGTCGCATCCACAGACGGTCGCATCCACAGACGGTCGCATCCACAGACGGTCGCCTCCTCAGACGGTCGCGTCCACAGACGGTCGCCTCCTCAGACGGTCGCGTCCACAGACGGTCGCGTCCACAGACGGTCGCGTCCTCAGATGGTTGCGTCCTCAGACGGTTGCGTCCTCAGATGGTCGCCTCCTCAGACGGTCGCATCCACAGACGGTCGCATCCACAGACGGTCGCCTCCTCAGACGGTCGCGTCCACAGACGGTCGTGTCCTTAGACGGTCGCGTCCACAGACGGTCGCGTCCACAGACGGTCGCGTCCACAGACAGTCGCGTTCTTAGACGGTCGCGTCCACAGACGGTCGCGTCCACAGACGGTCGCGTCCACAGACGGTCGCGTCCACAGACGGTCGCGTCCTCAGACGGTCGCGTCCTCAGACGGTCGACTCCTCAGACGGTCGCGTCCACAGACGGTCGCGTCCACAGACGGTCGCCTCCTCAGACGGTCGCGTCCACAGACGGTCGCGTCCTCAGATGGTTGCGTCCTCAGACGGTTGCGTCCTCAGACGGTCGCCTCCTCAGACGGTCGCCTCCTCAGACGGTCGCGTCCACAGACGGTCGCGTCCACAGACGGTCGCCTCCTCAGACGGTCGCGTCCACAGACGGTCGCGTCCACAGACAGTCGCCTCCTCAGACGGTCGCGTCCACAGACGGTCGCGTCCTCAGACGGTCGCGTCCACAGACGGTCGCGTCCTCAGACGGTCGCGTCCACAGACGGTTGCGTCCACAGACGGTCGCCTCCTCAGACGGTCGCGTCCACAGACGGTCGCGTCCACAGACGGTCGCGTCCTCAGATGGTTGCGTCCTCAGACGGTCGCCTCCTCAGACGGTCGCATCCACAGACGGTCGCATCCACAGACGGTCGCATCCACAGACGGTCGCCTCCTCAGACGGTCGCGTCCACAGACGGTCGCCTCCTCAGACGGTCGCGTCCACAGACGGTCGCGTCCACAGACGGTCGCGTCCTCAGATGGTTGCGTCCTCAGACGGTTGCGTCCTCAGATGGTCGCCTCCTCAGACGGTCGCATCCACAGACGGTCGCATCCACAGACGGTCGCCTCCTCAGACGGTCGCGTCCACAGACGGTCGTGTCCTTAGACGGTCGCGTCCACAGACGGTCGCGTCCACAGACGGTCGCGTCCACAGACAGTCGCGTTCTTAGACGGTCGCGTCCACAGACGGTCGCGTCCACAGACGGTCGCGTCCACAGACGGTCGCGTCCACAGACGGTCGCGTCCTCAGACGGTCGACTCCTCAGACGGTCGCGTCCACAGACGGTCGCGTCCACAGACGGTCGCCTCCTCAGACGGTCGCGTCCACAGACGGTCGCGTCCTCAGATGGTTGCGTCCTCAGACGGTTGCGTCCTCAGACGGTCGCCTCCTCAGACGGTCGCGTCCACAGACGGTCGCGTCCACAGACGGTCGCGTCCTCAGATGGTTGCGTCCTCAGACGGTTGCGTCCTCAGATGGTCGCCTCCTCAGACGGTCGCATCCACAGACGGTCGCATCCACAGACGGTCGCCTCCTCAGACGGTCGCGTCCACAGACGGTCGTGTCCTTAGACGGTCGCGTCCACAGACGGTCGCGTCCACAGACGGTCGCGTCCACAGACAGTCGCGTTCTTAGACGGTCGCGTCCACAGACGGTCGCGTCCACAGACGGTCGCGTCCACAGACGGTCGCGTCCACAGACGGTCGCGTCCTCAGACGGTCGCGTCCTCAGACGGTCGACTCCTCAGACGGTCGCGTCCACAGACGGTCGCGTCCACAGACGGTCGCGTCCACAGACGGTCGCGTCCTCAGACGGTCGCGTCCTCAGACGGTCGACTCCTCAGACGGTCGCGTCCACAGACGGTCGCGTCCTCAGACGGTCGCGTCCACAGACGGTTGCGTCCACAGACGGTCGCGTCCTCAGACGGTCGCGTCCACAGACGGTCGCGTCCTCAGACGGTCGCGTCCACAGACGGTCGCGTCCTCAGACGGTCGCGTCCACAGACGGTTGCGTCCACAGACGGTCGCGTCCTCAGACGGTCGCGTTTTGTTTCTGTTTTCAGCCTTTCGTGTGGAGTAGAACCAGCAGCTTGTGCACATTTCCAGCCAGCAGCTTGGGATGCTGGGAAATGTGTCCAGATAGCACATTTATTATGGTAAATTTGTGCGATCTCACACTCAGTGGAAACGCAGAGAAACGGCTGCGACAAAAGAGTGACGCCCATGCGACTCTGAGCTGTCAGACTAGCTAGTATTCTGAGATTACTTAACTTACTGTTAATGTGTTTAAATTAAACTGAACAATAACAATGAATGTTAAAAGGCTGCTCCAGATCCTGCCTCCATCTTTGACCTGACTCTAAAACCACACACACTTCAAGGATGATCTGATTCCACTGCAACCACATGAATGTTTTCAAGGGACCTCCAGATTCCACCTGCACTACAATCTATCCACGACTGTACCAACAGACTACTGACAGGACTCTCCTCTACCCCCCCCCCCTTTTTTAAGCTTGGCCCTAACCTGAACCCTAAACTTAACCCTGACCAGGAGCTGGGGAACAGATGGTGCACTGAGGTTCTGTCTTCTACTCTTGATTGACTTCTCCATGCCTCTGCTTGGTGCAGTGATTCGTGTACTGTCCCTCTTCCCCCTCCAGGGCAGTGATTCCAGATTCCAGTTGGCTCATCTCTTCTCCTGTACCTGACCGTGTACCTCGTCTCTGCTCCTGTTCTTGGCTGTGGACCCCCCCTTTGGCTCGTCTGGCGCCTCCAGCCGTCCTCCAACTTTATCTGGATGAAGCTCGTCTGCTGGACTTTATATATGTAGTTGTAGATTTAGATAAGTTAATTCTTCTCTAAGAGTTCTGGTAAATCGCCTGTCCGTCCTGGGGGAGGATCCCTCCTTCATGTGGACACCCCCTGAGGTTTCTGCTTTTCTACCTGAATCCGTTTTATAGGAGTTTTTCCTTACAGAGAAGGGGGGTCTTGTCACGAACTGGTGGTGGAGGACCCAAATGCAGGAGACCAAGCTTGGTGACAGGAACTAAAACATTTAATTAACAAACTGAAACATGACAAAACTATGAGGGGAAACAAAACTGTGACAAAACAGAGCAGATGACCTGACAAGGATGAACAGAAACCAAGACACTTAAATAGGCTGAGGGTAATTAACTGAACTGAAGACAGCTGTGGATCATGAACCAGAAACTGGTGTGACTGACAAGGAAACCAAAAACATGACAAAGAAAACCAAACCACTGAATCCTTACAGGTCTAAGGGCAGGGATGTCCAGTTTAGTTTAGTTTAGTTTAGTTTAGTCATTAACTATTGAGTTCTATGACTTTCTGTTCTTTAAAACACTGGCATGAAACCCATTGAGACGACTGTTGTAAATGTTGGGCTATAGTAATCAATTGGAATTGTATTTTGTTTCATGTCAAAGACCATAAAGTGAGTCCATGAGCTGCTGATCCTCTGAGGTTCCATCTGTGTGTGTGTGGGGGGGGGGGCCACACACACACACACAAGTCAGAGGTGCTTCAGTGAGCAGAAACCTCCGTGCTCCTCTTCCCTCCGCACTGCCCGCACTGCCCGCACTGCCCCTCCTCCTCCTCCTCTCCTCTGTGACTCAGCTTCTTTTCACGCTTCTGCTGCTCCACAAGCAACAGGCGCGTGTTCGGTGGCTGCTGCAGCGGCGGCACGCGCCCTCCAACAAGTCAAAGGCGGAGGTTGGAGGAGCTGCTGCTGCGCAGAGGAGGACGTCCAGCTTCACGCATGTTCATACGCACGCACACAGCTTCGCTGACCAGCACAGGGTGGGTGCGTGTGCGTGAGTGTACACGAGGAGCTCCAACTGAAAATGACTCCGGGATGATTAATCTAGCTGTCTGCAGTGGAAAGTGAGGTGTGCTTTCTTAACGGCGCTGCTGCGCTTTCACTCATTTTCCTTCTCCGTCTGTTTTCGGGGTACTGCTGCTCCTCCACCTTCCCTCCAAACCCAAACCCGGTCGGAACACGTCGTGTCTGTAGAGAACCTGAGCAGAACAGATGTGTTAAAAACGGAGTTCGGTCCATTTAGACCCACATTGATGTCATGGAGACGCTTTGGAGACTTTCCACCTTATAGTTTTGGTTTTATAAACAATACGTCGGGGGTCGCAGAATCCCAGCGAATTCAGAAGCTGATTTCTGTCGCCACCCCACCCCCCCCTGCATGTTTCTGGGTTGTTGTCTCCCCCTGTTGACCACACTCTGTAAGTGCAGCTGAGTGAATGAACTGATTCAGCTTCATGTTTTACTTTCGACTCTTTTCCGTCTTTTTTCAGGAAGGTTTGAAAAAAACTGATTTTGGAAATCTCAAGTATAAATAAAGCCTGGCTGGCAGGATGAGCGCGCGCGCGCCAATTATAGAAATGTGTGCGTTTTTTGGAAGAAAGGAGGGATCCGATTCTCACTCCTGCGTCATCTGCTGCCGTCCAATCAGGTCGGGGCTTTCCTCCTCACTCAGACTAATAAAGGCAAAACCTGCGCAGTTCCACGCACATGAGCGCGCGCAGGACTGTACGCGGGAGCATCAGGAGCCTTTCCAAGTTCCGGAGCAGAGCCGAACTTGGACCGACCTGCGGGCTTCAGGCGCAGCTCTGGAGGAGCATCGTTGTTCTGAGGTTCTGCAGGGGAACCGCTGGCGCGAGTCAGAGAAGAAGCTTCCGTCGCTCCGACTCCTCTTCATTCATCTTCATCATTTCACGCGTAAATTGGCACAGATCTGCTACTCGCATGAATCTCCTCGACCCTTACCTGAAGATGACGGAGGAACAAGACAAATGTCTCTCTGACGCCCCGAGCCCGAGCATGTCCGAGGACTCCGCGGGATCCCCGGCCAGCCCGTCCGGGTCGGGCTCCGACACCGAGAACACCCGGCCGCGGGAAAACGGCCTGATGCGCGCGGACGGAGCTCTGAGCGACTTCAAGAAGGACGAAGACGACAAGTTTCCCGCGTGCATCCGGGAGGCGGTGTCTCAGGTGCTGAAGGGCTACGACTGGACGCTCGTGCCGATGCCGGTGCGCGTAAACGGATCTACAAAGAACAAGCCGCACGTGAAGAGACCAATGAACGCCTTCATGGTGTGGGCGCAGGCGGCGCGCAGGAAGCTCGCGGATCAGTACCCCCACCTGCACAACGCGGAGCTCAGCAAAACTCTGGGGAAGCTGTGGAGGTAAGGGACGGTCCCGCGCGCGTTTACTTTACGCACCAAACCGGTGCGTAAAGTAAACGCGCGCTTGTTTGGTGCGTAAAGGCACCGGTTTGGCGCGCCTTTACGCACCAAACCGGTGCGCTGGATGCGGATCTCTCTGCAGGCGCGCGCCTGCTTTCAGAATGTTGTGAATTTTAACGTGATCTGCTGCTCTTTCGTGCGCAGACTCCTCAATGAGGGGGAGAAGCGGCCGTTCGTGGAGGAGGCGGAGCGGCTCCGCGTGCAGCATAAGAAGGACCACCCGGACTACAAGTACCAGCCGCGACGGCGGAAGTCCGTGAAGAGCGGCGGGAGCGAGGCGGAGGACGGCGGGGAGCACATCTCCACCAACGCCATCTTCAAGGCTCTGCAGCAGGCGGACTCCCCCGCCTCCAGCATGGGGGAGGTGCACTCCCCCGCGGAGCACTCAGGTGAGGAGATACCTGTCCGTCACCTCTGAGTTTAGTTTTTTTGTTTCATCTCAAGCTGAAGTTTTTGTTGACCCTCCCAGGCTCACAGGCACCCCCAACCCCTCCCACCACCCCAAAGACGGACTGCTCAGCAAAGATGGACCTAAAGCGTGAGGGGGGGCTGCGCCCACTGCCGGACGGCGCCCCCGGACGCCAGCTCAACATCGACTTCCGTGACGTGGACATCGGCGAGCTGAGCAGTGACGTCATCTCCCACATTGAGACGTTCGACGTCAACGAGTTCGACCAGTACCTCCCCCCCAACGGGCACCCTGGCGCCGCCCCTGGGAGCACCGCCCCCGTCAGCTACAGCGGCAACTACAGCATCAGCGGCGCCCCGCCTCTGAGCCCGCAGGCAGGCGGGGGGCCGGCCTGGATGGCTAAGGCCCACAGTCAGCAGCAGCAGCACAGCCTGACCCCCCTGGGGACCAGCGGGGGTTCAGAGGCCGCCCTGCGCAGGACCCAGATCAAGACGGAGCAGCTGAGCCCGAGTCACTACAGCGAGCAGCAGGGCTCCCCCCAGAACGCCCCCTACAGCCCCTTCAACCTGCAGCACTACAGCCCCCCCTCCTCCTCGTACCCGCCCATCTCCCGAGCGCAGCAGTATGATTACCCCGACCCCCAGGGAGGGGGCTTCTACAGCCCTGCAGGGGCGGGGCAGGGTTCTGGGCTGTACTCGACTTTCAGTTACATGAGCAGCCCCAGCCAGAGGCCCATGTACACCCCCATCGCCGACAACGCGGGGGTGCCGTCCATCCCCCAGGGCAGCCCGCAGCACTGGGAGCAGGCGCCGGTCTACACGCAGCTGACCCGGCCCTGAGGGGGCGCCGACCCGATGGGACGGACTGGCTCACGATGTGCCTTCTGTAGAACTCTGACGGAAACCCAAACCTCTTCTTCCAGAACCGGGGGCCTCTGTGAGGACTCTGACTGTCTTTGGGTGCGGTTCCTTGATGCCTTTCCTGGATTTCAGCCCCGCGGGGCAATACTTGTTGCCCCCCAGTCCTTTCTAAGCTGCAGCTTCACCATCCGTGCCTTTCCTTTTCTTTGGTATTTTGCTCGCCCCCTAGCGGCCACAGCTGGAAATGCACTTCACAGTCTTTGACCTTTGACCTTTTCTACCTTCAGATCCACTTCTATTAATTTATTAGTGTTAACTTTATTTCAGAATAATTATTATGCGTACTCTTGTTGGTATTATATATTATAGCCTTCTTTGGACGTGAACAGCATAGAACGCTCCGCCCCTTCCTTGATGAAATGGTATTTGCTGTAATCGCTTTTTTTAATTTATCGTGTGTAAATGTCTACGTTTGTTTCCGAGGTCAAAGGAAACGTCTTTGTTTCTGTAAAATGTTTTCGTTTTAACGGGAAGAACTGGAAATCTGTGGAGGACGTTTGTGAGTCCGGGACCCGCCTTCTGTCCGTGTACTGGTTCCGCCTTTGGAGAACCTTTTGTATATGACTTTGCAATAAAAACGGAAAAGACTGTTTTGTCCTTGTCACTGCTGATGGGGGAAGCTCTGGTGTCCCCCCTCCCCTCCAGATGGACCAATCCTGGTGGAGAGTCAGAGATTTCTGCAAACGGAAACGCCAAAAATATGAGATTTTGGTCATTTTGAAAGTTTCTGCCTTCATGTCAAACCGTTTCTCCATTTACTACACTATACCCTAATGTACTGCAGTATACTATAGTATATCATAGTATACTGTAGAGTATCCTAGTATACTGTAGTATAACAAAGTATACTATAGTATATAATAGTATACTGTAGAGTATCCTAGTATACTGTAGTATATCAGTATACTGTAGTATATCATAGTATACTGTAGAGTATCCTAGTATACTTTAGTATAGCAAAGTATAATTTAGTATATAATAGTATATTGTGGTATATCATAGTATACTGTAGTATATCATAGTTTACTGCAGTGCATCATGGTATACTGCAGAGTATCCCAGTATACTGTAGTATATCAGTATACTATAGTATATCATAGTAAACTGTAGTATATCATAGCATACTGTAGAGTATCCTAGTATACTGTAGTTTATCCTGGTAAGCTGTAGTATATTATAGTATACTGTAGAGTGTCAAAGTATATTATTGTACATCATGGTTTACTGTAGAGTATCTTAGTGTACTGTAGTATATCCTAGTAGACCGTAGTATATTATAGTATACTGTGGTGTCACAGTATGCTGTAGTATAACAAAGTATACTATTGTATATAATAGTATACTGTAGTATATCATAGTAAACTGTAGTATATCATAGTATACTGTAGTATGTTAAAGTATACTGTAGTGTCATAGTAAACTGTAGTATATCATAGTATACTGTAGTATGTTATAGTATACTGTAGAGTATAATAGTATACTGTAGTATATTATAGTGTACTGTAGAGTATCATGGTATACTGTAGTATATTATAGTGTACTGTAGAGTATCATGGTATACTGTAGTATATTATAGTATACTGTAGAGTGTCATAGTATACTGTAGTATATTATAGTATACTGTAGTGTCATAGTATACTGTAGTATATTATAGTATATTGTAGTGTCATAGTATACTGTAGTATATTATAGTGTACTGTAGAGTATCATGGTATACTGTAGTATATTATAGTGTACTGTAGAGTATCATGGTATACTGTAGTATATTATAGTATACTGAAGAGTGTCATAGTATACTGTAGTATATTATAGTATACTGCAGTGTCATAGTATACTGTAGTATATTATAGTATATTGTAGTGTCATAGTATACTGTAGTATATTATAGTATACTGTAGAGTGTCATAGTATACTGTAGTATATTATAGTATACTGTAGAGTGTCATAGTATACTGTAGTATATTATAGTATACTGTAGAGTGTCATAGTATACTGTAGTATATTATAGTATACTGTAGTGTCATAGTATATTGTAGTATATTATAGTATATTGTAGAGTGTTATAGTATACTGTAGTATACTGTAGAGTGTCATAGTATACTGTAGTATATCATAGTATGCTGCAGTGTCATAGTATACTGTAGTATATTATAGTATATTGTAGTGTCATAGTATACTGTAGTATATTATAGTATATTGTAGAGTGTCATAGTATACTGTAGTATACTGTAGAGTGTCATAGTATACTGTAGTATATCATAGTATACTGTAGTGTTATAGTATACTGTAGTATATTATAGTATATTGTAAAGTGTCATAGTATACTGTAGTATATCATGGTATACTGTAGTGTCATAGTATACTGTAGTATATTATAGTATATTGTAGAGTGTCATAGTATACTGTAGTATACTGTAGAGTGTCATAGTATACTGTAGTATATCATAGTATACTGCAGTGTCATAGTATACTGTAGTATATTATAGTATATTGTAGTGTCATAGTATACTGTAGTATATTATAGTATATTGTAGAGTGTCATAGTATACTGTAGTATATTGTAGAGTGTCATAGTATACTGTAGTATATCATAGTATACTGTAGTGTCATAGTATACTGTAGTATATTATAGTATATTGTAGAGTGTCATAGTATACTGTAGTATACTGTAGAGTGTCATAGTATACTGTAGTATATCATAGTATACTGTAGTGTCATAGTATACTGTAGTATATTATAGTATATTGTAGAGTGTCATAGTATACTGTAGTATACTGTAGAGTGTCATAGTATACTGTAGTATATCATAGTATACTGTAGTGTCATAGTATACTGTAGTATATTATAGTATATTGTAGTCTACCATAGTATACAGTTGTAACAAATCTTAATACTTTTCTGCAGAAATGGATGGGGAGCCCCTCCACACAGGAACTAGTTGAAGCCCCCACCAGGTCTGAGGCTTTGGTTGCAGGAAGGAAAACATGGAGGAGGTCAACTGTCACTCAAACACTCAGCAAGTAAAGAAGTAAGTCCCCCCCCCCCATTGGAACAAATAACCTTCAAACATGACAAACGCTGTTTGGAATCCTTTCTCCTGCTCTCCATCTCCCGTCTCCTGATGACCTCCTGGATGAGTCCTCCTTGTGTTCTTGGACTCCTCCTGCTCCTGGGGAGGTTCTCCTCTGTTCGTGGAGCTGGAGGGAGCGTCTGCTGCTCAGCGTTCAGAGCTGGCACCATCCAAAGGTCGAGGGAGGGAAACAGTGAGTGGACGGGTTTGGGGACTGGCCTTCTGGCTCCTCTGATGTGGATTCTGTGGGGCGGCGGCGTTCTCCGTTTGGATCTGAGTCACCGCCGACCAGCTGGCTGCTGAAGGAGCGTGACGGCGGCTTTATTGGTGCCACCAAACCTGCAGCTCTGCGCTTCGTTTAACTGCAACCGGTCATTGGAAAAGACTCTCCCTCCTGGAAAAATGTCACCGTTTACGGCGACTTACAGCAGTTTTCCTTCATCCGTTAGAAACGAGCCTCCAGGAGGAATGAGTGACAGCATGAATGCCCCCCCCCCCCCCCTCAATCAACCTGCTGGTGTTAATCAGCCCAAAGAGGTTTTCTGTGGTTGTTTGTCCCTTCAGTGCCTCTGAGCTCTGATCCGGGCAGCAGTGCCTCAGGCGGTTGAGCAGGTCGTCCAATGATCAAAGGGTTCGATTCCCGCTCCCCCCAGCCAAATGTCGTTGTGTCCGTGGGCAAGACACTCCACCCTCCTTGCCTCCAGTGTGTCTCCACTGGTGTGTGAAGTCAGAGGGGCTGTATGTGTGAACAGCCCCGCCTCTGTCCATCTGCCCCGGGGCAGCTGTGGCTACAACAGTAGCTACCATCACCAAGAATGAATGATGGACACGCTTTGAGCGTCTGGAGAAGCAGATGAATCTATCATTATTATCCACAGACATCATCACAGCTCCTCCTGCTCCCGTCGGATCCTCACCTCAGCTTGTTGCATCAGAAACCTGGAACGACACGCAGAGAAGAGACGCCGTCCAACCGCGGTTCTGCTGCAGAACCTCCTGAAACCTCCAGCTGCAGTTTACAGGAAAATCCAAACCTTTGTTTAGACAAAACCTTCGTACATCCTCTCCTCTTCTGCATCATCAGGGTCTGCTGGCACCAGGAACCAGATCCAGAACCAAGCCCAGCTCTGCCAGAGGAAAAACTGGACGGAAAATCCTTCAAGAAATAAAAAAAAGGCAAACACATTTCAATCAAAGATGTCATTTGAAAAGGAAAACTTTGGAATTTAAGCAAATGAACAACAAACCAGAAGCCTTCAGGCTCTGAGATCATGGGGGGGGGGGTCTGTCAGCTGCAAGTCTGTGAGGAACGTAATGGATTACAGTTTAACTGGTGGTAATCTAATTACAATTACTGGACTGCAGAAACCCTGTTTAGGCTCTGACATTTCTCAATTAAAAACATGAAAGAGATTTTAAATGTAGTTGTTGTTGTTATAATTATTGTTAATTATTGCATAATTATTGCTGTTGTTGTTGATAACAAATGGATTTAAGCAACAAAACGTCCCGAAGAGCCGTTTGGGAGCCAAAAGAGCCGTTCAGGCAGCAGCGACAGAGAGACTCAGCGTCTGACAGAAGCTGGTGGTGGCAGCAGAACAACTCTGCTGGAAGACAAGAGACACTACAAAGACAGTCACGGGTAAATCTGACCCGTGGACAGGAAGGATGGTGGCATGACATGGAGGTATTCAGTGGTTTGGGTTTGGGACAGGTGTTCACTCCCGTCACTGATTGGTTGAAGTTGCTGTGCAGGCAGAACATGAGCATCTGGAAAGAACCAAGACTTCCCCGTCCTTCCTTTCTTTAGATGGGAAGTCTGGATCCAGGTCTGGGACTGGGTGAGCTCACATGTAGTGACAGCAGCAGAAGTCCTGTTCAAACATTCAGACTAATTATGGTTGGTCTGAACTCTGATGAGCATGTAGAGAGGGTCCACACCTTCAAGTTCCTCGGCATCATCATCTCTGCTGACCTCTCCTGGACAGCCAACACCACCGCCATCATCAAGAAGGCTCAGCAGCGTCTGCACTTCCCCAGGAAGAACAACATCAGCACCAACCTGCTGCTGACCTTCTACCAGTCATCCATCCAGATCTGCTCACATACTGCATAACTGTTTGGTTCGGCAGCTGCACGGCCGCGGATAAGAAGAGACTGCAGAGAGTCGTAGAGACGGCTCAGAAAATCATTGGGTGCCCTCTCCCCCCCCTGACGGACATCTACTCCGCGCGTTGTCTCACTAGGGCTCAGAACATCATTAAGGACAGTTCACACCCCGGCTCAGACCTGTTCAACCTGATGCCCTCCGGGAGGCGCTACAGAGGCATCAGAAGCAAAACGAACAGACTAAAAAACAGCTTCTTTCCAAAGGCAATAACCATCCTCAATTCCCAAATGCACAGATAAGAAAAAAAAAAGAAAAACAAAACATTCCTGTTTACTCTGTCCACAGTCTGACCACAGTGTCATCTATCTACCTCATTGCCACCTCTGCACTTTGACATGTCTACGCACAGTTTTTTCATACGCAATTTTGCACTATTATCTCGGCACTCTTCAATACAGTTTACAGCTTATATTGCACACTTGTATATACTGTTTGTTTGCTTGTTTGATTTTATTATATTACAATGTTATCTTTACTACTTTTCCCTTCCTTACTGTTCTTGCACTGATGGTGATGCTTAAATCTCATTGTACTATGCACAATGACAATAAAGCCATTCTATTCTATTCTATTCTATTCTATTCTATTCTATTCTATTCTATTCTATTCTATTCTGATGACATCAGCTCCTCTTATCCAGGTGTGGTGCTGAGCAGAGCACACTGGGACCATTATGGGGTTGAATTCATTTGACATCTTAATTGACTGTAAACGGATGTTACTGTTGTCTGAGACGTAAATGACGTTGATTTAGAAGAGATTACCAATTACAGAAGTGCTGCAACATTTTTAGAAAACAAAATATTTGCTGTGAAGCATTAAACAACAAGAACTTCATTTACATTTGTCATTTAAAACCCCGCAGAGCGGCGTGGAATCTGCTGCCACGGCGCCTTATTCATCTGGACCGTCTTGTGGTGTAGATGTGGTGAAGCAGACGGTCACACTGACCGATACAGACCACTCTGAGGGGGCGGAGCCTAACAGCATCTCCCAGACCTTCTGTGTGCAAACAAAAACGGCAGAACATCACATGCTTTCTCACCGGAGTTTCCAAACACCAGAAAATTCACCAGATTTGCCGCTGATCTCATGTGGGAGAAGATGTCGGTGAGGGGGTGTGGAGAGTGGCTAAATGTGGCGAGAAAGGCAGCGCCGTGGAGCTCATGGATCTTTCATCTGGTGCTTCAGAACCTCCTTCAGGTGTTTCTGGTCTCCAAAAAGAGGTTCGGGCAGAACACTGGCAGAGAAACGGGTCAAAACCAAAACAAACAGAAAGTCACCCCCCCAACAAAGTTCAGATTCTGTTCATCTAAAGCGATTTAAAAATAAAACCGTAGAGAGAAACAGTCTCCTGACCTTCTGAAGAAACTCCACCTGTCCTGTACATGAATATCGTTTGCCTCACTACCTACGTCTCTCTTGGCTAAAGTTCTGCTTCACGGCACTACGGCGGATCGAGTTTCCCGGTTCCATCTGTGGAGAAACGGCCTGCCAGCAGCAGCGTTCACGTGGGTCCTTCAGTACCAGCCCTGATCTACGCCAACGTCTCCCTGTAATAACCAGAGGCCTCTCAGCGAGGGCCAACGACTTTATCACTTCTGACTGCCCCGTTTCTGCCTCTGTGCTGAGCAACGCTGGGTATCATCTGGGCCTCCTCCTTCTTCTCGCCAATTCAAACATCAACCACGAGAAAACAACTCTGAACAAAAACATTCCTAAGAAGACGTGAAAAACTCCAAAAGTATCCGCTAGAAAAGGACCTTCCTGCAACACTTTAAGTACAAAACCTGAACTTCAGTTTATGATGAGAAGTAAGGATTGTTGTTCCAGTTGAGAAGAAGTGATAAAAACGGCTGGAGAAAGGTTCAACTATCACCGTCTAAAGGATGAAGGCGCTTCCCGCTGTAACAACGACCATGAAAGACAGGAGGTGAGGCTGAGCAGGATAATGAGATCGGATCAAAGCCCCATCCAGAGCAGACAGCTTTACCCAAAACCACCGTGACATGAGGTCACTCTGACTCCTCACAAAGTGGAACAAATCTCTTCTGTAATTGACACACTCTGGCTTAGTCGAACTGAGAAAAAGCACATCCTGGTTTGTAAAACAGACTCCACTCTGTCTTCTTTGTCCAGGTTTACTCTGTTACCCGTCCACCAAATCCCCCGGTTATTTCCCTGAAGGTGTGGGATTCTGGATCGGCTCAGAGGATTCCAGTTTGATCCTGATGTTGGCTTTAGGTCCTCGTCAAGCAAAAACACATCTGTGGTCTCCCAGCAGTCATCCAACAGGCAGGTCCGGCCTGCAGAGAGGATCGCTGTGATAGACTGGTGCTTGGGTCACATGGACCCACTGAGCGGTCTACGACCGTCACCTGCGTTCCCGGTACAGGACTATTTTTGGTCAGACAGGTAGACAGCCCATATCCATCTTTGTAGATGCAAGAGTTTACCGCTAGCATCTACAAAGATGGTTTGTTTTGTTGAGGAGCTGCCAAAAAATCCTGAAAAGATTGATTTACTGCAGATGTGGACAATTCAGCAAAGTGAAACACTGTTCTGGGTAGTTTGGGTCGGTCAATGTGGAAATCCATCCATCATCCATCCATCTATCCATCCATCCATCCATCATCCATCCATCATACATCATCCATCCATCTATCCATCCATCCATCATCCATCTATCTATCCATCCATCCATCCATCATCCATCCATCATCCATCATCCATCCATCATCCATCCATCATACATCATCCATCCATCATCCATCCATCATCCATCCATCATACATCATCCATCCATCATCCATCCATCTATCCATCCATCTATCTATCCATCCATCCATCATCCATCCATCATCCATCATCCATCCATCATCCATCCATCATACATCATCCATCCATCTATCCATCCATCCATCATCCATCTATCTATCCATCCATCCATCATCCATCCATCATCCATCATCCATCCATCATCCATCCATCATACATCATCCATCCATCATCCATCCATCATCCATCCATCTATCCATCCATCCATCATCCATCTATCTATCCATCCATCCATCATCCATCCATCATCCATCATCCATCCATCATCCATCCATCATACATCATCCATCCATCTATCCATCCATCCATCATCCATCTATCTATCCATCCATCCATCATCCATCCATCATCCATCATCCATCCATCATCCATCCATCATACATCATCCATCCATCATCCATCCATCATCCATCCATCATCCATCCATCTATCCATCCATCCATCATCCATCCATCATCCATCATCCATCCATCATCCATCCATCATCCATCCATCATCCATCATCCATCCATCATCCATCCATCATCCATCATCCATCCATCATCCATCCATCATACATCATCCATCCATCTATCCATCCATCCATCATCCATCTATCTATCCATCCATCCATCATCCATCCATCATCCATCATCCATCCATCATCCATCCATCATACATCATCCATCCATCATCCATCCATCATCCATCCATCATCCATCCATCTATCCATCCATCCATCATCCATCCATCATCCATCATCCATCCATCATCCATCCATCATCCATCCATCATCCATCATCCATCCATCATCCATCATCCATCCATCATCCATCCATCATCCATCTATCCATCCATCATCCATCATCCATCCATCATCCATCCATCATCCATCCATCATCCATCCATCATCCATCCATCATCCATCATCCATCCATCATCCATCCATCATCCATCATCCATCCATCATCCATCCATCCATCATCTATCCATCATCCATCATCCATCCATCATCCATCCATCATCCATCATCTATCCATCATCCATCCATCATCCATCCATCATCCATCCATCATCCATCCATCATCCATCATCCATCCATCATCCATCCATCATCCATCATCTATCCATCATCCATCATCCATCATCCATCCATCATCCATCCATCATCCATCCATCATCCATCCATCATCCATCATCCATCCATCATCCATCCATCATCCATCCATCATCCATCATCCATCCATCATCCATCCATCATCCATCTATCCATCATCCATCCATCATCCATCCATCCATCATCCATCATCCATCCATCATCCATCCATCCATCATCCATCATCCATCCATCCATCTATCCATCCATCATCCATCATCCATCCATCATCCATCCATCATCCATCCATCATCCATCCATCATCCATCCATCATCCATCCATCATCCATCCATCCATCATCTATCCATCATCCATCATCCATCCATCATCCATCCATCATCCATCATCTATCCATCATCCATCCATCATCCATCCATCATCTATCCATCATCCATCCATCCATCATCTATCCATCATCCATCCATCATCCATCCATCATCCATCCATCCATCATCTATCCATCATCCATCATCCATCATCCATCCATCATCCATCCATCATCCATCCATCATCCATCCATCATCCATCCATCATCCATCCATCATCCATCATCCATCCATCATCCATCCATCATCCATCTATCCATCATCCATCCATCATCCATCCATCCATCATCCATCATCCATCCATCCATCATCCATCCATCATCCATCATCCATCCATCATCCATCCATCCATCCATCCATCCATCCATCCATCCATCCATCCATCATCCATCCATCATCCATCCATCATCCATCCATCATCCATCTATCCATCATCCATCTATCCATCATCCATCCATCCATCCATCATCCATCCATCCATCCATCATCCATCCATCTATCCATCCATCCATCATCCATCCATCCATCATCCATCATCTATCCATCATCCATCCATCATCCATCCATCCATCATCCATCCATCCATCATCCATCCATCCATCCATCATCCATCCATCATCCATCATCCATCCATCATCCATCCATCATCCATCATCCATCCATCCATCATCCATCATCCATCCATCATCCATCATCCATCCATCCATCCATCCATCCATCCATCATCCATCCATCATCCATCATCCATCCATCATCCATCTATCCATCATCCATCCATCATCCATCCATCATCCATCATCTATCCATCATCCATCCATCCATCCATCATCCATCCATCATCCATCCATCATCCATCATCTATCCATCCATCCATCCATCATCCATCCATCATCCATCATCCATCATCCATCCATCATCCATCATCTATCCATCCATCCATCCATCATCCATCCATCATCCATCATCCATCATCCATCATCCATCCATCCATCCATCCATCATCCATCCATCATCCATCCATCATCCATCATCTATCCATCATCCATCATCCATCCATCCATCCATCCATCATCCATCCATCCATCCATCCATCATCCATCCATCATCCATCATCCATCCATCATCCATCCATCATCCATCTATCCATCATCCATCATCCATCCATCATCCATCCATCATCCATCATCCATCCATCCATCCATCATCCATCCATCATCCATCATCTATCCATCATCCATCCATCCATCCATCCATCCATCCATCATCCATCCATCCATCCATCATCCATCCATCATCCATCCATCATCCATCATCCATCCATCATCCATCCATCATCCATCATCCATCCATCCATCATCCATCCATCATCCATCCATCATCCATCATCTATCCATCATCCATCCATCCATCCATCATCCATCCATCATCTATCCATCATCCATCCATCCATCCATCATCCATCCATCATCCATCATCTATCCATCATCCATCCATCCATCCATCATCCATCCATCATCCATCCATCATCCATCATCTATCCATCATCCATCCATCCATCCATCATCCATCCATCCATCCATCCATCATCCATCCATCATCCATCCATCATCCATCATCCATCCATCATCCATCCCTCATCCATCTATCATCCATCCATCATCCATCCATCCATCATCCATCCATCATCCATCATCTATCCATCATCCATCATCCATCCATCCATCATCCATCCATCATCCATCCATCCATCATCCATCATCCATCCATCCATCCATCCATCATCCATCATCCATCATCCATCCATCATCCATCATCTATCCATCATCCATCCATCATCCATCCATCATCCATCTTTAGAACCCACTGAATCTCTTTCAGGGTCACAGGGTTGCTGGAGCCTATCCCAGCAACTGTTGGTCAAAGGCGGGGTTCACCTTGAACAGGCTGCCAGTCTGTTGCAGGGCTACGCCCACACGCATGTGCGGGGGGAACATGCAAACTCCACATAAAGACAGACGTTATGACTGAGGCTTTGGTTTCCACACATGCTGCTGGCAGACTGCTTTCACTAATCCAACCGCTGCGTCTCACCAGGGTCCGGATCAGGAAGCATTTAGGTAGTGCTCAGGTTATCTCATGTCTTTGGTCTTCTGTCTCTTCTGATGATATTATGGGATGTCAGATTTGACCTCCCCCTTTTGCAACACTGCTAACAGATGAAGCCATCAAACCCAGAGCTGGAGGAGGACCAACATCTGTTGGCCATTTTGTCGTGGCCCTTCTCCTACTATTTATTTGTTTAACTCCACCTCCTACCGACTCCTGCCATGCTTTGGTGCATGAGGACTTAAAAAAAAAGCTGAAATAAATGGCTGGCAAGTGTCTGTATTGTTAAATAAATGACATCATAATGTTTGTTGCTGTGTGTGAGTCCATTTTGTCTATTTGTTTTTTGGTTTCAGGCATTATTTTTCTTCCTCCTTCAACTGTTGCAGTAAAGAAAGTTTCTGACAAACAGAGAGGAGAGCAAACGAAGTAGGTCAGGTCTATTGACAAGAGAAACCTTCTGATTCCACACACACAATGAATAAATGCTTATTTGCCCCCCTGTGTACATTAGTGTGTATATACACACACAGCTGGAGCAGCCACTTGCACATTGCTGCAGGGCTCTGGCAGTCCTCCTCCTAAAGTTTCTCCTAAAGAAGGAGGAGGGAGTGGTCCTGATGCAGGTTTGCTGACCTACCTGTCTCCTGGCAGGACCTCCATGCTCTGGACACCGCGCTGACAGACACCAGTGACAACAGTGTCGGCATTCAAAAGTCACCAAAACATGGGTCAGAAAAGCCCATGTCTGTGGTCACCACTAGCAGAAGCACTTCTTCATGGCAGATGTCTTCCTGATTTCCACCTGCTGTCTGCTCCACTTGCATGAACACAGGTGACATTGGTGGTCAGTCAGTTTGATGACACGGGAGTGTGACTGACCTGGGGGGACGTTGGATTGTTTAGGTGTTCCCGTTTTTGATCAGTAAACATTCATGACAAAATGAAGCCAAAGATGAGATCCTGTGACTGTAGTTGGACTCAAACCGACCTGCTTGGTGACGTGATGCGTATCTAATAGTTTAAACTTAAACTCCCTCTCTGCGTGTCCTCTGGACTTATGCCAGCTTTTCTACATGAGCTCACATGACGCCTGCATTGAAACATGGATGGATGAAAACGTCACCGTGTCCATTCAACAGAACCAGAAATCGTTCAGCGTTCCATTCATTATCTTTTCAGTAGAAGTCGGGCTTCATATCTTGGTTTTAATCTTTACCTTTAATTTTGTCCCTCTAGGTTTCTGCTACGTTCCTTCATTTAGATTTGTGTCGACTCATCGTCAGAGTCTCAGCTTCACTGTATTATTTAGAAATCTCCTTTTGCTGGAAGACTGCAGCACAACCGCTGCAAACCTCCAAAACCCCTCATTATTGCCCCCAGTATCCTCACAGCAACAATTCAGCAACATCCATGTGTGATGGAAACCTTTCAAGGTAACCTGGAGCAACCCCCCCCGTCCTGTCTGTGGGAGGAAACCTCCAGAGGGGCTTCAGTCTCCACGAAGACGCGTCTAGAAAACAGGAAAGGCTTGAATCTGTTCATTGGTTTTCTGCTCGCTGCCACAGAGCAGAAGGAAAACAAGTCTGTTGACTAAACTGTTACAGGAGGAGCGTGTTCGGAGTCAAACACGTCTGCCAGCTAAAACAGTCCAGCGACAGATCCGTTTCATCCCAGATGAAATAAAAAACAGGAGTTCACAACCTGGATGTAGATCCTCCAGCATCAACCGCACTGGACTTTTTCAATCAGTCCATAAGATCAAACATGCATAGAAGTGTGAATGAAGTCAGCCATGGCCCTGCAGGAGTGTCAGCGCAGCAGAACCAATCAAAGATCACGGTCGGCCTCTCCACCACGTCTCGTGTTGGGTATGGAAGTCATAAGCCTGAGCTTCAGGGCTGGTGTTTAAAATAGGACCTCAAAGACTTGTCAGAGTGTGAAGTCCCACTTCGGACAAAACGGCACCAGCACCAAACAAGCACTTTCCACTGCAAATGTTGGCCAAGTGGCTAATAAAGGGAAACCCACAATGATACAAAAAGGCCTCAGAGAAATGAGTTTGTCAGAAAAAGCTGAGAAAATGATTTCAGTGACCTCAGCTAATGTCAAGGGAACAGTTTTGGCTTTTCTGAGATGTAAATGTAGAAAAGGCAGAGCTCTGGAATGTCAAGTTCCTTCTGTGGATTCACACTCATCTCAGTCTAACAGAAACACTTTTGTGTGGCGTTGGGGTCCTGTCGTCTGCTGGGAGGTGTGGCTTCTTTCAAACAGTAAATATTTGTGTTCTTCATGTTGCATCTACCAAGACTGCAGCAGCTTTCCCTTTAAAGCACAGTGGCACCATGAGATGAGAAGACACAAACTGATCTGGATTGGTCCATTTACATGTCTTTTCACAGCTGTATCAGGAATGAACCACATTAAAACCACAGAATGAGTTCGAAAGAACACGCAAAGAACACGCAAAGAACACGCAAAGAACACGCAGAGAACACGCAGAGAACACGCAGACCAAGGCACAACATGAACGGTGCGATTGTTGTGCTGTTTATACACAATTCCTTAGTGATTTGTGCGTCAATGATGTTATTTGATGTCATTATTGCATACATGTAAATGCTCAACATGTACATGGTGTCTGTGTGACACGGCCTTTTTTTAGCCACATTTCCTGCAGAACTGAGAACATTTCCAGTTTGAGGTCGGAGACTGTCCAGCAAATCAAAGGTTTCAAACGGTCTCTTCCTGCTGTGGTCGACCATCAGCTGACCTGAGTCCGCAGCTCATCAAACAGTTGATGGTTTTGTTGTTTCCATTTTTCAAAGTTCATTTCATGGGTAAATGTGTCCGTCTGGTTCCAGTTCTGGAAAACATGTTGACTTTGCTCAGTTTGCATGAGGTGTTTGTGTTTTGCTGATGACTCCACTGTCTCTGTGAAAAAGGTGAACATTCATTCATTTAGGCTTTTCTAACCATGAGTTCTAAAGGAAGTCGGTCTAAACAAAGGTGAGGCTGATCCAGGAAAAAATGAAAAGAAATCTGGGATATCCGTGACATCAAACCCACAAACTGGTTTGCTTTTAAAGGAATTTCTAGTCTTTTTTTAGTGAAGTGGTTTCAAACCTGTCAGGATTGTTGTTTTCTTGTCCCGTTCAGTTCTCAGGTTGGTTTTTCTCACACATATCAGTGAGTTTAAAGGTCTGGCTGTCAGCTGTGTTCTGTCGTCCTTTGCTGTTCCATTCTTCATCTTTTGTCATCCTAACAGGGTTTTATTTCCAGCCTGGTCTCCTGCATCTGAAGTTTCAGACAAAAACAGGGATTTTAGAACTAAACCGTTGTAGAAATTAGATAACATGGATATTTTTCCCCCAAAATGTCTTGAACCATAAACTACAGCTTTTCAAAATGAAATGCAGTCCCAGTAACAAACAGAAACAGCAGATCTGATCAGTCATCAGCAGTGTCAAAGCTCTGATCAATAATTACAGACGTTACAGAGGAAAACCTGATCTGCAGCTTCAGAGACAGAAGTTCTTGTTCTGAAAGGTTCACTCTAAAAAAGCTCCTGTCCAGCTGTTGCACGCGGCCACATAGAGAGTAATGATGGTAAAGATGGCTCACATATATGAGCTACGGTGGCCCATGAGGACTAATATTCTATATTCTACTCAAGAGTGTTGCAGAATCTCTGGCCTAAATTGTTAATTAATGCAAAATGTTAAACGTTTTTAGCAATATTTATGCCAAACAGCATAAAATGAAATATTATCACTGAAAGAAAAAGCTTCTTCTGGATGATCCAGTAAAACGGGTTAATGCGATTCTGAAACCTTCTCTGCTCCAGTCAGACACATCTGGAAACAGTTGCAAACGAGACATTTATGATATCTTCTCAGAGCCACTATGAGGCCCGTGGGGGTTTATGATTGCTCAGATTATAGCCCCCCCCCCCACGCCTGACTGCAAACATTACTGTTTGGACCAAGACAAAGATTCTTCCTCTAAACGCCGATAAACATCAAGTTCAGGATGATCAGCCAAAGATCCGGAACCGCTGGACCCAACGCACAACACGGGCCAAACGCCAGACGTCTGGACCAGAACAACTCAGAACTGGGCTGGCCTGACACTGACAGTAGAGTTCACCACCGGAACCGACCCGGTCCTGGGTTTGAAAGAGAACTAAGGCTTTGCTGGCTTTTGTGACAGATGGAAGGAACTTAAAGCAAAGAAAAAACGCTGAGATGAAGATCAGAAAAGGAAGACAATAATGACGCTCCTGATATGTTTCAGTCTTTATTCATTCAACATGGAAACTCAGAGGATGGTCAAGCACACACCCGACATGCATCCCATGACACGGTACCACCACATGGTACCAGAACCAAGGAGTGTGACTCACAGAAAACTCTTCCTGAATATTAATATGCCTTTTATTGTAATAAAATGGTCAAATGTATTTAATTTAACTATCACTGTATCTCATACAGACTATAAGGAGCTTTTAGCCAAAGTCACTGATCCGATTCCTAGACGATTTCGGTTCCGTTTGAACGATCCAATGGATCCAATTCTCAGGCCTTAAATGGATCCAGGACATCTTTATCCAAAAGGTTGATTATCATCAATTTATCTCATTTTGAAACAATTTGAACATTTGATTTGATTCACTGAATCAGACAGATCAGTGTGGTTGGATTCATCTGCACTTCCTGCTATTCAAAAGGATGTTGATGAAAGTTGCTATGGTAACGGCAGGAACAGAAACCCACTGCTGTCAGGTCGCATGTCCCTGAATGTTGGTGCTGCTGCAGAGATGTTCTGGATGGACCGGCAGCGCCTTCACCTCCACCATTAAGGTCCAGACTGCAGCCTTTGTCAGCAGAGGCTTTACTAACGTGAACAAAGCGGCGCTGAAGGTTGGGTTCCTCTGCAGAGAGCAGCTCTTCTCTCTGGAGCCGGGTTGGTCCTGGACCGGTGAGCTGGATCCAGGAGACAGGAGGACGTGCGTTCAGACTGAAGATGCCCCCCCCCCCTCCCCGGTGAAAACGCCGGCTGTCCAGGCTTTCCTTCAGTTTTCCCCCCTCTGGGCCATGATTGGCTTCCTTCCAAGGGGGGGGCTCTGACTTGGATGGAGCGTCTAAACAAATAGAAGAATGATTTTTATTGTGCTGCACCCCCACCCCTGGCAGGAGGTGGGGGTTTCTGCGGAGAGGCCTGTCAGACAGCATCAACTGGACTCCTGAAAGGCGATGATGGCGTGATGCATTCAGTGACCAGGTTCTCTGACCGCATGGCTGTGCGCTGCCACCGGGCCGGCGGGACGCTGGTCCAAAGCGGAGCGCGGCGCTGGAACAGCCGGGCTGTTCAGTCGTCATCCTGCCAGCCTCTGACTCAACCGCATTAGGTTTCCCGTCATTCACTACCAGGAGAACACGTGCTGGTTGAATGTGAGGAACACGCGTGTTTCCAGGATTTGACACCAGCAGAAATGAAGCAGGCAGAGAGGAGAGTTTCCTTCATGAGACGCTTGAGAAGGTCTCTGGTTCCAACGCTGCAGACTCTGTGGTCTACCTTAAACATGACGCTGAAGGAAAACGGACCGATACACGTCTGTAGAACGTCTGATCAACTGGTTGATCTTTAACAAAAGTGATGCAGATGCATTCTGGGTAAAACAGATCAGAAGATGTTGACATTTCTGCTCTGGTTCCTGACGTCACACATGCAGAACCGACCTGTGGTTCCACTCTGGACTCGAGTCTCCAAATGCCCCTGTTCTGCTGCCTAATGGGGGGGGGTGTTGCATCACTGCAGAGAAGTGTTGACTCACAAACGTTCACACCTTCACACACGTGTGTCATCGTCTCCTAATGAGCAGCAGATCTGGAAGCCTGAAAGAGAATCTGATTATTTGCTGGTAGAAGATATGAGCCTCATTAAGTTTAACAGCAACAACCCCCCACCCCACCCCAGGCTCTCCCCCAAAACCAAGAGTGGGTGGGTCATCTTCGGCTCCATGAGGACGGACCCTCAGAGTAGAGCTGCGAAGGTCAGATGTGCTCAGGATGACAGGAAGGTTCTGCTCTTCGTCCTCGTTTGTCCTGAACTGCAGGACCATGAAGGACAGACGCCTTCAAATCAGTAAAGAGCAGAGACAAAACAGGAAGTGATGCGATGAGGCTCAGCGTGGAAAAATGAACTGAGGAGGATGTAGACCTGGAAACAGTAGAACCGGTCGGATGAGGATGTGAGCAGCCTCTGGCGTTGGACGTTCCTCCAGGAACGTTTGCCTTCTGCAAACAGAGGCTTTCCCGTTAGTGAGCGTTCCTGTGTGTCAGCGGAGGAAACGCTGTTTGTTGCCGACCGCTTCCCACCACTTCATTTGTCTGCTAACCACATAGGTGATAGAACAGCTGCACCACAGACCTCTAATCATTACGCCTCCACCACCGTGCTTCATAGAGAGTCCAGCACCACCTCTACCATCTGCTGCCCTCAGGAAGGAGCTACAGGTCCATCCAGGCCAGAACTACCAGACTGAGCAACCGTCTTTATCCACAGGCCCTCCCAGCAACTGCCCCCCCCCCATCCCCATCTCCTCATCTGAGCACACTGGGAAAACTGGACTCTGCTAATTTAAGATCTGGTGTCCACTGAATGTCTTATTTATCTTTCTTTTCATGTTTTGTCTTTGCTGTGTTCCCTTTGGTACTGATGCTGCACTTTGGTTATTTATTTATTTATTGGGTATTTATTTGGCTGTTGTTGATGCTCCAAACCTATTTTCCTTGTTCCACTGACAATGACAAATAAATCTTCTGGAATCTGTGATGGTCTGCCTCCTGGTTTGACTGACTGTTTCCTGGTCGGGTTCTTGTGGTTCTTTCAGGTCCAGCTGGAGGAGACGTGATGAGATTCTGCTGCGGTTCCACACAGACCCCACATGGGGAGCGGTGGTCCGGGTGGTCACATGCAGGTGAAACCCTTTGGTGAAGACAGCAGGTAAGGAGCATGTTACCTCCTGCTGAGCCTGGTCGCCCGCTCAGACACAGCAGCTCTGCTCAGAAAGAGGTCCAAACCTGACGCAGAAGTAGTGTTTGGAAAGTTTGAGTCCTCTTCTCCGCATGAAGAACGACCTTTGAGAAGGAAGGGAAACCGCCGGCTAAACGGCCCGTCTGTCATCATTTCCCGCCGCCGGTAGCTGAAACAGATGAGCGCATGATGCTGCCTCATACACCCCCCCGCCCAACCCAATGGGAGGGGGGGGGGGTCAGCCTGAGGGCTTCCAGGGTCCGGGGCCCAGATGACCCCGATGACGGTGGAACCCTGAGGTGATAAATGGAGCAGAGGGAGGAAATCTGGGAGCCACTTATTTCACAAACAGACACACACAAACACATGACACACACAAACAGACACGACACACATGCATGATGGGTGGATGACATAGGATTTTGGAGCAGCCGTCTTCTAACAACAGTTCTGCATCAGTGCAGTTCATTGATCTTGACTTGGTTCCGGTCTTGATCGGTTCCTGATCGGTTCCATGTTCTAAATATTCCTGTGAGGCAGAGGGCGGAGTCTCCTTTAGGACCTGGTTTCAGGAGAAACGCCCCTTTTTGATGACTTCGTCCTTCAGGCTCCTCCCTGTTCCTGACCCGATGAGATGTCAACATTTAGTGTCTCAAACATCCAACGTGTTGCCTTCAGGAACAGCAGTTTTATGGAGCTTTTAGTTCCATTCCTGCAGCTGTCAGACATTTTCATTCTGAGGAATCGATGCGCATCAAAGGAAACTTCAGGAAACTCAGTGATGACAGAAACTGATCTTCATCACAAACTGTTCTGCTGAACTAAATGGGGGAAACAGAAACAAATGTTCTGTTTGAGACCCCCCCATCCCTCTGACGTGCAGCAACAGCAGCGGCGTGCAGCGGCGGCGGCGTGCAGCAGCAGCAGGGTCCTCTGATCTGTAGCATCTGCAGTTATCTTCATGGTCCCCGTCATCATCATTCCATCTCCAACAGAAACGTTTTCCTCCTTCATGCTTGAACGTTGAGGCAGACGCGGCGTTTCCTCTGAGGCCGTAGAACATCAGAGACGCCGCCGCCGCCGCTCTGTTGGCCTGAAGGCTGATCCCTGACCACCTCGCCAACTCTTCCTCAGACGCCAAAAATCCATTTCTGCACATTCTCCGCCCACGTTTCTCTGGGCTGTTCTCCACCCCCTCCCTCCTCCGTCTTTGGTTTCCTCCATAATGATGTTAATAAAGGGAGCAGAATGGATTACCAGGTTCCCATGGCAGCCGGCCCGAGGCCCGCTCTGTGATCTGCTGCTGCGTTTCCCTTATCGCTTCACACCTACGCCGTCTAAGCCGACGCCCACAGCGCCATCGAGCAGCTCCATGTTTACACGCTGAAACCCGGAGGAGCTTTCAACCCAACAGAGACATCGTCTTCTTAATGCTTCCCAAATGTTTCCTGCAGAGGCATTCGTGGACCAAAGCGGGCCGACTTCCTCTCATCAGTCCTGCCGGCTAACGGGGCCGACCGCTCCGTCAGTCACAGCTTTGACTCCACCGGAAACATTTGGAGCATTTCCTGCAGAGCAGAAGAACATCTCAGTAACCAGATCCTCCTCCTCCCACCACACCCTGCAGGGAAACCATCCAACAGAGAGCAGTTCTGGCACATCTGGAGACCATCAACGGGAGCCGGTCGGGTTTGATTCCCAGACACACCGACTGATGAGGGGATCCCTCCCCCGTGGAGAGGCTGGCCCTCTGCTGGTGATGTGGTCAGTGTGGCTGAAGGTCACCAGACCGGATCCTCATCCTCTCCACATCTGGAGGAAGCTCCAGAGATGTTCTGAAACCACAAACGTCATCCAGAAGGACCTAAACATCTCCATGAAGATCCTGACATGAGGTCAAAGGTCACCGGGGCCAAACCAAAGCCCCGTTTGCCTGAAGACCCCCTTTATACTCTAATTAATTCTGCAGCAAAAGAATCCTGAAAACCATGGGGTGGGGGGGTCAAACTGTTGGGTAAAGCAGCAACGGTTTCTTCTTCACTGCCTCCTTTTGCCCCATCAGGCTGAGGATCATTGTTAGGTCTGTTGGTAGCTTACGGGGGGGTCAGTGGTGGTGTTCAGTGAAAGCAGGTGGATCTTAGATCTTCATTAATCCCATGAGTGGGAGCCCCCCCCCCCATCAGGATGACCTCAGCCTGAATCCAGAACTAAATAAAAACTAAACATCCAGAAATCTGTGAGTAGATTTAAGGTCAGATGAACAGCGGTGCAGATGAGGGCAAACGGCAGCTTGAAGGTCCTCTTTCCCTCCATCTGTTCAACTCTCCCTCTGCGGCTCAGCTTCAACCCTGAAGCGTCTTTCCAGACCGCCGTTGGTTTCCTGAGGACTGCTGGCTTCCAGCTCCTTGCTGCTGTTCGCTCTTCATCTCTTCATGCACCGTGACAGTCAGCCTCTCTGCCAGGCTCAGATTCCTGCTGCACCTCCGTTAATCTCCTCTGGGTTTCACTGGACCTTCTAAGCTCCGCCTCCTTCGGCGCTCAGCCTGAAGCTGGATGAAGGCCTTCCTCCTCTTCCTCAGCTTGGGTGACAGCCTGCTGGAGCTGCACCCAGCAGCATCATTCTCACCTGGCTGCAGGTCTCAGTAATGGAAGGCTTGAGGGTTCCTTCAGAGACGCTCCCAAACGGCGCCGTGGCACCTCTGGGTTACCAAACAAACCTGTAAACAGCAGCGACCGAAGCCGTGGCGGCAGAAGCACGGCTCCGCCCCTCCCGCCTGCTCGCCGCTGCAGCGTTCAAAGCGGAGAAAAATGAGAAAAGCAGCGCCAGCATATTACAGTAAATGACCCAGCATGGGAAGAAAAACACAGACGTGTTGCATAACTTCTGGTAAAGGTCCTACTCCCCTTCTTTTTAGGGGGGGGTCACATTTTGTTTTGGTGCTAGTGGGAGGAACATGGCTGTGAAGCGGTGCTTTTATAGTTATTCAGTCAGAAGTACCAATGGATCAGTAGCTCATTGATCATTGATGACGTATCCAGACAGGATTCATGGCCGATATGTGAACAGCGTGACGCTCAGAACCAGAATCCCAAACGGTTTGTGGTGGTGTTGGAGGACCAAGTCCGACTTCCTGATGCTCGTCTGAGGTTTAAAACCAAAGTCTGTTGGCGGGAAGGAGCCCGTCCCAAAGTCCTGAAGCTGACCGTACCATACGACCAGCAGGGGGCGACACCGTGCTTCCACCGTGTTTGTGAGCCACAGATGTTTACAAGAAGAGGAAAACATGAAGATTTCTGATGAGCTGACGATGCAGACAGGAAGAGGCTGCAGTGTGAGATTGAGGATAAGAATCCGATTCCATTTAAAGGTGTTTGAAAACGCTAACATGAAGGTGTGAACAGGTGTGCAGCACTCACCTGTTGGAGTACCTGCAGCACCTGCAGGCGGACACAGTGGCAGACAGGAAACTCTGAATTTCAGGGTTGGGAGACTTTTTCCAAACATTTTCTTTTTCTTACTTTTCTGCTAACTTTCCAGGTTTGGCTTCTGGGAAACCAAAATACCATCAATGATTATGCAAAATAAATCTTTAAAAACAGCACCCTGGAGGGGGGGCACAAACAAAACATGTGGCTTTGGTCGTAAACAACAGGAAATATGGTTATTCATTTATGTAAAATAGGCTTTTGTCAACAATTAGTTTCACATCAGAACAAAATCTCCCCAAATCAGCAAAAAGTCCCCGAAAACGTTTGGTTCTTCAACCGTGAACGTGTTCTGTTCTTTATGAAAGTGGAGACCAGTAGAATCAGACCGAAGTGGAGGATGGACGTCCTGAAGGCCACATGGTTCCTGTTCAGTTTGAGCAGAACCTTCTCAACAGATGGAACCCAGATGGAGAAATCCACAGATGTTCTAACCTCCACCAGCCTCCTCCACCTGAGACCAATCTCACATGAAGAACAGCAAGACTTTGGTTTCATCAGACTGAGGAAATCCAGGGAGGTGGAGGAGGTGGATGTGATGGAGGAGGAGGTTGGGTGGAGGAGATGGATGGGTGGAGGAGGTGGTGAAGGTGGTGGATGGGTGGATGTTGTAGATCTATGGTTGAGTTGAGGTTCAGCTTCATGGTCGTTCATACTCAGAGCAGACAGTGAAACCAGGATCCAGAAGGCCGTCTCGCCTTAATCCCATCTTCTCCGTAATCTCTAGTCTCAGTCCCAGACCAACCATGAATCACTAACATGTTTGATCTCCATGTTGGGAGGCGTGTCCTCCACGCCAGCAGAGGTCAGCGTGTCTCAGCCTCCACCATGAGTCCAACCAAACCTACCTGAAGCAGAGAGCAGGAGAGCCTGAGTCCTCCTCCTCCTCCTCCTCCTCCTCCTCCTGTGGAGACTGATGAAGGTCTATTTGACTCTGTGGTTTTTATCTACTGGATAATTTCCTTCTGGATCCGGTTCTGTCCCGTGAAGATTGTTGGTTGTTTGATCTGAGTCAGGATCTGATTGGCCGTTCAGTCGTCTTTTCATACTTTTCAGATTTGGGGAAACCTCAGAACCAGAACTAATCCTTCAAAACAAACACAGCCTTGCTGCTTACGGTTCTGTCCGCTTCAGCCACGGTTCCAGCTGGACCGAACCTCCACCAGAACCCAGGAGAACATCTGTGGACTAAGAGAAACACTGGAACATCTGCATGAGGACGTTTATGGACACCAACACCAAAGATGTTCCGTATCTGCTGAGCTAAACCCAGAGGATGTCTGCTGTCTGACATCCAGCAGGAACCGGTTCTACAGAACCGGGTCTTCTCTGTTCTACTGACCCATGGGTTTCTGGATCTCTAAGAAGACAGAACATTTGTGTCATAAACTCATGAAAACAACATTTACTCCCATTTGAATCTCAGATGTTTCTGAAGTTAATGCCCGGTTTGATACTTAGCATTAGCCGTTAGCTTCCACCGTCACACTCAGAACCTTTCCTTCAGGAAAAGCGTCCAGGAAACTGAACTGGACTCAAAGGAACCAGAGGAGAACTCAGAGCCATGTGGAGCTTCACAGCACGTTAGGCTCTTCACTGCAGCATGTGGGACCAAGGAGATCCTCTTTCAGAACCCAGCTCCTGCAGCCACATTTCTTGGACCCCTCGGCACCGTGTTCTGCCAGAACTGGATCCTGAAAGCCGCCGTCTGTTTATCAGCAAAGGCAGCCGCACACGGACACGAGCTGCAGCGGGGCAGAGAAACATGCAAACAGCAACAAACACAATGCCTTCCTGCCCCTGCAGAGAAGCTTCCACTGGGTTATTTACTCCACCACGGTTGGACTTCTGCCTGCTGGACCTTCTAGAAGACCCACGTTTCAGATCTGAAAGTCTCTTATGAATCAGCTGGAAACCAGGTTTCCTTGTGAATAAAAGAATGTTTTCCAGCTGGTTTACATGCAAGTTTGATTCAAAAATGATCTTGGATGTTCTAAGAAAGTCATTGTTTTCCATTTGTATATTTGTCATGAATGGTTCTGAATGTTCAGATATCACAACCCTTTTTAGAAAATGACCTCCGCTTCTCCCTCCACTCAAACCAAACTGTTGTGGGACCTTCAGGTTCAGAACTGGCCTCCGCGTGGGCCTAAAGCCCTCCAGAAGGGACACGACGGGACGCCACCTTCACAGCCTGAGACACAGACGTTCCTGAGAAGCTCAGAGCTGCAGCTGCTCGGTAACCCACTACAGCAGAACCAACGACCCAGACCAGTCCAAGAACATGAGGACGACTCGTCCAGGAGATCAGAAGCAGCCAGGGGAAAATGGGATGCGGATTTGAGCATCAGCACAGATGAAAGTTTTTGGTCAGAACTTTGTCTAAACACCTTTAAAATGACAAAAAGTCCAAATCTGCAGCTAATCCATTTCAAAACTCTTCACAGAATTTACTACACTGGACAGAGGATGTTCAAGATGGGTCTCAGTAACTCAGACATTTGTCAGCACTGTGACAGTAATCTACCCGACAATTACATGCATGCACTATGGTTCTGCACGCCTGTCCAGGCTCTCTGGCGGCAGGTATGTGCCGATCTATCAGTCTGGCTTAAGGTTTCAATCACAGCTTCACCGTCACTTTGTGTGCTTGGTGACATGAGTGCCATCGATGTAGAAGGAGGATTAGGCTCTATCATTTTCATAACTCTTTGCATTGCTAAAAAAACTATTTTAATAAATTGGAAAAGCAAAAAAAATATAAATATAAGTCAACACAGAAATCTGCTGTTTGATCATATCAGCTTGGAAAAAATGTCAGCCCAAAGCTCAAGTAACTTTGAAAGAATTCGGTCTCTCTGGTCTCCCATAGCTAACTCCGTGACTTAGGGGGTGGGGGGGGCATGGTCGTCGCTGCTCCTTGCCCTTCTGCCGTGGGCCGGGGTGGGGGTCGGGGCCTCCGGTGCCTGGCCGGGGGTGGTGGGGGCTCCGTTGGTCGGGGGGTCGGGTCCGGCGCCTGGGTGGGGCGGCCTGGGGCGCTGCATGGTCCTCTGGGCTTGGGTGTGCGTGGTGGGGGGGTGGGGTGGTGGTCTGGCTTGGCTTGGGGGGGTGGTCCCTTTGCCTGTGCTGGGGGGGGTTGGCGGGGGGCGCTGCTCGGGGGGGGGGCCCAGCGGCGCCGGATGGGCTTCCCGTCTACACCTGGGGCTGGGATCGGCCCTTCCCTGGCTCTGGGGCGGGACGGGACAACCCTCTTGGGGCCCCCGGTCGCTCTGGGTGTCATCCGCTTCGGCTGCGGGGTCTGGGGGGTGGTGGGGTGGGGGGTCTTGTCGGCCCTGTCCTGTGGGGGGGCATTCTGGGGGAGGGGGGGGGGCACTATTGGTACGGGGCAGGGGGGGTTGACGGGTCGGGGTCTCCGCTGAGGCCATCGGCGGTTTCCCCGGCCGGTTGGCTGCCTCGGTCCTGTCGAGGCCTGACCAGAGCTCTTCTAGGGCCGGCATTTGGGGGTGGGGGCCTGGGCTTGCTCCGTGGGGGGCCAGCGCTTTCTGGCTCCCCTCTCTCTGTGTGGGGGTGGTGGTGCTGGGCCTGGGGTGTCTGCGCCTCCGGGGGTGGGGCCCCGGGGCTGGGTGGGCCTGGCCCCCTTGCTGGGGGGGGGGGGCGGGGGACGGCTGTTTGACCACCGGGGGACAGTCTATCATCTGTCCCCAACTTACCCCCTTCCTCATATAACCTCATAATAGGGTGAGGGGGTGGGGGGCTTAGCCTGCGATGAGCCTTGGGGGGGGGTTACTAGGCAGTGGCCCCCCTCCTGTGGTTGCCGTATGGAGTGGTACCCCCCTCTTTCGGTTTTATTTGCACCTTAGACATGTAGGGCCCTTGGTAGGGGGGGTGCTTGGACATCACTGCCAGCAAGCAGCAGATGTCCTCCTAGCACCCTACCCGCCAATTTTAACCGCACCTTAGACATTTAGGGCCCCTTGGTGGGGAGGGTGAGGGGACGTCACTGTGAGTAATCAGGAGATGTCCCCTTAGTGCCCTACCCGCCAATTTTAACCGCACCCCCCTTAGTACACACACCCCTCCCCCCTCAATATATACATCCCAACATAAACACACACACATGCACACACGCACTCTCTCAAACACACATACACGCACACACATTTTGCAAGGAAGGTGGGACCTGGGTCCGTCTGTCCCCCGCCTCTTCCCTGGTGGGGGGTACGGGCCCCTTTGCAACGGCGGCTGTGTCCCCGGGGTGCTGGCTTCCTGGGCCCGGCGGTGCTCTCTCCGCGCGGTGGGGGGTTCACATTACATCTGAGCCGGGGGTGTTCGTGTCCCTGGGGGGTGGGTTCTGGTCCTTGCTCCTGAGTGCTGGGCCCCGCCAAATTTCCAACTGTGGCCGAGCCTGGTCGGGCCATATTTACAACACCCCTTGTGGGCCCTCTTTTTCCCCGGGGTTCCCCCCTCCTGGGCGGGAGCGGCGGGCCCCTGCCTCGCTCCTCCCTGGACCAACCGTGGGCCGGGCGGATGGCTGCCTGGAGTGCGGAGTGGGTCTCCCTTGGGGGGTCCTGGCTCGTACCTGGGGTTGGGGCGGGGGGATGCCCGGAACTCCTGGGTGGTGGTGGGGTCCTCGTCTGGGGCTGTGGGCGTCCTTCTCCGGTGGGGCCCTGCGTTGGGTTCTCCTGCCGCGGCGGGGGGGCTGCTCTCCTGGTTGGGCTGGGGCGGCGCCCTCTTTCCCTCCGTGCCTCCCTGCTCTCTGGCTCTGGGGGCCTTGCGGCGGCCCTGCTGGCCCTGGCCTGGGTGGCGGGCTTGGTCGCCCGGGCGGCGGTTGTTCCCTGCCGGTTCCCGTGTGGCGTTGGGGGGATTCCGGCTGCCGCTGCTGGTGCGGTGGGGGTCTTGGGGTGGGGATGGCTGGGCACTCTCCCTCCTTCTTTTCACGTTCCACCATCCATTTTAGAAGAACATAAACACTCACCTGAGCACAGGTGTTAGCTCAACAGACTGAATGACTGAAATATTTCACACTAGTTGGTTTCAAGGCATAAGTATGCGTGTGAACACTATCTGTTTTGTGTACATGTCGACAGGTGGACATTTTTGCAACTAACAGGTGTGTTTATAACATTTGAGTGTGTGTGTGGACAGGCTCCGCCCTTTTTTTTTGTTTTTTTTTTACATTTAAACCTTACCATAATGATTAACAACCAGTAAACTTGTTGCTTTATGCTGTTTCATGGTCTTATCCCCCTTCCCCTCCTATTATCACCCCCTACCCCCCCTCTCTCTAACGTCCCTCTCTCTTCTTCCCCTCTTTCCTTTTCCGTCCGGTCCAACACCAAAGATTTTCAGACATGATTGAAATTAATAAAGTTTGGCCTCAATTACAAAAGGGGTTTATTCAGACATACCTTTGGTTTGTCTGAAGATTAATAACCCCTCTTGTTAAAGTAAAATATGTCCAACCCAAGAGGCCCTCAGCTCTCATCTGACTGCCCAGCTGTTGGACAGGACAAGTTAAAAAAAAAAAAAAAGCAGCCAGGGGAAGATGGGCAGAAGTTCAGACCTCTTTCAGGTCAAAGTTCATGACCCAACGGTCCAAAACTTTGGACAAACATGGATCCACTGGAGAGTTCAGGGAGAGACTGCTGAGCACCAAGAACACAGAGGAACATCTGGACCGATGTTCTGGAGGGACTGGGATGGAGTGGGGCTTCAGAACCTTAAGGACCAATGTAGAACCTGTAACCTGTAAGAACCAGAAGACCCTACATGTGGGGGGGGGGGGGGGTCTGTCGGCCAAAATCAGAAGAACTCCGGTTCAGAACAAAGATCTACACAGGGTTCTTCTCTGAATGAAGGTTCTGAGGAGTTCTGGTGAAATCTGGACTTTAGATTCAGACTCTAACAGATCTTCATGAGTTAAAACCCCCCGACGGGTCTGAACCAGAACTTTTCCACCTCTCTGGACACAAACGGGGCTGTGGCTTCCACGTGACTGGCACAAGGATGGAACAAGAGAATCGGGGAGGAAGGTTCTACAGGGTTCAGCTGCTGTTTGGAGACCTCAGTCCTGGTAGATCTGGATCGTCACGGTTTCAGTCCAGTACATCACCATAGTTCTGGACTTATGAAGGATGTTGACTCCGCTCTGCTTGCAGCTTCTCTTTCTCCAAACTGGAATCCTTTCCAGTCCAGCTCCCACAAAGACCTCAGGAGGATCCGTACCCGGAGCGCGGGGAGGGGCAAGGAGGGGCGGGCCCACCGGCTGCTGGCATCTGGATCCAATTGAGTTTTGTCGTCAGGAATTGAATCAAATTAAAAAGTTTCATACTCAATGCGACACCAGATGGAAGCAGAAAGGAAAGAGGCCCTGCGGTCGGCTGCAATGTTCCTCCTGAGCGCCGCGTTCCTGGAAGCAGGGCTGCTGCAAACACACGGGCACACATGTGCACGGACATGCACAAACGTGCACGCACATGCACACACACGTGCACCCACATGCAAACACACACGTGCACCCACATACGTGCACCCACATGCACGGACATGCACACACATGCAAACACGTGCACACACGTGCATGGACATGCAAACACATGCACACACCTGCACGCACATGCACACACCTGCACGGACATGCACACACATGCAAACACGTGCATGGACATGCAAACACGTGCACACACCTGCACGGACATGCGCACACATGCACGGACATGCACACACGTGCATGGACATGCACACACGTGCATGGACATGCGCACACATGCACACACCTGCACACACGTGCACGGACATGCACACATGCACACACCTGCACGCACGTGCACGGACATGCACACACCAGCATGCACATGCACACATGTGCACGGACATGCACACACCTGCACGCACACACAGCTCCTGAATGAGCGGGTTCGTCAGAGGACAGACGTTTTGATATGATTGGTTCAGCGATCAGTTGGACCTCATGGTTCCTTCCGGCTGATTGGCCCGTTGGTCCAGAGTTTGAGGAAAGGCAGAAGTTCATTCATCCAAAGTGTGAAGACAAACTGAGGTTCCCGCCTTCAAGAAGGCTGAGGAGCCTCAGAGTCTGGACTGATGAGCTGCTGCTGGAGGTTCTGGCTCATCCTGGACTGAAGGTCCACTCAAACTCTGAGGCAGCCGGTTCTGGTCGCATGTTCCTCCAAACTGCTTCACTGAGAGTTTCAACCTGGCTGTTTGGAGGTTCAAAGAAAGCAGATGTTTTCATCTGAAGAACTTCAACTGGAGCCACAATGAAGATCCAGTCAGGTGGAGGAGTACGGCCTCAGTCCACTGAGGACCTGAGGGTCACAGCACGGACAGTAAACAGCTCCAAGACGGATCTCCTGGACCTCTGGAGGGTCAAAGGCAGATCTTTTTCTGAAGACCCCCCTCCCAAAGCTGCAGGACGTCCCCCCCAGCTCCTCTGCTGCCTGAAGATCCGTTTGAAGGCATCACATCTCATCCATGCCGGTAAATCTGATGACTGTGACTTCAGGATGTAAAAACCATAAAAGACCAAGTCTGAGTCCAGCTGTTGACTGATGGCGTGGAAACAGACCAGGGGGTGGGCGGGGCTTCCATCATAGGCACAGGGGGGGGGGGGGGTCTCCACCCAGCAGTGTTTCACTGATCCTTAAATGTTGATTTCACAGCAGGAACATCTGCAGGCTTAGAACTCGGATCATGACCCCCACCCATCTGATTCCAGCAGCAGAGCAGAACCTCAGCAGATGGATCACTTCAACAGAATCTTTGTGTTGAAAGAAACGGAGCCGTTGAGGCAAAAACAAAGAAGCTGCCAGAATCTCTGAGCTCTTCCAATCTGGCATCAGAGCATTTTCCAGAGTTGAGCTCCCGATGGGGAAACACTAAAGTTCCCTCTTTAACCAGCGGCTGCCCCTGCTCTCTGGAATGTGTTCGATTCCGTGGAGCTAGAACAGGATCACACCTGGTTGCTCAGCGGCAGCCGGACTTCCAGGCCTGCAGCCCAGGTTTCTGCCGCCCCTGCATGCATGTGCACGAGCTCTGCAGGCTTCACCGCCACTCTAATACGAGGAACCATAAAAGCATGGAAAAGAGGATTGTGTGTGGAATCTGAAGTGTGAGAGTGTGCACGTGCACGTGGGCGTCCAGCATGCCTGCCAGTCTGGGCTTCTCCTGGCAAAAGAAGGCTTCCCTCTAAAGGACCAGAGGACCAGGTCCATGCACGCACAGGCATGTGCACACACACATGTGCACACACACATGTGCGCACAGGCATGTGCACACACACATGTGCACACACACTTTGCTGGTTTTTCTTACGCTTGTGCCAGAATAAAACGAGGAAAAGATCACTGAGGTGCTGAGAAACAAGCAGCAGTTAATGAGGGAGCGTGCACATTCCTGCATGACGTGTGAACAGTGACAGCCGCTGCACACACTCAAAACGTGCACGTGACTGTGAAGCCGTGGTGCAGACAGATTGTGAGGCTTCATTCATACCAACAGGACATTGCATGTTTTCAGACTTGGTCGGCTTGTTTCCATCTCTGGAGCAGAAACGTTCCAGGTTTGACTCCGGGATGGTTCTAGTGTCCATCACTCTGTGTGTGTGTGTGTGTGTGTGTGTGTCTGTGACAGCTTGATGTCATTTAGACGCTACATACAGCCTGGGCATTTGCCACATATGAAATTTCCGTCTTTCTTGAAGCATGCGTGATCTACGTCGTCATACGTGTTTGTTGCGTTCGTCAATCGTCGCTGAGCGCAGATGTCCGTTGAAGGTTTTGGTCTTTCGGTGTGGCGCTGTTCAGGCTCTCACAGATGTCCGGCGAGGGGCCACCGAGTACGACGGGCGCAGATGTGACTCTGGACACTCACTGGGCGCGTCTCGGTGATCTCCCCAGCTGTGGCCCCCAGAGGGGTGGCCCCC
Source organism: Oryzias latipes (assembly GCF_053564925.1). Classification (NCBI taxonomy): domain Eukaryota; kingdom Metazoa; phylum Chordata; class Actinopteri; order Beloniformes; family Adrianichthyidae; genus Oryzias; species Oryzias latipes. The sequence goes on from NC_136255.1 coordinate 28,174,307, forward strand.
GTCTCAGCAGGAGTCCCCCTCCCCACGGCCGGAGCCTAGTAGCTGAAAAAGAGCTGGTGCGGTTACTTCAAACAAAGCTTCGTGAGGGCCGCGGCGGGAGCTGACCATGGTGCTGACGTGATCTCTGCTCAGTGCTCTGAATGTCAGATTCACGTCTACGTGTTTCTCTGCGGAGTTTATTTACCTCTTCCGGGTTTTAAACCATGTTAAAAATAAATTCAGCTGTGCTCACTTTCTCCATGTATATCCAGTTTTTATCCGTGGTCAGTGTGCGAATTGTAGGTAGCGTCAGTGTGACACGGCCTTCAGCTGCGAGGCACCAGCCCCCCCCCCCCCCCCCCGGCGGGAGACGCAGCTGGGGAGATCAACGAGAAGTGGATTGTGGTTAAGTCATTGTGTTAAAGTCACAACATAAACCCCGCTTTAGCTCCGCCTGTTTTGCCAGAGCGACCTTTAACCTTCTTTGCGGCTGCAGAGGACGCGGCGTGAGCCAAAAGCACAGCGGGGTGGGGGCCGTTTCAGAGCTGATCCAGATTGATCTCTTTTTGCAGCCGAGGGTTTATAATTCATTTGCAGGACATCATTAGAGGCTTTGGTCTTCTCTAAACAGCAAAATCATCTAAATATTTGGTGGTGTTTATTTTCAGGTCTCCTCCTCTCAGCTCAGCTCCAGCAGCCTGAGGTTTGCTGCTGTTTGTTTTGGCTTTTTTTTCTTTTTTGTGTTCTTCTGTAAGCACATGTCAGGATCATTCATCACCACGTCGCTGACATCCCACATTCAGCTGGAATGTGAGGAATCTGAGTTTGTGGCTTCATCTGTGACTCCTGCTCTCAGGAGCACGCAGATGCTGGTTCAAAACCTTCAGCAAATGAGGCACAACATACAGAAGAAACGGACAGAGGCCAGAGTTTAGTCTGGACTCTGGATGAGGAGGTTTTTCTGAGGAGCTTCACTCTCTTCTTCAGAGATGATTCTCAGAAATCCCCATGGAGGGGTTCCAGACGTGTCCTTTTCTACACGTGTTCCTCAGATGTGTGGAAATCCTCCCTGAGGACTGATGCCAAAATAAAGACATGGAAGAGGAAGCCTCAGATCATTTCAACAGAATCTCTAAAGCCCCAGAAAGGACCATGCACACACACACGCACGTTTTAAAGACACTAAAAAGAAGAAAATAGTGATTTTAGTAATAATTATTTAGTATAACTATTTACTGGTGTATTTGAGCACATGTGGAATTTGCAGTTTTAATGATTGATTCTCCTGTGAGCTGTTTGTCTGTACAGATGCACATTTCATGCATCTGCACGCATGGACACACACACACACACCCATGGACACACACACCCTCACCCATGGACAAACACACACACACCCTCACCCATGGACACACACACACACACCCTCACCCATGGACACACACACCCTCACCCATGGACAAACACACACACACCCTCACCCATGGACACACACACCCTCACCCATGGACAAACACACACACACCCTCACCCATGGACACACACACCCTCACCCATGGACAAACACACACACACCCTCACCCATGGACACACACACCCTCACCCATGGACAAACACACCCTCACCCATGGACAAACACACCCTCACCCATGGACACACACACCCTCACCCATGGACACACACACCCTCACCCATGGACACACACACCCTCACCCATGGACAAACACACCCTCACCCATGGACAAACACACACACACCCTCACCCATGGACACACACACCCTCACCCATGGACACACACACCCTCACCCATGGACAAACACACACACACCCTCACCCATGGACACACACACCCTCACCCATGGACAAACACACACACACCCTCACCCATGGACAAACACACACACACCCTCACCCATGGACAAACACACACACACCCTCACCCATGGACACACACACCCTCACCCATGGACAAACACACACACACCCTCACCCATGGACACACACACACACACCTTCACCCATGGACACACACACACACGCACACGCACACACACACACAGGGCTGGACATGAAGGAAAACAGAAGCAGCTTTTCCGTCAGTGGAAGCTCTGAGCATCAATTCAATGCATTTCTTTCTGTATCTCAGATTCACAGCAACAGTCGTCTCAATGGGCTTCATACCGGTAATTGTAAAGTAAACATACAATCTAAGGATCAGGAATAAATAGAACTCAATGGTTAATGGCTAAACTAAACAGACTAAACCTCCTGCTCGGTGAGGAAAAACGGTTTCTGGGTAAAAAGCAGAGCCCTCAGGGGGGTCCACATGAAGGAGGGATCCTCCCCCAGGACGGACAGACGATGGACCCGTCAGCTCTGAGCTGCTGCAGCTCAAACTCTGCCTCTGCTGTGCATTAGCGGTTTTTGCCTCAGCTGCCTGTTTGGCCATGTTGCCATGGTAACATAAGCCTGCAGGCGAGCTCCAGGGCTTCTCTGTTAACATAAGTGATGTTTATGATGGCTCCGGTCAGAGGGGGGGACGGGGGGGGCAGGGGGAAAAGAAAACGCTGCATTTTAGGCTGGAAGGAAAATAATCCGACTTCAGGTTGGGTTCTGGTTTCTTCCCGCTGTGTTTGCTGGGTTCTGTGAGGTCGGCAGCACCGGGTTCCTGCAGGCTCCTCCTCCAGACTCACCTGCCGGGTCACCAGTGATTCTGTGGACCCAAGACCCCCTCTCAGCCTCTCTGCTGCTGAAGTTTCCCCATGAGGCGGCGCCGTCTGAGGCTGGTCCGGGTACGTCTGCTGTCTTGTTGCTGATCGTGCACGCTCGTGGACGCGCACGTGGTCAAATGCCTCATTGAAGCAAAGGCGTGTTTCTCCAGTCATGGAACGCCACATGTCAGCTGATCCATGAACATCAACCCGCCTGCTGCTGGATTCCCATCATCACCCGGGCAACCAGGACACGCACCATTTTCATTCAGAAAGCTCAGTATTATGGGATGGAGGAGCTGTGAAAGAATCCTCCTGTCAGGACACGGAGCTGTTTGAAACAGCAGGAACGGGCCGAAGCTCTGCAGGACTTCAGAAGATCCGGTCTCGGTTCTGGAGGTGAGTCCGTCAGTCGGGTCTCTGATGTCACAGACCTGACTTCTGAACTGAGGCTGATGGGAAGAATCTCATTTGAGGAGGACCTCATGTCTGAACACACGGCCAAAACATCAAGCGCTCTGTTGATCCTACGCTCTGCTGTGGCCTGTTACCATGACAACCACAGCAGTCATAAATCCCTGTCTGACTGGGACGAGGATCGGGGATGACGGCTGGTGGAGCTGCAGCCATGTGAACGCTGCGATGGAGGTTTGAATCCTGCCAGACAACGTTCAACTTCCTGAAAAGTCCTGCCCCCCCCCCGATGTTCAGAGGACAGAGGGGGGAGGGACCAAGGCAGACTCAATGAGGACCAGCTGTGGCGAGTGAGCAGAGACCAGGGAACGTTCCGGGTGGATGGAAGGAGGACGATGCCTCCCCAGGACAGACGGAAGCGCCTGAGATCAGGTTCCTCTGAGGGGGGGTGGGGGGTGGCAAAAACACTGAGTAACATAACAATGAGAGAAAATAAAGGAAGATGTGAACGTCTCCAGAGAGAGGAGCAGACATGAATCCAGATCAGGAAACACTTCTGGCTCTCAGTGTCATTAGACCAGTCCTCCTCAGCCGCCATGCCAAAGGGGGTGTGGGGGGGGGGCTGCTCCACCATCGGTTTCCTATGATCGGTTCTATCACAGAGTTTGTCCCTGCAGCTGTGCCCCCCCCCCCCCCCATCTCTGAGAAGGAGCCGTGTGTGTGAAGGAAAAGGGGAGGGGTCGTGGGCGCAGGCAGCCAGGTGAGGCGGCGCTCTGATGAGAACACGCTGCCCGTCACGTACTGCAGGGTGTGAGTGTTGCTGTACTGACGTGTGCATGTGAGCCGTCTGTCACGTCAACAGAACATTCAGACCTACCATCACGTTAACGGACGGACGTCTCTACGCCTGCAGGAAACTGACCACGTATGAACCAGACTAGACCATCAGCAGCACCAGAGTCACATTAATGCTAGAAATACTCATCAATTATCAGCAACAGCACAACAATGTTGTTCAAAGGAATCCACAGACTTATTGAACTTTAAAAGTGTTCAAATTACATCAAATGCACACATTCACTTTTAGACGTACTGTATGGCTCTCACCAAATGACATTTAAAAATGTGTGAAGTTTATGGATCTCTGCTAAAAAGGTTACCGACCGCTGAGCTACAGGTTTGATCTCTGAATCTGTCTGCAGCAGGAAAGTGAGGTCTTTTCTAGAAGTATGTCCAATAAGGGTCTTTTCTGGAAGTATGTCCCATAAGGGTCTTTTCTGGAAGTATGTCCAATAAGGGTTTTTTCCTGGAAGTATGTCCCATAAGGGTCTTTTCTGGAAGTATGTCCCATAAGGATCTTTTCCTGGAAGTATGTCCCATAAGGATATTTTCCTGGAAGTATGTCCCATAAGGATCTTTTCCTGGAAGTGTGTCCCATAAGGATCTTTTCCTGGAAGTGTGTCCCATAAGGGTTTTTTCCTGGAAGTGTGTCCCATAAGGATCTTTTCCTGGAAGTGTGTCCAATGAGGGTCTTTTCTGGAAGTATGTCCCATAAGGGTCTTTTCTGGAGGTATGTCCCATAAGGGTCTTTTCTGGAAGTATGTCCCATAAGGGTTTTTTCCTGGAAGTATGTCCCATAAGGGTCTTTTCTGGAAGTATGTCCCATAAGGATCTTTTCCTGGAAGTATGTCCCATAAGGATCTTTTCCTGGAAGTATGTCCCATAAGGATCTTTTCCTGGAAGTGTGTCCTATAAGGATCTTTTCCTGGAAGTGTGTTCCATAAGGATCTTTTCCTGGAAGTATGTCCCATAAGGATCTTTTCCTGGAAGAATGTCCCATAAGGGTCTTTTCTGGAAGTATGTCCCATAAGGGTCTTTTCTGGAAGTATGTCCCATAAGGATCTTTTCCTGGAAGTATGTCCCATAAGGATCTTTTCCTGGAAGTGTGTCCTATAAGGATCTTTTCCTGGAAGTGTGTCCCATAAGGATCTTTTCCTGGAAGTGTGTCCCATAAGGATCTTTTCCTGGAAGTGTGTTCCATAAGGATCTTTTCCTGGAAGTATGTCCCATAAGGGTCTTTTCCTGGAAGTATGTCCCATAAGGGTCTTTTCCTGGAAGTATGTCCCATAAGGGTCTTTTCCTGGAAGTATTTTCAATAAGGATCTTTTCCTGGAAGTATTTTCAATAAGGGTCTTTTCCTGGAAGTATGTCCAATAAGGGTCTTTTCCTGGAAGTATGTCCAATAAGGGTCTTTTCCTGGAAGTATGTCCAATAAGGATCTTTTCCTGGAAGTATTTTCAATAAGGATCTTTTCCTGGAAGTATGTCCAATAAGGATCTTTTCCTGGAAGTATGTCCAATAAGGGTCTTTTCCTGGAAGTATGTCCAATAAGGGTCTTTTCCTGGAAGTATGTCCAATAAGGATTTTTTCCTGGAAGTATGTCCAATAAGGGTCTTTTCCTGGAAGTATGTCCAATAAGGGTCTTTTCCTGGAAGTATGTCCAATAAGGGTCTTTTCCTGGAAGTATGTCCAATAATGGTCTTTTCCTGGAAGTATGTCCAATAAGGATCTTTTCCTGGAAGTATTTTCAATAAGGATCTTTTCCTGGAAGTATGTCCAATAAGGATCTTTTCCTGGAAGTATGTCCAATAAGGGTCTTTTCCTGGAAGTATGTCCCATAAGGATCTTTTCCTGGAAGTGTGTCCTATAAGGATCTTTTCCTGGAAGTGTGTCCCATAAGGATCTTTTCCTGGAAGTGTGTCCCATAAGGATCTTTTCCTGGAAGTGTGTCCTATAAGGATCTTTTCCTGGAAGTGTGTTCCATAAGGATCTTTTCCTGGAAGTATGTCCCATAAGGATCTTTTCCTGGAAGAATGTCCCATAAGGGTCTTTTCTGGAAGTATGTCCCATAAGGGTCTTTTCTGGAAGTATGTCCCATAAGGATCTTTTCCTGGAAGTATGTCCCATAAGGATCTTTTCCTGGAAGTGTGTCCTATAAGGATCTTTTCCTGGAAGTGTGTCCCATAAGGATCTTTTCCTGGAAGTGTGTCCCATAAGGATCTTTTCCTGGAAGTGTGTTCCATAAGGATCTTTTCCTGGAAGTATGTCCCATAAGGGTCTTTTCCTGGAAGTATGTCCCATAAGGGTCTTTTCCTGGAAGTATGTCCCATAAGGGTCTTTTCCTGGAAGTATTTTCAATAAGGATCTTTTCCTGGAAGTATTTTCAATAAGGGTCTTTTCCTGGAAGTATGTCCAATAAGGGTCTTTTCCTGGAAGTATGTCCAATAAGGGTCTTTTCCTGGAAGTATGTCCAATAAGGGTCTTTTCCTGGAAGTATGTCCAATAAGGATCTTTTCCTGGAAGTATTTTCAATAAGGATCTTTTCCTGGAAGTATGTCCAATAAGGATCTTTTCCTGGAAGTATGTCCAATAAGGGTCTTTTCCTGGAAGTATGTCCAATAAGGGTCTTTTCCTGGAAGTATGTCCAATAAGGATTTTTTCCTGGAAGTATGTCCAATAAGGGTCTTTTCCTGGAAGTATGTCCAATAAGGGTCTTTTCCTGGAAGTATGTCCAATAAGGGTCTTTTCCTGGAAGTATGTCCAATAATGGTCTTTTCCTGGAAGTATGTCCAATAAGGATCTTTTCCTGGAAGTATTTTCAATAAGGATCTTTTCCTGGAAGTATGTCCAATAAGGATCTTTTCCTGGAAGTATGTCCAATAAGGGTCTTTTCCTGGAAGTATGTCCAATAAGGATCTTTTCCTGGAAGTATGTCCAATAAGGGTCTTTTCCTGGAAGTATGTCCAATAAGGATTTTTTCCTGGAAGTATGTCCAATAAGGGTCTTTTCCTGGAAGTATGTCCCATAAGGATCTTTTCCTGGAAGTCTGTCCAATAAGGGTCTTTTCCTGGAAGTATGTCCAATAAGGGTCTTTTCCTGGAGGTCTTTTGGTTATCAGCCTTATGGACGTCGTTTTTTCTTCAGTTCATGTCCTGATGTTCTAGAGTCTGACCTTCTAGGACCACTGAGCTCTGCTTTCTTCACTTCTGCTGCTGTGATGCTTCTGACAAAGCCAACACTGCAGATGCTGATGGTCTCACTTTTACTGGAGTAGATCCTGGTGGATCTTCCAGACTCGTCAGTCAGGACGATGTAGATGAAAACGGTTCCGTCACTCCTTCATGACCGTCTGCTGGGAGACATTCTGTATCCGTCAGTGAAGCTTTGACTGGAGCTGTGTGGACATGAGGGGTTGAAGCTCAGCAGAGCTGCAAGAGCAGCCCCCCCTCTGAGTGGAGCGCTGCTGCCCCCCGCTGTTAAAAAAGATCCTGCAGTCAGAGGAAAACTGCTGTTCCAAAGGTTTACAGCTGCTCTGGTACCTGGAACGGTTCCTGACGATGATTAGGAGAACGTGAACATCCAAAGATCCTTTGTGTACGCAAACAGTGAACGTCGTCATGGGATACGAAGATGAGGAATGAAGGATTTACTCTCAAGTACAAACCAAGAAACCTTTCTAAAAACATCATCCAATCCTTCATCCATCCATCTTTCTGCTTTAGGTCAGCTGAGTGGAATTCTTTAGGGTGAGACGTTCACATGGTCTTTGTTCTAGATGTCAGTAAAGGTTCTCATTAATCACTGAGTTTGTTCCGTGTTTTCAGGTTTTGGATGGTTCCAGGTTGATGGAACCTGGTCGGTTCTACCTGCTGCAGGTGTTTCCAGCTGAGCTGAGGTTCCTTTTCCTCTTCAGATCTTCATTGTAAAGTTCAGTAGCTTGTCTTTTGTTTGCTGGTGGTGTTGGTCGGATGTCTTCATGGTGAATCTACCTGGGAGAAGGTGACGGTTTCAGGGCGTGGAGGCTTCCAAACAGGACGGCTTTGCTTAAATGACCTTTAAGTCTTAAACCAGGTTTTGTAAAAAGGTCCTGAAATGGTGAAAATGTTTCTTCTTCTTCCTGATCTTTCTCTTGTTTTTTCTGCAGACATTTACTCTAAATTATTATAATAATAATTGGATTTATCTGCTTTTCCAGCGCTTACAATATGTCCATCATTCATTCATACTCGGTGATGGTAGAGGCGTAGCTGCCAGTTCACGCCTACGGTCCCTCTGACCATCACCAGGATCATTCATGCTAAATAACCAGAAAAGACCATGAAACAAATCTGAGAAAAAGACAGAGGATATGATCTCAGACTGCGTACGATCATCCAGGGGGATCCTGAGCAACACTTTCTACAAAGTCACAAGTGTTTTAGAAACAGGTGAACCAACCTCAAAGAACCCGGAACGATCCAAAACTTTAGAAAACATCTCGACGTAGAACAAAGACGTCATGACAGAATTCCACTCAGCAGATTGAAGCCATTGACACTGACTGATGCAAACATGCATCAAAGCACTTTGGCTCCAAAATTACCTTCATGTAGCGTCTGTATGAAAACAAACAGCTTCCAGGTTCTTTCAGGTTTCCAGCGGTTGATGTTGGATCAAGTGTTGGCAGGTCAGTTTTTGGTCTAAAATAATTTATTTTCTCAAAGCTCACATTTGTGTTAAGAACCAAAACTCTGTTTTCCCTCCACCTGCATCACCAACAGGGAAACGTTCAGCATTTCAACATGAAGTGTGGAAAACAGAGGAGCCATGACCTGCAGTGAACGCTTTAGCCACCAGGGGTCGCTGTGTTACCGCCTTCAAAAGCCTGAACTGACGTCTTTTAGTAACAGAAGATGTCACCCACCTCCCACCTCCATGTCTGACTTGTTTCCAGCTCCTGCCGCTCACCGGGAGCCTGAAGTGACAGTAGGTCTTCATGTGTGGATGCGGGACCGTCTGTGTTTCAGAACAGGAGAACCGTTCTGCAGGTACATGGGTCATCATGACAGACCTCCTCTTCCTCCACAGGATTTGACATGGACAGCTGACTTACACATCAAATCACGTTACCAGAGGAGGATCCCTGATGAAGAGTTAGTGTGAAAAAGAAGCTTTTTGCAGACATGGAAGCTTCTGGAAGGAGGCCAAACGGCTCCGATGGACCTGAGAAGAAGTGAGGGAGGAGCAGAAGAAGACTCCTGATCTCTGACATGGAAGCGTGTTTTCAGCTTCTTCACCTGCAGATGCTCTCAGCTTCCCGCCTCCGGCTTCTGCCGGGCCGTCTGGAGGACTTTTACAGGATTCCTGCATGAGTCACAGCCAGAACGTTCTGTGAAGGCACATCTCTGATGTGTGATTTCCATCTGAGTCCAGGGGTTCTCATGTCTGTGTGGGACGTTTTACCTCCATGGAAGCCGCCCGGATGATGAAGAGATCGCAGGACCTCCAGGAAAAAGACAGCGTGCTTGAAAACGTGAAGCGTTTGCAGGTCTGACACCAAGAGTTATGTGTCATTCTGACGTTTGTTTGATGCTCCGGGGGGGGTCATCAGTCTGAGGTCTGAACCTGGAAGATGATCCTCAGCTTTGACCCACCTGAGGGCTGGACCCTCCTCCAAGTCCTCTGAGGACTCTGGGTCTACATCTGGGACATGCATGGGTGTGAGCATGCAGACGGCGCATGCTCACACCCATGCATGTCTTCCTTTGGTTTCTTCCTTCCTGGGGAACCCAGAGGGTCTGTATCTGCACTAAACCGGGATTGGGGGGTTCAGAGGGAGTTGGCCACGGCTCTGCAGATGACACATCTTTGATTCAAACAGGAAGTACAACGACGGATAAACACATTTCTGTTAGACGAGGAGAAAACCTGAGCCAGGAGGAGAATGACGTTTCAAAGCCAAAGCAGAGAAAGCCGGGTTCTGGTTCTGTTAGGAAGGACCTGCACGCCTTCAGACATGTTTTGGACAGGCTTTTGGCCCCTCCCTGCATGAAAAGCATCATTAATTCATTTCTTATGGGTCCTATCGGTGACACGGCTCCAGAAAGGTATCAATAGTTCATCTGTAGTTCCACGTGTGCTCTCCTCTCATGTGGTAAAAACAAGGTCCTCCAAGGTTAATGGCGCTCGTTTGCCCCGCCCCCTGGTTACCATGAACCCTCATCCAACAGGTGCTGCGGTTCAGAAAAGGTAAGCTGATCTCCACTGCAAATGCTGGACGAACAAAGGATTCAGTCACACTGGAGGAGGTTTGAACAGAGTGAAGACACGAAAGTTCTGGCCCGTTTACATGAAACACAGGAATGGGCTGCTGGATCCACACTGCAGGTTCTGACCAATCCAGGACCAGACAGACGATTCCGGGGACTAAATTCCTGGTCCGTTTACCTCAACAGTAGGAAAAGTCTGGGACTCTACTTCAGGGGCGCTTTTCTTCAGACAGCAGCACAGTTATCAAGACTGGTTTCCATGGTAACCAGTAGGGGTGTCGGATGTTTGTAGAATCACATGACTGTCGTCAACACATTGACACGTTTCACTTCTGCACAGCAAACATGTCAGAAAGTTTCCCCGTCCTGTCTGTCACGGCTGTGCTGGTGTCGCTCTAACCCCAAACACATCAACAGAGAGCTGTGTAGCTAACACCAGTGGTGGAGTGTCCCACCTAGGAACACCGAAGGTTCAAATCCATGTTAGGCTTTACCAAAGACGAATAGACGCTCAGTGGATGGATTGAGAGGTTAAACCAATGAAAATGGTTCCTGAGTGCAGCTATGACCACGCCCCCAGAGAAAGGCCACGCCCACAGAACGATGTTTGTAAAAACTCACAGGACTTCACCTTCAACTTCACTGCTGGAGCTGAACTTGGCCTCTAAAAGCTTCTGTAAACTCAACGATTTACTACTTATAAAATAAAGGGAAAGAACCCCCCCCACACACACACACACTTTAAACACACACAGTCCATCCGTTGTTGCAGCAACACTACAAGCACAAACCCAACAAAACCATCTTCATTAAATTCATGGGCGGAGTCATGACGTCTGTCAAAAAACCATAGAAGCCCAAACTCCGCCCATCAGCACCGTCAGACCCACACAGGATGGATGGAGATGATGTTCTAGGCAGCAGAAACCTAGTTTAAGTTTTACAGGAACGTCAGAAAACACATCAACAGCTGGAAAGTTTTTATTTGACACAGACTGAAACCATGATAAGAGCGGGTTCTGTTGGAGCCTTTTGGAGCTGCAGTTCTGCCCTTTGAGAACAAACTGTGTGACAGAAACAACAGAAAAACAAATGGCTCCAACAACCTATACGGAGCTTCCAAAGGGATGATTGGCAGAGTTCCTGTTCTATTCTAGGAACCTTTGTTCCGTTGGGAGGAACCGTCACTTGGGAACCTTTGTTCCGTGGGAGGAACCGTCACTCGGGAACCTTTGTTCTGTTGGGGAGGAACCGTCACACGGGAACCTGGGTTCCGTTGGGAGGAACCGTCACTCGGGAACCTGTGTTCCGTTGGCAGGAACCGTCACTCGGGAACCTTTGTTCCGTGGGGGATAACCGTCACTCAGGAACCTGGGTCTGTTGGGAGGAACCGTCACTCGGGAACCTTTGTTCTGTGGGGAGGAACCGTCACTCGGGAACCTTTGTTCTGTGGGGAGGAACCGTCACTCGGGAACCTTTGTTCTGTGGGGAGGAACCGTCACTCGGGAACCTTTGTTCTGTGGGGAGGAACCGTCACTCGGGAACCTTTGTTCTGTGGGGAGGAACCGTCACTCGGGAACCTTTGTTCTGTGGGGGAGGAACCGTCACCCGGGAACCTGGGTTCTGTTGGGGAGGAACCGTTACTTGGGAACCTGGGTTCTGTTGGGGAGGAACCGTCACTCGGGAACCTTTGTTCTGTGGGAAGGAACCGTCACTCGGGAACCTTTGTTCTGTGGGAAGGAACTGTCACTCGGGAACCTTTTTTCTGTGGGGAGGAACCGTCACTCGGGAACCTTTTTTCTGTTGGGGAGGAACCGTCACTCGGGAACCTTTGTTCTGTTGGGGAAGAACTGTCCTTCGGGAACCTTTGTTCTGTTGGGGAGGAACTGTCCCTCGGGAACCTTTGTTCTGTTGGGGAGGAACCGTCACACGGGAACCTGGGTTCCGTTGGGAGGAACCGTCACTCGGGAATCTGTGTTCCGTTGACAGGAACCGTCACTCGGGAACCTTTGTTCCGTGGGGGAGAACCGTCGCTCGGGAACCTGGGTCTGTTGGGAGGAACCGTCACTCGGGAACCTTTGTTCTGTGGGGAGGAACCGTCACTCGGGAACCTTTGTTCTGTGGGGAGGAACCGTCACTCGGGAACCTTTTTTCTGTGGGGAGAAACCGTCACTCGGGAACCTTTTTTCTGTGGGGAGAAACCGTCACTCGGGAACCTTTTTTCTGTGGGGAGGAACCGTCACTCGGGAACCTTTTTTCTGTGGGGAGGAACCGTCACTCGGGAACCTTTGTTCTGTGGGGAGGAACCGTCACTCGGGAACCTTTGTTCTGTGGGGAGGAACCGTCACTCGGGAACCTTTGTTCTGTGGGGAGGAACCGTCACTCGGGAACCTTTGTTCTGTGGGGAGGAACCGTCACTCGGGAACCTTTGTTCTGTGGGGAGGAACCGTCACTCGGGAACCTTTGTTCTGTGGGGAATAACCAGCACTCGGGAACCTTTGTTCTGTGGGGAGGAACCGTCACTCGGGAACCTTTGTTCTGTGGGGAAGAACCGTCACTCGGGAACATTTGTTCTGTGGGGAGGAATCGTCACTCGGGAACCTGGGTTCTGTGGGGAGGAACCGTCACTCGGGAACCTTTATACTGTTGGGGAAGAACCATCACTCGGGAACATTTGTTCTGTGGGGAGGAATCGTCACTCGGGAACTTGGATTCTGTTGGGAGGAACCGTCACTTGGGAACCTTTGTTCTAGGATCCGTCACTTGGGAACCTGGGTTCTGTTGGGAGGAACCGTCACTTGGGAACCTTTGTTCTGTGGGGAGGAACCGTCACTCGGGAACCTTTGTTCTGTGGGGAAGAACCAGCACTCGGGAACCTTTGTTCTGTGGGGAAGAACCGTCACTCGGGAACCTGGGTTCTGTGGGGAGGAACCGTCATTCGGGAACCTGGGTTCTGTGGGGAGGAACCGTCACTCGGGAACCGTTATTCTGTTGGGGAAGAACCGTTACTTGGGAACTTGGATTCTGTTGGGAGGAACCGTCACTCGGGAACCTTTGTTCTGTGGGGAGGAACCGTCACTCGGGAACCTTTGTTCTGTGGGGAGGAACCGTCACTCGGGAACCTTTGTTCTGTGGGGAGGAACCGTCACTCGGGAACCTTTGTTCTGTGGGGAAGAACCAGCACTCGGGAACCTTTGTTCTGTGGGGAGGAACCGTCACTCGGGAACTTTTGTTCTGTGGGGAAGAACCGTCACTCGGGAACCTTTGTTCTGTGGGGAGAGATCGTCACTCGGGAACCTGGGTTCTGTGGGGAGGAACCGTCACTCGGGAACCTTTATACTGTTGGGGAAGAACCGTTACTTGGGAACTTGGATTCTGTTGGGAGGAACCGTCACTTGGGAACCTTTGTTCTAGGAACCGTCACTTGGGAACCTGGGTTCTGTGGGGAGGAACCGTCACTCGGGAACCTTTGTTCTGTGGGGAAGAACCAGCACTCGGGAACCTTTGTTCTGTGGGGAAGAACCGTCACTCGGGAACCTGGGTTCTGTGGGGAGGAACCGTCATTCGGGAACCTGGGTTCTGTGGGGAGGAACCGTCACTCGGGAACCTTTATTCTGTTGGGGAAGAACCGTTACTTGGGAACTTGGATTCTGTTGGGAGGAACCGTCACTTGGGAACCTTTGTTCTGTTGGGGAGGAACCGTCACTTGGGAACCTGGGTTCTGTTGGGGAGGAACAGTCACTTGAGAACCTTTGTTCTGTTGGGGAGGAACCGTCACTCGGGAACCTTTGTTCTGTGGGGAGGAACCGTCACTCGGGAACCTGGGTTCTGTCGGGAGGAACCGTCACTCTGGAACCTTCGTTCTGTGGGGAGGAACCGTCACTCGGGGACCTGGGTTCTGTTGGGAGGAGCCGTCACTCGGGGACCTGGGTTCTGTTGGGAGGAGCCGTCACTCGGGGACCTGGGTTCTGTTGGGAGGAGCCGTCACTTGGGAACCGAAGTTCTATTGGGGAGGAACCGTGACTTGGGAACCTTTGTTCTGTGGGGAGGAACCGTCACTCGGGAACCTGGGTTCTGTGGGGAGGAACCGTCACTGGGGAACCTTTGTTCTGTGGGGAGGAACCGTCACTCGGGAACCTGGGTTCTGTGGGGAGGAACCGTCACTGGGGAACCTTTGTTCTGTGGGGAGGAACCGTCACTCGGGAACCTGGGTTCTGTTGGGAGGAGCCGTCATTCAGGAACCTGGGTTCTGTTGGGGAGGAACCGTCACTTGGGAACCTGGGTTCTGTTGGGGAGGAACCGTCACTTGGGAACCTGGGTTCTGTTGGGGAGGAACCGTCACTCGGGAACCTTTGTTCTGTGGGGAGGAACCGTCACTCGGGAACCTGGGTTCTGTTGGGAGGAACCGTCACTCTGGAACCTTCGTTCTGTGGGGAGGAACCGTCACTCGGGGACCTGGGTTCTGTTGGGAGGAGCCGTCACTCGGGGACCTTTGTTCTGTTGGGAGGAGCCGTCACTCGGGGACCTGGGTTCTGTTGGGAGGAGCCGTCACTTGGGAACCGAAGTTCTGTTGGGGAGGAACCGTGACTTGGGAACCTTTGTTCTGTGGGGAGGAACCGTCACTCGGGAACCTGGGTTCTGTGGGGAGGAACCGTCACTGGGGAACCTTTGTTCTGTGGGGAGGAACCGTCACTCGGGAACTTGGGTTCTGTGGGGAGGAACCGTCACTGGGGAACCTTTGTTCTGTGGGGAGGAACCGTCACTCGGGAACCTGGGTTCTGTTGGGAGGAGCCGTCATTCAGGAACCTGGGTTCTGTTGGGGAGGAACCGTCACTTGGGAACCTGGGTTCTGTTGGGGAGGAACCGTCACTTAGGAACCTGGGTTCTGTTGGGGAGGAACCGTCACTTGGGAACCTTTGTTCTGTTGGGGAGGAACCGTCACTCGGGAACCTTTGTTCTGTTGGGAGGAACCGTCACTCAGGAACCTTTGTTCTGTGGGGAGGAACCGTCACTCAGGAACCTTTGTTCTGTTGGGAGGAACCGTCACTCGGGAACCTTTGTTCTGTGGGGAGGAACCATCACTCGGGAACCTGGGTTCTGTTGGGAGGAACCGTCACTCAGGAACCGAGGTTCTGTTGGGGAGGAACCGTCACTTGGGAACCGAGGTTCTGTTGGGAGGAACCGTGACTTGGGAACCGAGGTTCTGTTGGGGAGGAACCGTCACTCGGGAACCTCTGTTCTGTGGGGAGGAACCGTCACTCGGGAACCTCTGTTCTGTGGGGAGGAACCGTCACTCGGGAACCTCTGTTCTGTGGGGAGGAACCGTCACTCGGGAACCTTTGTTCTGTGGGGAAGAACCAGCACCCGGGAACTTTTGTTCTGTTGGGAGGAACCGTCACTCGGGAACCTTTGTTCTGTTGGGGAGGAATCCTCACTTGGGAACCTGGGTTCTGTTGGGAGAAACCCGTCACTCAGGAACCTTTGTTCTGTGGGGAGGAACCGTCACTCGGGAACCTGGGTTCTGTTGGGAGGAACCGTCACTCAGGAACCTTTGTTCTGTGGGGAGGAACAGTCACTCGGGAACCTGGGTTCTGTTGGGAGGAAACGTCACTCGGGAACCTCTGTTCTGTGGGGATGAACCGTCACTTGGGAACCTGGGTTCTGTTGGGAGGAACCGTCACTCGGGAACCTCTGTTCTGTGGGGAGGAACCGTCACTCGGAAACCTTTGTTCTGTTGGGGGGAACCGTCACTCGGGAACCTTTGTTCTGTTGGGGAGGAATCGTCACTTGGGAACCTGGGTTCTGTTGGGAGGAGCCGTCACTGGGGAACCTTTGTTCTGTGGGGAGGAACCGTCACTTGGGAACCTGGGTTCTGTTGGGAGGAACCGTCACTTGGGAACCTTTGTTCTGTTGGGGAGGAATCGTCACTTGGGAACCTGGGTTCTGTTGGGAGGAACTGTCACTTGGGAACCTGGGTTCTGTGGGGAGGAACCATCACTCGGGAACCTCTGTTCTGTGGGGAGGAACCATCACTCGGGAACCTGGGTTCTGTTGGGAGGAACCGTCACTCAGGAACCTTTGTTCTGTTGGGAGGAACCGTCACTCGGGAACCTCTGTTCTGTGGGGAGGAACCGTCACTCGGTTACCTTTGTTCTGTTGGGAGGAACCGTCACTGGGGAACCTTTGTTCTGTTGGGGAAGAGCCGTCACTCGGGAACCTGGGTTCTCCATCTTTGACAGTGTCTCTGTAAGGCCGTCCTCAGAGGCTGAGCATGTGTTGACATTTGCCTTTAGTGTGGCGCGGAAAAGGCCTCCATGACTGCTCGCGTGGACGTTGTAGCACAGTGGAACAGAGATGTGAGGATGTGGGCGGGGCAGCAGACGGCAGCTATAGAAAGATCTTCTACTGGGCTGCCGTAACAAAGAGGAGCTTTGTGCTGAAGATGCACAAATGGATCCGCCCACCGCCATTCACACCAGAGGATCTGCTGATGGTCTATCAGCAGCTGAGGAGGAGTAGAGAGAGGAGAACCCGCAGAAAGTGGCTTAAAGGTGGGGGCTGATAGGTGGGGGCTGAGTGAGCCTCCTCCACAACTGTCTCTTTTACCCCCCATGGTGAGTCTGGGATGTCGTATCCAAACTGAATGCTTTTTTTGGTTTTTCTTTAGATCTTGGTGTTCTTTGTGAGACGGTAAAAGACTATGTCTGTTTTGTGTTTTTCTAGGACATAAACTCCTGCTGCTCTGCAGAAACTATTAGAAATTCACCTCTGAGTTGTGGGCGGGACTGCTGGCATGGAGTAAGCCCGCCCCTTCCCTTCCCCGTTGCTGAGAGCTCTCTGTTTACACTCTCCAGCTACCTTCCAGCCCCTCACTTTAGCAGTTCCACAAAAATGATGAACGATATCCATCCGTCCGGTTCTGATCCAGATTCTAGCTCAGGCCAGGAGAACAGAACGTTCATGGATCCATTTGTCTGCATCAGAAAGGGGCGGGGCATGGAGCTTGTGGCCCCGCCCAGCGTGTTTTCTATGCCACAAATAGTCTTTTTCAAACGTCATTTCCATCTGCTCCTGATTCTCAACGATTTAAGAAATCCTCACCCACAGATTTCATGTTTACTTTGTTTACAAGTCATCACAAAAATGCTACAAGAACACCAAAAACAAGTTTCATCGCAGCAGGTCTTAAAATACAAATCCCATTTGCAAAGTAGGTTGTTAGGAACTTTTTGTCACTGCAGAACCGCAGCTCAGAACCTCTGCAGAAAAGAAAAAAAAATAAAACCCAAAATCCCCCGGCAGCTTCATCGGAAATAAATATAATTACAGCGTACTATTCTTTATTAACAAATAACAGTAACAACTAACTACTACCTATATAACTAATGAACTAACCATGTAGGTGTTATAGATTGGCTGTGACTGTGAGTGTGGTGCGTCTTGTGTAGGACTAGGAGGAAGACGCGCACACACGTGTGTTGGGGGTGTGTGTTGATTCTTCTGCTCTCTAGCTACAGGTGAGCCTTCACCTGTGCTCTCTGGTAGAGACATCTTCTCAGAATATTAGATATTGCCCAGTAAGAAACAGACTGCAGACACTTTGTCACCTTTCTGGTAGCCATGAAGCCTGACACCCATGAAGAACGCGGGGCAGGAGGCTCCGCCTTTGTTCATACAGACACGTAACTTTGTGCTGCACAAAATAGTTCCCAAACAAAACATGTAGTGATATTCATGGAAATCTAACAGCGCGCGTTCATGTTTGGTGTTGCAGAGTGACTAAGAGCAGTAATACCCCCCCCCGACACAAAATCCTCCAGCGGGCGGCCATGTCGCGCATTCAAGAACGCACACAGCTTGTAATGGAAATTAATAAGAACGCAGTAAATTTGTCGTATTTCCTCGCAAGACAAAAGCCTCTTTTTGGTGGAATGAGGATGTGTGTTTCTGAAACAGCGACGTGTGTGTGTGTAAGTAGAGTGCGCACGTGCTTTCTGTAAGAGACAGGGACAGCCGTGCGCGCGCAGGCGGGTGCACAAGGAGAGAAGGAGAAGAGTGATAAAAGGTTTCCCATAGAAACCCTTGAAGTCTGAACACAGGACTAGCAGAGAAAGTAAATTATCAGCAAAGATGAACGTGTTTAATGTGTTTATTATAGTCCCAATCACGCACCATATGCTGAACTTTAAAAAAGAAAGTGCGGTGATGCGGTTATCGTCACAGCCCTATTTTAAACTCCCCTGACTTTAACCCTGAACTCTGGCTGAAATCCGCCTGAACTTACTTACTCTGGGTAAATTTACATATTTATCTAAACAAATGTCATTTTACTCCATTTCAATTAAATGTTTTTCCATCTTAACTAATTGTACTTTTTGAACTCTGATATGTCTAAGTTAGAGGCTGCATATATTCTCATTTTTATAACAATAAAATGAATTAAACTGAATGGATTCACAACATGAAATCATTTACCATTTCTCCAACTTTAACATCACACTGCTGTGCAATAGTGGTGCTCTCACTCATGGTGCAGAAAGAATTAAACATAACAGGATAAATAACTAAGCAAAACACAGTAAAACAGCTAAACAACTAAACACATTTGGTCAAAAAGCTACACTTAAACCCAAATCCATCCAGACAGGGAAAGGGAATGATATCCCACAATCCCTTGCGGTGCCGATCTAACAGCAGCACCAAAGTTACACCTACTTAATTGAATTAATTTGAATGAAAGTAAAATAAATGTCTGATAACTACGAGTTATTTTTAAGTTGACTGAACTAAAAAACGATTTATCTTAACTAAAGCAAATAGTTAAGTTAGATCAAAGTAAAATTTAAAAAATGAATAAAAAAATAAAATTAAAAGTATTATCTGAGCTTCTTCATCCACTAAATCATCTTCAAATGGACACGCCATGCTGCTTCACCTCTCTGAAAACAAACTAACCTTCAACTAAACCTGCTCTGGACCAGGTTATGTTCAGAGCATGAGTTGCTATGGCAACTAGACATACCCTGAAACATACCTCCATTTCTGGAACCCAAAGCTGAGGTTATCAACTTCCTTAGCCTCAAACTTACCGTGGGAGCTAGCATAACCTGCTTCCTGGAATACCCCCAGCTCTAGGGACAGACTGAAGGACAACATGACACAGGTGTTCATCTCTAGAAGAGTTCTACTTTTATACAGCCACCAGCTCCTTTTCCTTACATGTACTGGTGGATGGTAAACCAATGAAATGAGAGCATACTGCCACCTGCTGGAGGGGAGATGAACACAGAGCATTTTGGACGATGAGGCTGCTGGGAGGAGTTATCTCACAGGACTGTCGGATCAAAAAAGGGTTTTTCGATGTGGACAAACAACACGGGGATCAGTGTTGTGTAGCAGAACCACTCTCCTGTGTGATGATGCTAAAATGGCTGCTGAAGTTACCAACAACCGCATGAGTCATCGCCTCATGAGAAGGCTTTTGCACCTGCCTCCATTTTCCCGCCTGCCAAGGCTGCTGGGTGGACAGGAAGTGGCGTGAGTGTCCTCAGCAGGCAGGCTGGAGCCTCACAGTCAGACCCATCTGGTAGCAGCTGATGCCAAAGTCCGCTGGGCTCGTGCTTCCGCCCACTTCCCTCCTCCTGGACGTTTGCGTGTGTGACCCCGCCAGCTTCCTCTCCTGAGCAACTCGCACAGAGCGCTGAGCTCCTTCAGCTTCACTTCTGGGATTTGTGTTCCAAAAATCCTTCTAACTGATCCCTGCGTGTTGTTGACAGGACCATTTCTCCAGGATTCTGTTCACAAAATGTCCTAAAATCATGTTAAACTGGAACCAGTGAAGAGCTGCATCCCAGTCCAGCACAAAGGCGGTAAAAAGACCATCACCTGGATCCTGGTTCTGTAGAACCCGCCTGGTAGAACTGAAGACAGAAGCTGAAATACAGGGACACCAACAAGTCAGAAGTGCAGGAACAGTCCAATACTTCCAGATACTTTTGGAAAATATCCAGATCTGTGCTTTGGAACAAATCATCCTGGAAATCCTGGAATTCGTTTCTAGAAGAAAAAAAACTTTACTTCATCAAAGTCATCTCCTGCATGCAGATGGAACAGCTGAACGGTCCCAGAAATGTCTGAGCTTCTCTCTACTGTCAGACCATCAGAACCAGCTCACTGGGCTTCAGGTCTGGAGACGCGTGTTATTCTGTGCAACACCAGGATCCAGCAACCATACCATGACACTCCCCCTTCATGTTTGACAGACAGCTGACGTGGCTCCTCCCTCCTGACAGATGAATAGCAGATTCCAGATGTTGGTTCCTGGGTCCATTCAACATTCTTCCAGTCTTCCAGAGGCAGCCTTTCCTGCTCCTTGGAAACATTTCAAGATGTTTGATGGACTTTACCAGCTTGAACTTGAAAAAGGAGGAAGTTCTAAAGCTTTTGACAGACTGAATTTAAAGACGAGAGTTTCTCGACTGTCAGAGGAAACCCTGACCTTTAACTACAAAGACGGAGCTGCTGAAATTGAAACCAGTAAACCTCCAGGGATCCAGTCTCCAGGGATCCCGGCTCGTCCAGAAGTCTCTTTCAGACGAGTGGATCCTGAACTCTGACCTGACCCAAGTCCACTGTGGTCTGACCTTCTTTGCACCTCCTGCTCCTTTCATGGTGCAGTAGGAGGACACAGGGTTCTGCTTCAGCGGCAGACCCTGAAGGGGGCGCTACACCATGACATCCTGTCACTGTCAGCAACCTTTGAATGGATGAGATGAGCAACAAGCCACCACTCCTCCATGAGCCAATCTGAGCAGGGAACCAATCAGAGACCGTCCTCTCATGTGAGGCTCCCTCCAGCCCCTCCCCCTCTCCTCCACAGCCATAAAGGCGCCGAACAGCATCGCCGCACACACCGGTCGTGCAGGCGGCTCCGAGGACCAGCCTGCGCCGCACGCAGACATGGAGGGTGAGTGTCTGCTTCTCCCGTCTTTGTCTGAATGTCCTCCTCCTTTCTCCTCCTTCACTTCCCTCCTCTCCGTCCTTCTGGCTGCAGGCTCCTGCTGGAGGAAATTCTAGCGAGCGCACAGAGGGACCCCCCCCCAAAGCCCCCAGTGCATCCGTACCCGGCGCTCCAGGATGGGCTGCTCCTCCGGCCGTCAGCCCCCCTCCTCCGTCTTTCACCCAGACCTGGACTGTGGCAACAGCAGTGAGTCCAGCTCCTTCCCCCAGGACCAGAGTTTGAACAGCTGCGGGGAGGGGGGGGGCAGCCTGGGAAGAGGGCAGCTCCACCCCCTGGAGTCCCACCTGACTCTGGAGAGACTGGCCCAGGCCACGGGGGGCACGGAGAAGTCCTGGTACCGCTGCGTGTTCCCGTTCGGCGTCATTTCCCTGGTGATCGGCATGGCGGGCACCGGCGTGACGTTCACCTTCAACACGCTGCTCCGGACCAAAGTGGTGTCCGTGGGGCTGCTGGGCGCGGGGGGGCTGATGCTGCTGGTGGCCACGGTCTGCTGGAGAGCCCACCGGCTCAAGAGGAGGAAAAAGAAGGAGGGGGAGTTCTTCACAGCTGATCAGAGCACTTTGTGAGGGGGGGGGGGGGGGTCACATGGCTCCTCCAGGATGGGTTTGGTTTTCACTGCCGACTGTGTGTGTGGGGCGGGGAGGGGTGTTGCTCTTTCAGCCACATGCAAAGATGACCCAGAAGAACCGAACCCTCCAGCGGGTTTGGATCAAGCAAACAGAAAACGTAGCAAAGTTCTCCAACCACGTTCTCCAACCACGCCTCGGACCAGACGGCCTCTTTCAGTGGTCGCCTCCTCCTTTCATGCTCTGACAGAAGCAGAAAGAGATGAGCATGGAGATGGAGAACCAGCTTCCCTGCGTGTTTGTTCACATCTGTGAAGAAACGGCGTCTCCATGATCTGCAGCAGTCCTCGCAGCACAGAACACGGCTCAGAGCCGATGCCTCATGGTTACCAAAACTGCACCACCTTCAAGGAACGAACAAGCCGGAGCAACGGAGGTCTGTTGACTGAAGCTGCTCTGGAACCAGACGACCCAAATCTCAACAGAAGGAGCCCAAACCGGGAGTCACGATGGAGGAAATGGACCCGATACAGTTCTGTTGTCCAAATGTCATCTGCAGAGGTTTTCCTTCATCAGGGGGATCCGGACCCCTCGGGGACAGCAGCTCCTCCTCACCTCCTTTGAGGCGTCCAAACGTTACAAAGCTGCTCCTTTGCTCTCATCCTTCTGCTGAGCTCTGCAGCTTGTTCTGGCAGCAGAACCGGCAGCAGAACCGGCCTCTCCGATGTTCTCACTGTTCTGCTCTTTTCTGTTTTTAAATCCTCATTTGTCTTGTGGTTCCACAGAGTTCTGTTAGTTGTGGAACCAAACTGTAGCATGTGAACTGTGATAACCAGCAGGTGGTTCTGATGAAGACCCAGCAGCTTCGTGTCAGCAGGAGATGACCCTCTTCGGATTGCCGGTGCTGGACCGGTTTCATGCGTCTCCACTGATCCAGTTTGAGTCAGAGCTGCAGAGAACCTGCTTCCTGACTGCATCCATGCGGTTCTGGACGGCCCATCATGAACCGTTCTGTAGATACTGTATCTGGTGGAGTGTAGCCACAGCTCTAGGAGCGTCTTCTATAGTCCCTGTACAGAGTGTAATCGTGTTTCTTCTCGGTATGTTCAGGACTTCTCGCTTTCGCAGGTATGGATTCTCTGATTCCAAAGGAAGAACCAGACGTCAGAATCATCCAGCAGAACCTCTGGTGTCCTGGTTGCAGAATGAAACCAGCGGCTGAGCCGGTGAATAGTTTCTCGAGTGCCTTTGATTCTCATTGCATTATCATTGCTGTGTAGAGCTGGGTTCCTGTCCGCTGTGCTGGTGCCGGTGATGATGGAGTCCAGCAGGGCGGCTGACCCGGTGGGGTGGAGTCTGTGGATGTCCGTGTGCATGCAGGTCCAGTGATGCCAAACATTCGATAGAGGCTTTTTTCTTTGTAAAACTGTACGTTTGTATTGTTCACTGTGCCTGAGGCGCTGGAATAAATCCAAAGGTTGACTTTTGGAAACTCAGCTGATGGTTTTTCTTTATTCACCAACACGTCCCTCCTTTTTTACCAGGCGGGTCACAGTCCTGGTTCTGGCTCAGAGGAGAACTGTTGTTCACACAATGATTTACAGGTAAAGTGACAGGAACACTCCAGAGGAGGTTCAGAAGATGGTACCAGAACCAGACCAGAACTCATACTGTTTGCCTCTTCCTACTATTGATCTCATTTTTAACCTCAAACACAGACTTTCTGCTGACATGGCTGAAGTTTTCAGGAGAACAGTCAGAATTTGACTCCACTACCCAGAATGCCGAGAGGCGCTATGAAGCAGGCGACTTGTTGTGGGGTCAATGGGACGTTTTTTGCAGTGAACCGTTCATGTTTTCTCTGCAGAGAGAACAACGCTGCAGTTACTAAAACTACTGTCTACTCTCTAAAATACTAAACAATATCCTCACTGATCTGTTCAAGTACGCATCAATCCGCCAAGCTCCTGACTACAGTACCCACAATGCAACAATCCATCAAGCGCTGCAGCTTTGCAGTTCATGAAAGTCATAGAAAAAACATTTGGATAGATCTTTGAGCGCCGTGTTCCACAGGAAATCTGTTCCGGGTCAGAACCAGAATTTGTCTATTAGACGCACTATTCATTTCTGAGAAAATGAAAGGATTTGAAGTCACCTCATGATCCAGATAATGGTTTGTTTCTCTTTGTGAGCGTAGGAAAGAAAAACGAGCTAAGCATTAAACATTCTGAGGCTTTTTGAGCCGTCCGGCTCCACGTTGTTTGGCTTCACAGCCGGACAGGGATCGTGGTTCTGGAAAGACCTGTTGTACGCAACCATGACTGTGGGGAACCTCAGCTCTGAACCCTAGAAAGGGATCAACACAGGAAAGATGTTTCCGGCTTCCGTTCAGCCTTTGTGCTGCTAGCATCGGTGTTAGCGTCCTCCAAATGATCCTCACGGCGTGCACACGGTCAGCACGCTCACACGCGGCTCAATGGACTTCAACACCAAAGATGTCGCTGACATCAACACTTCAACCATTTAACGTCACACCAGCTGGTTCTGATGCGGAGAAAAGGGGCTGTTCCTCCACATCCCAACCTCCTGATGAACCTCATTTACATTAACGATTGAAGATTTCCTTTAACTAAAAAAACATTGTTTTGGTTTTTCTGAATGACATTTCTTGTTTTTATTTGCCTTGTTGAATCTGACGCGTCCGTTTTTCCTTTCCGAATGTCTTCATGATGGCTGGATTTCTGCTGAATGTGTCGGTACTTCTGGTTTCTCCTTTGCAAACTTCTCTCGTCTTCTGACAGTTTGGGATCCTCACCTCACAGCAACAGAAGGTTTCTGACATTCGGAGATCCTTCAGTCCCCAATCAAAGCAGGAAAACTTCCCATTTGGTTGATCGTCTGTGAGGAGGAGGAGACGGCTGTTTTTTTCTGATGAAGGCTGGACGGACCTCATGTCAGTGACTGAAGGAGTCTCTGCTGCTCTCTTCCTGATACCGGTCCTCCAGAACCGCGGCTTTCCGGTGACACTCCAGCTGTTTCACATGAATATTCCAGCACGTTTTCCCGCCTCTTCCTCCTCATCCACCCACGTGTGAGGGACTCTGTCAACCCCCCCCCCCCCCCCCCCCCCCTGAACGCAGCTAAAAATAGAACAAACTGATGTCAAAACTGAGGTAGGTAGGCAGAGGGAGGCGCAGGCGGGTTGGGAGGAGAGAATGGAGAGGGGGTGGTGTTCAGCATCACCACCCAGTTATCAGCTGTGCTGGAGAAAATAGAAATCTAAACATGATCTCCGGTTCTGCTTGGGAACCGGGTTTCACAGCAGAGTTTATGCTGCATGTGAAGATTCAGCAGCTTCCTGTAGGGGGCGCTACAGCAGATCATCCATCCAACCCTCCTCTGCATCCTCCACCCTCATGTCCTCCTCCTCTACACCCATCAACCTCCTCTTTGCTGGTGTCTCCACCCTCAGCATCATCACCACCATCCCTGCTCCTCCCCTCTAACGTCTCCATCTGCATGGATCTCCAGAACCTCCATGATCTGATCCTCTGACGGATTCGTTCCTGGTCCCAAACAGAACCTCATCATCTTCATCTCTGCTGCCTCCTCCTCTGCATCAGTCCCTGAACCAACATGGCTGCTCTCACCGGTCTGCTACACCTTTGCTGTGGTCACACCTGAACCTTCCTCCACCTTCTTCACCTCTGCTCCCTGTAACCTCACCGTTCCACTGGCTGCAGGTGAACTTCCTTCCTCCACCTCTCCAGATGTGGATTTTGGAGCCTCCTCCTCCTCCATGTGCTCTCATTCTCACTCTTCCTCCACCCGAGTGCTTCCTCACCTGGAGGATGTGATCGTTGGTATTTCAGGGTTTTGTAACGACACTGAAAAACATTTGGAGTGACATTAACTTTAAATTTAGGAACATTTTTCCAAACAAAGTATTTTTAAATGTTAATCAACCTCAAAAGTAAAGCAGTGTAGAATTTAAAAATACTTCAAACGTACATTTCAATTTCATGAAGGTAGCTTCATCTGACAGCATCCGTGTAGATGACACCATGAGTAGAAGACAAGCGTCTGTCCTCCAGAACCTCCGTCTCCTCATAGTGACGCACACATGCAGGGTCCTGGTTGTCCTGGGTCACATTGGGATGGACCAGAGAAATCTGCAGTCCTCCTCCACTGCTTCTCAGCTGACATCCTGAGAAAATAAATAAGATGCAATTAGAATAAATAGATTCCAACAAAAAGAAAAAGTTGGGGAAAAATGTTAGAATAAAAAGAAAGAGGTAAACTCAATTTAGAGAAATCAATTTAAACTACATTCATGACACTTTTGTGTTACACAACATGATGGTTCACAGGGGCTGACCCTGAGACGGGGGGGGTCGACACCACAACCCTGGCCTGGGCACACAGCGGCACATGGCCCCCCAGGCAGGAGCTGACAATGGGACAGAAACTGTGTTGGTAGAGCAGAACTATTGCAGTGAGAACGGTCCTGATGGGAGGAAAACACTGGGGCTAAAAACAGAATAAATCAGTAAAAAAGCTGTAACTTAAATCACATTAAGCTCCTAAAATAACAATAATTCATCAATGACTATAAATCATTTAAAAATAAAGACAGTAAAATATATTTAAGAAAACAGTTAAAAATTTGCATCTGGTTTCTCCTTAGAAAAAAATCCCAATTGTAGAGAATATTTGACCTTCAATGAAATATCCCAGGTTAAATCCATGTTATAAGGCTGGACAATCATTTAAATACGGTCATGATGATCATTAGATCCCCCAGTCTATGATCAGCTCTTCTCCACGTCCATCCAGGTCATGTGGGCCTGAAACCAAACCAAACCAAACCAAACCACAGGCATTTAGTGAAAAGTTAAACATCATTATTAGTTTGGTCTCACCTTGTGTCAGATTGGCAGACATGTGTCATGCTCTGAAAAAAAGCTCATCTATGTTTATCACCAAATTTCTACTAACTCAACGATGAAGATAGATCTTTATTTTATGAACATTTTTAAAAATGATGTGAAGATAATATTACCTGTATGGCCAGGTGTCCTGTAGTTGTCCAAAATAGCGCTTTCAAAGTCTGATGCTCCTCAGGTTCTGACAGTTATACTTTGTTTTAATAAGTGTACATTTAATAAAACCTGCTGGTTAAGTAAAGGTTACTGCCATAAGCCCCGCCTTCTGCGCGCAAACGTGACGTTTCACCTGTCAGCTCGGTGTCACGTCGACGTGACCCTGAGTGCCGCAGACAGACCGACACGTTTTTGTCCAAATACTTTTATGGCAGCAAAAACGGAAACATGTCAAACTGGACCGCGGTCATGTATGTTCAACCCAAGTCTAGGGTCAGAATAAACATGCTAAAACGGTGAGGGGGGGGGGGGGGGGGGAGACACGTGACATGGCGGCGGGCAGCAAGACTTTTTTTTAAACAAGTATCGTGATTCACGCCTTCCAGCTTGAACTTTACCAGTTTGCTTTGGTAAAACAGGACAAGTATAATGGGGCATTTCCGGGCAGAAAACAGGACGTGGATGATAGCAGAGTTAGCTAAGCTAGCTCGTTGTGTAGCTAGCTAGCAAAGTTAGCTAGCCCGTGAACTTGGCTAGCTAGCAGGGAAATACATCATTAGCTAGCTAGCAGCTGCTTTAAGTGAGATCTAACTTAAGAAGGTGAGCCAACATGAACGTACAAAGTCCGTTTCGCTTCAAACTTACCTTTGTGAGTCAACAAAGTCCGCCAACATTTGAAATATGGAGCATGCGCACCTGACTGTCTGACGAAAGACCGCTCAAATGAGGGGCGGGGCTTTGACGTTGTGCCCCTGAACACGGAGAACACAACTGGTTATGATCACTGACGTCACTCATTCACATGTACTTGGAAACCAATGAACTGGTCTGGTCAAGATTATTCGGATTGAAGGATTAAATCCAAAACAGAGGATTCATGATTACAAAAATCACCAAGTAATGCTCTGCATGGAAACAAGCTATTGTAGGATTTACATAAATAACTGAAATAATATTTACAAGGCCAAAAAAAAAAAAACATTTTTATCAGTGACCTCACAATCCTTTTGTGTACCTGAGGTGTGAAAAATGTGTAGTTGACAAATCACTGCACGTTGTGTAGATCTGCTGAGGTATTTCTGCTCACTGGAGAAGAATTCTGTAAATTATTTGAAATGTAACTTTAGTGTAAAAAACTGTAACGATGAGGTTCAGTAACTTGGATGAGGTCATGATCCTGAATTCTTTCACTGACAGAGAAAGCTCGCTGGGATGTTTTCCATGAAGACGCGCGTCACCATGGACCGGACGTGGAAGCCACTTCATCCTCCCGTAAAGTTGGCTGCGTCCACATTTGTGACGGAGTTCAACCTCCAGCTGCTTCAGCTCCACGGAAACAGCAGCTGAAACCCAAAGCTTTCATTTTCCTGTAAACATGGCCGTTCTCTGATCGCCGTCATGTGCTTTTGTGCTCTGATTGGACGTCAGCCCGGCTGTAATCAGGCGTTCGGTCACCGGAAAAGGACATCTTCAGGCCCGTACACACCGGGACGAATATTCGCCAGGCGTTTTTCGCCACGTTTTTTGTGTTCACACCCAGGCGATTTTCGCTGACGATGAGCCGAGCGAACATGCAATTTCATTCCCTGACATTAGATGGCGCTTAATGTAAAACAGAAATACTCCTGTACACAAGGTGGCGCTGCGCAACTTTACGCTTCTTAAAGTCGCTTTTCACTCAGAAGAAGAGAGCAAGTATTTACGCGCTTGTCAGAATCAAACAAAGAAAACATGAATATTTCAAGCACCAGTAGCTCCAACTGGTGCTTGGTTCAGGGATATTTAAGAATGTCCGTCATTATTTCTTCACGGCAGTGTAGACGCTACTCAGCGTCTATCTTCTTCGCTGGTATGTGTGCTCAGCAAGGCAGTTTTGTGTTTGAGCGCCCCCAAGTTGTGTTTTACTGGAACTTCAGAAGCTCCAGACACGTGTGCAAAAGCACCATTCTCATTGGTCAAATACATTTCGACGCAGCGCATCAAACCAAAAAAACGAACCCGAGGCGTTTTTTAAAAAGTGACGCTTTGACGCGTGGCGTTTTTTCGCGTCGGTGTGCACACTCACATTGGTGCCTTTTGTTTAGTCACGAGGTGTTAAAAGTCGGCGAAAATCGCCGGCGAAATTCGTCCCGGTGTGAACGGGCCTTTTCCTGGTTCCCATCACCAGTTCTACCCAAGAGCAGAAGAGAATTCAAATGAGCAAATCTCTGCAGAGGTGAGTCACACGATGGTCCAAAATGTTCTCCTGGTTTAGAACAAAGCACAACATCTTTGACTGAAAATTGTCTTTTCTTTCTGTGGATTTCATGGAACCACAGTCTGACTTTAACCCACAGGAGTTCCACTTTATGATGATGATGTTAGATTTACTAAAAACAGACAAAAGTTCAGCAGCAAAAACAATCAAACCTGAAATCCAAAGTTTTAGGCTGTGAAGGGAAGAAAGAAGATGAAAAATGAGGTGAAGTCCTGCTGCTTCATCTGAGTCCCGGATGCTGGGGATCCTTTTCAAGCTTTTCCAATATTTTTGGGATAAATGGAGAAGAAAAAGCAGAACTGGGTCAGTCAAATGCTCACTAAAAGCTTTGCTGCTCTTATGGAGCCACAGGAAACCCACCGGCATTAGCAGGTGATGCTTGCAGACGCCTGAGGTCAGCTTTTAGAGGGTTAAAGGTCTCCTGTGCCCAGACTGTTGTTTCTAAAGCACAAAGAAAAACATTTCTGTTTCTGTGTTCTGGGTCAGGATGAATCCTCTTTAAAACATTCTTCCTTCTGCAGTTCCATGGAAAGGCCTGGGAGGCAATTGACTGCGAACCACAAACAGAACATCGGTGGTCTGGACAAACTCCACAAAGTGTCAAAGCATAGAACAGCCTGACTGAGTTCATCAAAGCTGTTAGTGGCGTCATGTGACCCGCCCTTACAACCCCCCTTTGACCCCGCCCTCACCGGCTCCCGGGGCTGCTACACGCCCCTCATGCCCCCCTTCTGCCCGCTCCGCTTGGTCAGAGCTGCACATAACACATTCATGAAAAAAACACAATTTACAAACTGGCGGCTTCTCTCTTGGTTCTGTCTCCATAGCAACCATTTTATTTTTGGGTGGTCTGGGGGTAACGGACAAGTCTATGTAAGTTTTAGAAGAATCGGCAGAGGTAAACTTTTGGACTTCCTTGGCAACAGCGGTGTTTGGTTAACCCCGCCCACATGGTTTCGTTCAGCTTGAGCCAACATTAACTTTTCACAATATTCAGGTCAAAGACGTCTGAACAACAGGGGAACGCCAGGTTTGCTAGCTTGTTACGCTAACGGCGTTCCAGATTGACAATATCTACGATGAATATTTCCCCCACAGCTGCTCCCTGGTGATGCTCGAGGGCTTAGGAGGCAGTAGATGGAAACCCCATAGGAGGTCTGGCCCCCCTCTACCTGCAGCAGCTGCTCCTGCAGGTGTGATGACATCAGTGACCTCTGCACAGCCAGCGCCCTCTCATGTGGTCTGGCTTGGTCTCATGAAGGTGACAACATCTGGAGGCTCTGCAAACATCTGCTTCTTCTGTACAGCAGCTCCTTAACATAAAAAAGCTTCTCTTGTTCTGCTGCTGGTTGGACTCCAGGATCTAGACCTGATCCCAGGTTGAACCCAGAAGGTCAACACTCTGAAAGTGGAGCCGGGTCCACATCTGCTGACGTCTGTGTGTAAATCCTTTCCCAGCATTCACAGTGATCCTTCAGACAAAGAGACAGAGGAGGTCATGAACCCAACGTCCTCAAACCGAGCCGGAAGGTTCAGGCGGTGGGAGGACAGACGGGAACCGAAAAACCACAACTGATTGGCGTTTTACACTTCTCTGTTGTCAAACACACACACACGTACAGGCACACACATGCACACAGATGACCAAATACAATTCAAATTCAACAATGAATTTCCACAGGAATAAAGGTTTCTTGTAATTCCACATTTGAAATGACACTTCAAAGGAGGAATTGTGTCATTTTTATGTTACCTTACGTTTTTAAAAGCCTTATTTTAGTCTAAATATAAGCAGGAATATCAGATCAACGTGCAACATTCTCCAATTGTTTGTAAAACGCTAAACTTCAGTGGAAAGGGCCACAATGGAGGACGAGTGGCCCCGGAGCCTCAGGCTGATGCTGACAGGTCATCCACTCTGTGTGTTTTGTTCCTTTCATTTTAAAGCTGCTTTACACCACACGGTAACGTGACAACGTGCTTGACCGGCTCAGCCGGCCTGGACCAACTGCAGCTGCAAAGGAAAGCGATATCCATGCTGGTTGTCACGATGGTTACAGAAACTATCAGTTCAGAAAGAAAGTTCACCTCTAACCGCTTGTTTCTATCCAGATGATGAAAATAAAGTTGGTTTTAAAGAAGCCAGCACAGTGATACAGAAAATGGGACCAGAACTTCTATTTTAGGTATTCACCCAGAATGTAGTATTACACTTTTTATTCTGTTCAAATAATCAACGTTAGTGTTGACCTTATGAAAATCCCACACAATTTGTGTTCAAATTCAACTCCACAGATAATGGGCTGTTGTTGTAAAATATTGATCAATTCCAGAAGTGTTGGCTCAATCTGGAGACTCTTTCTGTAGACTCGCCTCTGGTTTGGCTGCGTAGTGGATGAAAAAGCCTGACAGACTGCCCCCTGCTGGTGGGTTGAAGCAGCAGCCTCTGGGTTCAGGCCGTTGGATGTACTGTAGTGTTTGTCTGTGGTTCAGCCCGTTGGATGTACCGTAGTGTCTGTCTGTGGTTCAGCCCGTTGGATGTACCGTAGTGTCTGCCTGTGGTTTAGCCCGTTGGATGTACCGTAGTGTCTGTCTGTGGTTCATCCCGTTGGATGTACCGTAGTGTCTGCCTGTGGTTCAGGCCGTTGGATGTACCATAGTGTCTGTCTGTGGTTCAGGCCGTTGGATGTACCATAGTGTCTGTCTGTGGTTTAGCCCGTTGGATGTACCGTAGTGTCTGTCTGTGGTTCAGGCCCTTGGATGTACCGTAGTTTCTGTCTGTGGTTCATCCTGTTGGATGTACCGTAGTGTCTGTCTGTGGTTCAGGCCGTTGGATGTACCGTAGTGTCTGTCTGTGGTTCAGGCCGTTGGATGTACCGTAGTGTCTGCCTGTGGTTCAGGCCGTTGGATGTACTATAGTGTCTGTCTGTGGTTTAGCCCGTTGGATGTACCGTAGTGTCTGTCTGTGGTTCAGCCCATTGGATGTACCGTAGTGTCTGCCTGTGGTTCAGGCCCTTGGATGTACCGTAGTGTCTGTCTGTGGTTCAGCCCGTTGGATGTACCGTAGTGTCTGTCTGTGGTTCAGCCTGTTGGATGTACCGTAGTGTCTGCCTGTGGTTCAGGCCGTTGGATGTACTATAGTGTCTGTCTGTGGTTCAGCCCATTGGATGTACCGTAGTGTCTGCCTGTGGTTCAGCCCGTTGGATGTACCGTAGTGTCTGCCTGTGGTTCAGCCTGTTGGATGTACCGTAGTTTCTGCCTGTGGTTCAGGCCGTTGGATGTACCGTAGTGTCTGCCTGTGGTTCAGGCCCTTGGATGTACCGTAGTTTCTGCCTGTGGTTCAGGCCGTTGGATGTACCGTAGTGTCTGCCTGTGGTTCAGGCCCTTGGATGTACTATAGCAGGGGTCTGGAACCTTTTTGGCCAAGAGAGCCATAAACGCCACATATTTTTAAATGTAATTTTAAAAGAGCCACAATAATGTAGCGTCCCTTACCCACACTGAGGCACGGAGACTTAACCTCTTTTAAGGTTCTTTATTCTGGTTACTGCAGACCCCTAACAAACGCTGTACAATTAATTCAGCAACTCCTCTCGCCCGCCGAGACGAGACGAGAGCGCTTCTCCCAACTTTATATTCCCCTGCTCCCGCTCCAGTCCTCCCATTTCCCTTATTCGGCCCATAGCTGAACCCCATTGGTCCAAACTCCCTAACAACAGGCTGAGCGACAGAACTGAGGGCCAATCAGATCACTGCTGGATCGATGCGTTCCATGAACTCCAGAACTTTTAACGAGGCCCAACAACCAAGTTAAACTCAGTCCGCGACAATATTTTTAAAACTAAAAATACAAATGAATGTGTGCATTTGATGTAATTTTAACACTTTTAAAGTACAATAATACTGTGGATTATTTTTAATAACATCGTTATGCTGTTGCTAATAAATGATTCGTGGTAGTTTTGCTGATGGTCTAGTCTGGTTGATACGTGGTGAGTTTCTGCTTCATGCAGGCGTTGAGACTTTAACGTGATCGTAGGTCTGAATGTTCTTTAGATGTGAGACAGACTGATCACATGCAGACGTGGAGCCAAACACACACTCACACGCCGCAGTGAGTGACGGGCAGCGGGTTTACGTTTTTACCATCCCTGCGCGATTCACCTGCTGCCCCCCCCCCTTCTTCCTCACACATCCCGCCCCCGCAACTGCGCGCTCTTCCTCAGAGACGGGAGCGCGCCGTTTTAGGCACGGCAATTCACAGGTTTCCGGCTGGTACAAACTCTGTGAAATAATAGATGATAGTAAACTGATAGTTTTCTCTCCAAGCACCGCTACTACTGCGCGCCTCTGGCATCGCATCGCGCCCGAGAAGGACTGGTCTAATGAAAAAAAAAAGTATAATTAAAGATTTGTCTGCGAGCCACATGTGACCATCAAAAGAGCCATATATGGCTCGCGAGCCATAGGTTCCCGACCCCTGTACTATAGTGTCTGTCTGTGGTTTAGCCCATTGGATGTAACGTAGTGTCTGTCTGTGGTTCAGCCCATTGGATGTACCGTAGTGTCTGCCTGTGGTTCAGGCCCTTGGATGTACCGTAGTGTCTGTCTGTGGTTCAGCCCGTTGGATGTACCATAGTGTCTGTCTGTGGTTCAGGCCCTTGGATGTACCATAGTGTCTGCCTGTGGTTCAGGCCGTTGGATGTACTATAGTGTCTGTCTGTGGTTTAGCCCGTTGGATGTACCGTAGTGTCTGTCTGTGGTTCAGCCCGTTGGATGTACCGTAGTGTCTGCCTGTGGTTCAGGCCGTTGGATGTACCGTAGTGTCTGTCTGTGGTTCAGGCCGTTGGATGTACCGTAGTGTCTGTCTGTGGTTCAGGCCGTTGGATGTACCGTAGTGTCTGTCTGTGGTTCAGCCCATTGGATGTACCGTAGTGTCTGCCTGTGGTTCAGGCCCTTGGATGTACCGTAGTGTCTGTCTGTGGTTCAGGCCGTTGGATGTACCATAGTGTCTGTCTGTGGTTCAGGCCCTTGGATCTACCGTAGTGTCTGCCTGTGGTTCAGGCCGTTGGATGTACTATTGTGTCTGTCTGTGGTTTAGCCCGTTGAATGTACCGTAGTGTCTGTCTGTGGTTCAGGCCGTTGGATGTACCATAGTGTCTGTCTGTGGTTTAGCCCGTTGGATGTACCGTAGTGTCTGTCTGTGGTTCAGCCCGTTGGATGTACCGTAGTGTCTGCCTGTGGTTCAGGCCGTTGGATGTACCATAGTGTCTGTCTGTGGTTCAGGCCGTTGGATGTACCATAGTGTCTGTCTGTGGTTCAGGCCGTTGGATGTAGAGGGCTGCATTGGGATCGGGTCCCGCCGGGTCCCGCGGGACCCAACCCAAATCTCGCGGGATTGGGCGGTTTGAATTGTGCTGCGGGCGGGAGCGGGCGGCAAAAAATAAACCCCGCGGGATCAGTGCTGCCATGAATATCTCATGAATATATATTAGCGGACTACGTTAGGCTGTGCGGCTGTTGGATTCTTAGGTACTGAAGCTCCGTGAAGGCACCAGGTAGAGACACCCAATGGCCTCTGTCATCTAACCTGATGTTGGGGGTGCGCCCCGCCCCGCCTCTTACTAAGAGCGCGCTTCAGGCCGTCTGTCTGCGCGCGCACACACGCACACTTTTAACCGAACAGGATTTGTGAAAATATATTTAATAATTAAGTTGCACATTACACAAAAGAGGAATGCATGAAAAGAGGAGGCTGGAGGAGGGACATGAATCTCTTTAGTAATAATATCAATACAAATACGTGTTTTTTTCCTGCGGGACGGGAGACGATACAAAATCAATGCATCTCTATTACTGTGCGGGAATAAATTCTATGAGTTTTGCGGGTGCGGGCGGGAGTGGACATACATATTGCGGGAGCGGGCGGGAGTGTAACGCATACGTTGCGGGAGCGGGCGGGATTGGTCAAAAATTCAGCGGGCGCGGGCGGGAGCGGGATGAAGAAAATAGTCCCGCGCAGGGCTCTAGTTGGATGTACCGTAGTGTCTGTCTGTGGTTCAGGCCGTTGGATGTACCGTAGTGTCTGCCTGTGGTTCAGGCTGTTGGATGTACCGTAGTGTCTGTCTGTGGTTCAGGCCCTTGGATGTACCGTAGTGTCTGCCTGTGGTTCAGGCCGTTGGATGTACTATTGTGTCTGTCTGTGGTTTAGCCCGTTGAATGTACCGTAGTGTCTGTCTGTGGTTTAGCCCGTTGGATGTACCGTAGTGTCTGCCTGTGGTTCAGGCCGTTGGATGTACCACAGTGTCTGTCTGTGGTTCAGGCCGTTGGATGTACCACAGTGTCTGTCTGTGGTTCAGGCCGTTGGATGTACCACAGTGTCTGTCTGTGGTTCAGGCCGTTGGATGTACCGTAGTGTCTGTCTGTGGTTCAGGCCGTTGGATGTACCGTAGTGTCTGTCTGTGGTTCAGGCCGTTGGATGTACCATAGTGTCTGCCTGTGGTTAAGGCCGTTGGATGTACCATAGTGTCTGTCTGTGGTTCAGGCCGTTGGATGTACCGTAGTGTCTGTCTGTGGTTCAGGCCGTTGGATGTACCGTAGTGTCTGTCTGTGGTTCAGGCCCTTGGATGTACCGTAGTGTCTGTCTGTGGTTCAGGCCCTTGGATGTACCGTAGTGTCTTTCTGTGGTTCAGGCCGTTGGATGTACCATAGTGTCTGTCTGTGGTTCAGGCCCGTTGGATGTACCGTAGTGTCTGTCTGTGGTTCAGCCCGTTGGATGTACCATAGTGTCTGTCTGTGGTTCAGGCCGTTGGATGTACCATAGTGTCTGTCTGTGGTTCAGGCCCCTTGGATGTACCGTAGTGTCTGTCTGTGGTTTAGCCCGTTGGATGTACCGTAGTGTCTGTCTGTGGTTTAGCCCGTTGGATGTACCGTAGTGTCTGCCTGTGGTTTAGCCCGTTGGATGTACCATAGTGTCTGTCTGTGGTTCAGGCCGTTGGATGTACCATAGTGTCTGTCTGTGGTTCAGGCCCCTTGGATGTACCATAGTGTCTGTCTGTGGTTCAGGCCCCTTGGATGTACCGTAGTGTCTGTCTGTGGTTTAGCCCGTTGGATGTACCGTAGTGTCTGTCTGTGGTTTAGCCCGTTGGATGTACCGTAGTGTCTGCCTGTGGTTTAGCCCGTTGGATGTACCATAGTGTCTGTCTGTGGTTCAGGCCGTTGGATGTACCATAGTGTCTGTCTGTGGTTCAGGCCCCTTGGATGTACCGTAGTGTCTGTCTGTGGTTTAGCCCGTTGGATGTACCGTAGTGTCTGTCTGTGGTTTAGCCCGTTGGATGTTGTCCCTTTCACCTTTGATTATACGATCGTTCCAGGTGGAGAAGCAATAAACGTCTTTGTGGTTTTGAAGCTCATTGCTGTCAAATGTTCACCATAATGTAACTTCCAGCTAGATGCTTTTTTTCAACTCTGCAGCCTCTTAAAGAACCAAAACCGCATATTTTCTTCTCACTCCATCCATCTGCGCCTGAACACCCGGAAGGAAGCGGATAATGAGTCTCATGCCCTCCATCTCTGGATGATGATGATGATGATGATGATGATGAACGCCTGCCTTCTGCCAACTCTCCTCACTTCCTGAGTTTCAAGCATCATCAAGCTGCTTTGCATGCAGACAGAGCAGACCCACTGTATTAGAATGCCCCCTCCCACCCTGAAAGCACAAGGGCAGCAGGTGGGACAGCTGTGGATGACAGCTTCCATCTGGGGAAGTCTTTACAACCATAAAGACGATGTGCTCGGAGCAGAAGCTGCTCTCTGTGCCGCCAAAGCATGTCCTTGAGACCACGGAGAACCGTGTTGGGTCTGACTCCCGCTGCAGAAGCTGGTTCACTCCAACTGCTGAGAGACTCATTTCTCCCCAAGGATGAGGTGACGCAGATGGAGGTGCAGAGACTGAGCAGGAATTTCACGAAATCAAAGATCACTGGAGAACTTTTGAGAACGTTCAGCTCAGAGAGCAGCTTCCTCCTCCCAGAGAAGCCCCCAAAGACCTTCATCACTTCTAATGATGGTCAGTCGCTTCCTTTCCTGCCTCTCACTCAACTATAGAATCCAGACACAGAACTCTGGATTCTGATGTGGATCAACGACATAGGATGAGTCTGAGCAAATGCACATCCGCACACAAATGTTGGAACGATCGTCTTCCACGTACGATGCTGTGGAGGAAAGGAGTCGATCGGTTCACGTCAACTCCAGATCAGGCCGCTTCAACAGAACCAGCAACCCAAGAGCAACCTGAATAACCAGCAACCCCAAGAAACAGCAATGTGAAGAACCAGTAACCTGAAGAACCAGCAACCCCAAGAACCAGCAACCCCAAGAAACAGCAACCTGAATAACCAGCAACCCCAAGAAACAGCAACGTGAAGAACCAGTAACCTGAAGAACCAGCAACCCCAAGAACCAGCAACCTCAAGAACCAGCAACCTCAAGAACCAGCAACCTGAAAAACCAGCAACCTCAAGAACCAGCAACCCCAAGAATCAGCAACCCCAAGAACCAGCAACCTAAAAAAACAGCAACCTGAAAAACCAGCAACCTCAAGAACAAGCAATCCCAAGAACCAGCAACCTGAATAACCCGCAACCCCAAGAACCAGCAACCTCAAAAACCAACAACCCCAAGAACCAGCAAACTAAAAAAACAGCAATCCCAAGAACCAGCAAATCCAAGAACCAACAACCCCAAGGAACAGCAACCCCAAGAACCAGCAACCTCAAGAACCAGCAACCCCAAGAACCAGCAACCCCAAGAATCAGCAACCCCAAGAACCAACAACCCCAAGAACCAGCAACCTCAAAAACCAACAACCCCAAGAACCAGCAACCTAAAAAACAGCAATCCCAAGAACCAGCAACCCCAAGAACCAACAACCCCAAGAAACAGCAACCCCAAGAAACAGCAACCTGAATAACCAGCAACCCCAAGAGCCAGTAACCTGAAGAACCAGCAACCCCAAGAACCAGCAACCCCAAGAACTAGCAACCCTGAGAACCAGGAACCCCAAGAACCAGCAACCTGAAGAACCAGCAACCCCAAGAACCACCAACCCCAAGAACCAGCAACCTGAAGAACCAGCAACCCCAAGAACCACCAACCTCAAGAACCAGCAACCCCAAGAAACAGCAACCCCAAGAAACAGCAACCTGAATAACCAGCAACCCCAAGAGCCAGTAACCTGAAGAACCAGCAACCCCAAGAACCAGCAACCCCAAGAACTAGCAACCCTGAGAACCAGGAACCCCAAGAACCAGCAACCTGAAGAACCAGCAACCCCAAGAACCACCAACCCCAAGAACCAGCAACCTGAAGAACCAGCAACCCCAAGAACCACCAACCTCAAGAACCAGCAACCCCAAGAACCACCAACCTCAAGAACCAGCAACCCTGAGAACCAGGAACCCCAAGAACCAGCAACCCCGAGAACCAGGAACCCCAAGAACCAGCAACCTGAAGAACCAGCAACCCCAAGAACCACCAACCCCAAGAACCAGCAACCCCAAGAAACAGCAACCCCAAGAACCACCAACCTCAAGAACCAGGAACCCCGAGAACCAGCAACCCCGAGAACCAGGAACCCCAAGAACCAGCAACCTGAAGAACCACTGACATATTTGATTCTGATTATTGTGACATTTCTGACATTTCCATGAAACTATTTGGCCCCGCCCACCACAATCCTTTGCTTTTGAGTGGCGTTCCACGTAAACACGGAGGGTTTAATGAGGAAGAGGATCTGCTGGAAATCCAAAGACAAAGCAACCGTGAGGATCACAAACAGAACCTTCCCACCGGATCCGTCCTGGCCCGGGTTCACAGCCACCACCACTGGTGCTGGTGACCTACAGGGGGGAACCTGCATGGGTCCTTCCTGCATGGAGTTTGCATGTTTTACTTCATGTGTGGATTTTCTCCAGCTTCAGTGGTGATTCTAAATTTGTGTGGAATAAAAACCCACTCTGATGAAAACGGTGTTTTGATGTTTTTAACGTTTTCTTGCAGCATTTTTCTGATTATGGAGGGCATTTATAAAGAAATAATGATTAAAACGGCATTTCTATATTCAAATTGTTGTGGATCAGGAGTAGATGAAAAAATGCCATTGGAGTCTCCTGGCTCCGCCCCTTTTCTGATCATCCACCTGCAGACCAACGGATCCATGAAGGTCTTTGTTTTCCTGGTCTGAGCTGGAATCTGGATCAGAACTGGACCGATGGATGGATCTGATGTTGCTGCTGTTTATGTTGCACCGCTAACGTTAGCTTGTGAGGGCTGTAAGCTAGCGGGAGAGAGTGTAACAAAAGGATGATGGGAAACAGCCCCGCCCACAACTCAGAGGGGAATTTCTGATGAACTCATGCCGCTCTGCAGAAACTTTGTCCTAGATTTTAGCTAAAAGCGACATGGTCATCATTTAGAAGGCATCCCACCAACATGCTGCACATCTGAAGAAGCGAGAGGAAACCTGTGAGCACAGACCTGGGGGGTCACATGTACCGTTCTCGTGATCCCTGAGGGCGCTCTGACTAAGAAACGCCGCCTGTGGGCGTCTGTCCTGACTGAAGCATTGTGACGTTACAGCAGTCTGATGTTCCAGCGGGGGGGGGGGGACTCCTTCCTGTCAGACAGAGAAGTCCTCTGATGCTCATGCTGGTGGCGTGCCGTCTGTGGAGCGGGAGGTGTTCGTGTTCGGTCGCAGTGTGGGAGAAGGTGCGACTTGCAGCACAGACGCCAGATGGCGGGGCTTTGACCCCGCTGACCCCCCGTTGGCGAGCTGTCACCATCACAGCAGATGAGGAAGAGAAAGGTCACGGCAGAGGAGAGGCTGCACCCCCCTCCAGGCCGGGTTCTGTGAATCAGGGATGCATCCGTGGAAACAGGCCCACGTTTGAAACGCTCCAGCAGCAGCAGATGAGACAGAGATCTTCTTTATTGATCCCACATGGGGGAAATTCAGTTGTTACGGCGGTTCATGAAGCGGAGAAGAATGACAGCAATGTGCAACAATGAGGGGTGTTCAAAATGTGCAAAATCTGCCCTACCAGTGAGGTATAGAGGCTAGAGACGCTACGCCAGCCTGCCACCTCTGTCCAGGGTACGCCAAGACTGACGCCATGTTGGGGGGGGGATAAACAACGACATGCAGCTCAACGGCACTTAAGTCAACCGTGCTTCATTGTTGGCCGATGTTTTTTAATGTACGTTTAGTGTGAATCCCAGACAGCCATACCATGCAGGAATTATGAAAATAGATAGATCTAAGTAACAACAAAGAATAGGATTCTAACTTCATGATTTTCTACAAGGTGATATTTACTACCTGGAGTTCTGTCCGTTCACAGAGAGAACACCTCATCCATTTCTCCCTCTTCGTTTGTCTTCCATGCTGAAAACATCTTTCAGTTAATATTCAGGAGAAGAGAAGAGAAGAGAAGAGAAGAGAAGAGAAGAGAAGAGAAGAGAAGAGAAGAGAAGAGAAGAGAAGAGAAGAGAAGAGAAGAGAAGAGAAGAGAAGAGAAGAGAAGAGAAGAGAACACAACACAACAACACAACACAACACAACACAACACAACAGAACAGAACACAACACAACAGAATAGAAACCTCCCTGGTCCCTCTTTGAAGTTTTCCCCGATGACGGGGGGCTCGTCCAGGTGATTCCAGCGAACCAACACGCCACGTTTGGGTCTGCCTCCTTCCAGCTAATCCACCCCCCCACCTTCATTAGTGAAGGTCTCATCAGCTGTTCTCATGTTTCAAAGCTCTTCAGTCCCGGATCTCTTCCTCTCTTGGATCGCACTGATCGGTGTTGCTGATCGCTGTTGCCAGGCGGGGGCATCCGTTTGGCCCCATTCCACCAATTTTGACCACACCCCTTTTAATGTATGGACACTAGCACACACACATAGAGGAGGGGGGTCACGTCGATGGTGGGGTGGGCCGGGGGCTGTCCTGTGCCCCTGGCCTGGGGGTCCCTCTTCACATGTGACCCGCAGCAGAATTCAAAAACATGCTGCACTCTTGACACTTCTCCAGGATGTGTGAACTCTGCATTTTTAATAAAACTCTGCCACTGTTCCGGCTCCTGACGCCGCCGGCGGGACCTCCCCCCCGCTGACATGATGACAATCACGGCTAAATGAGATGGAGATCTGCAGTTGGAGTCTCTGCCAGGTGCTTCTTCATGCTTGCTCTCATTCACAGCTAAGTGTGTTTCCTTCCTGTGATGAATGATGATTGAGCTAAATGAGCTTTTCTCCATCATCCTGTCAGGACATCCAGAGGAATCTGCAGCACGAACAGCGAGTGCTGGAAAAAAGTCTCCTCATCTGCAGCGCTGGAAACGCTGGGGGGGTCACCTCCCTGATGGTCGCTGGGCATCAGGGAAAACAGCCGCTCTGTTGTTTGGGATGAAGGTGTCACGAGGGAATGAGGGAAGCACCCAGGCGCAGAGAGGAGGAGGAGGCAGACGGTTCCAGGAAAACTAAACAAAAACTACACATCTAAACCACTGCTGAGCAGGCTAGAAAACCTCAGACTTGAGGGGGAATCAAACTCTGGAGCAGCACAGACAGGACTGACGAGACACAGGTGGAAACAATGAGGGCAGATGGGGACCAAAAGTAAAACTCCAAAACACGACACAACACAGGAAACCATACAAAATAAAACAGGAAGTGAACTCAAAACATGAAGAAACAGAAGACAACCAGAAAAACAAAAGTAAAGAAACTAAAACCGAGGCAGAATGAGCCTCACACTAGAGGGCTGCATTGGGATCGGGTCCCGCCGGGTCCCGCGGGACCCAACCCAAATCTCGCGGGATTGGGCGGTTTGAATTGTGCTGCGGGCGGGAGCGGGCGGCAAAAAATAAACCCCGCGGGATCAGTGCTGCCATGAATATCTCATGAATATATATTAGCGGACTACGTTAGGCTGTGCGGCTGTTGGATTCTTAGGTACTGAAGCTCCGTGAAGGCACCAGGTAGAGACACCCAATGGCCTCTGTCATCTAACCTGATGTTGGGGGTGCGCCCCGCCCCGCCTCTTACTAAGAGCGCGCTTCAGGCCGTCTGTCTGCGCGCGCACACACGCACACTTTTAACCGAACAGGATTTGTGAAAATATATTTAATAATTAAGTTGCACATTACACAAAAGAGGAATGCATGAAAAGAGGAGGCTGGAGGAGGGACATGAATCTCTTTAGTAATAATATCAATACAAATACGTGTTTTTTTCCTGCGGGACGGGAGACGATACAAAATCAATGCATCTCTATTACTGTGCGGGACTAAATTCTATGAGTTTTGCGGGTGCGGGCGGGAGTGGACATACATATTGCGGGAGCGGGCGGGAGTGTAACGCATACGTTGCGGGAGCGGGCAGGATTGGTCAAAAATTCAGCGGGCGGGAGCGGGATGAAGAAAATAGTCCCGCGCAGGGCTCTACCTCACACTCACGCATTGCTGTTTTCTTTAAGTCTTTGTCAGCTCACCAGTTCAGTTATGGAGACTGACTACAGTTTGGATTTGAACCCTACTCTCCTGGTTTCAGGTTGGACGCTTTACCACCAGGACACTTTTCTTCACACTGTACATGGATGACACCTTCAGTCCCTTCCAGAGGACTGGATGTTGGAACAAGGTTGGGCTTAAATGAAGAAAATGGAGCTTGATTGTTCAGCTGTACCTGCTTCTGCTCAAATACTGCTGGTAGAAGCCCCAGCGACCCCCCTGACCCCACCCAGGATGAAGGGCAGGTATGCAGGTGTCCCCACATAGCTGCAGACCTGCCCCCAGAAGGCCTCGCTGATGCTGGCAGCGGTACCTGCTGTCCGTCTGCAGGTCCGTTCCTGATCTCTGACAGCT
The DNA here is from genome assembly GCF_053564925.1 of Oryzias latipes. Taxonomy (NCBI): domain Eukaryota; kingdom Metazoa; phylum Chordata; class Actinopteri; order Beloniformes; family Adrianichthyidae; genus Oryzias; species Oryzias latipes. The sequence goes on from NC_136255.1 coordinate 28,217,381, forward strand.
TCTGGTTGATCTGCAGGCGCTTTCATCACTTGAGTTAAATGGAAATGTGAACACGTCTGTACCGCTCTACGGCCTCAGAAGACCCACGGCGCCCAAAGCATTCACCCACGAACACTCAATGATGGCAGCTCCGCTGCAGAACACCGCCGCTGTTATGTCTTTGCTGCTGCTGCTGCTGCTGCATCCCCTGACATTCTGCTCACCTGGCAGGTGAAGCCAATGATCTTGATCAGCACCTGCCAGGTGTTTAGGTCAGAGGAGGCTTCAACCAGAGAGACATGCAGAGAGAGCAGAGCAGGAGGCTCAGGAGCAGTGGTTTTGAGTTGGTTGGTTTGTTTCTCTTTTTTACCCCCTCGTGGTCCTCAGCAGTCTTTTTTTTTTTTTTTGTTTTAGTTTTGTTATTTCAGTTTGGGCTTGGACCTTGGTAGTCTTTATTTGAGGGCTTTGTTTGTTTCTTTCATTTAGGGATGGTAATTGAAGCCCCATGAAGCTTCCCTTGGGGTTCATGTAATTGTGCCGGAAAAATGAACCATTCAGGGCTTTGAAACCACACAGAACAGCGCCATCTGGTGGCGGACTGTCTTATGCTTCAACTAAGCTCCTTGTAACACTTTGAATGTGGAAGTGATGATGATGATGATGATGATGATGATGATGATGATGAAAAAATGCAAAACAAGTTGTTTTGCTTAAGTAAAAAGACAGAATATACAGATGAGCTATGGATGCATGATAACCGGTAACATGCATGTTTATGTTCATGTATGCAGACGTGGGCGCCGTGCACGGATGCGCTCACTGAGCCGTGAAAACTGCCCCATTAATCTGCAGCCTCCTGCTTAATGAGCCTCGTTTCTCCCTTTGATCTGCTCAACGCACCGCTTCAACCAATCAGCACGCCACCTTCACTCATCATTTCCCAGGAACTCTGACCTTCTCCCAGAGTCCACGGCGATGGGAGGGGGGGTCTCCAAACAGCTCTGACACGACCCCAACGGGGGATTGAACTAACGCTCATAGAAAAGGGCGGGAATGAGCGGAAGAGGATCAAGCAAACTGAAGAACCTGAAAGGATGAAGCAGATCAGAGCAGAATGAACTCAGGGGATGCCCCCCACCCCTGAGAAGCCCCCACCACACATCATTACCTGTAGATGTTCATCAAACCATCATCAGTTAAACGATAAGCTCCTCCATACTTACCCAGGTTTGACAGGAGTAACTATTAGTTACTAAGTACACTTCTGCTTCCTAATCCATTCAGTAAGGAGTGACACTACCAACCTCTGTCCATAGGGGGCAGTAGCTGCAGAAACCCTCACATTTGTCTGCAAACAGGAGCATCTCTGAATGAAACATGCAGAAAAGTGGAATCACTGATGGAGGAAGAAAAGTCCTTTTTGTACTTTAATCATAAAGTTCTTTACTGCTGATTTGTTCTTATTTTTATTAGGTGTTCCCAGTATAAACCGGACCGTAGCTCAGGGGGCTGGGGGGAGGGTAAACATGTGGATGTTGTTCACAGGAACCAAAATGCTCAGTAAACTGCTTGGGACACAGTGAGAGGAAAGTGTTTCTATGTAAATGAATGTTTCCCTTCAGGGTTTCATCTGGAACCCTTCAGATCCGTCGGACATTTGGCTGCAGCAGCTCTGACGCCTGGCGGGTTTGGTAGAACCGCTCTAAGGAGTGGTCCTTGGTCCTGAATCGGCCCCTCAGTGAAGGGTCGTTGGCGACCCCCATGGGGGGTCTTCCTTTTTGCCTGTGTGGGACCCCCCCCCTGTGCTCCTGGGCGCGTTCAGCTGCTCTGAGCGGCCGTTTGCTGCTCTTCATGGTTTCAGTGTCCTCGTCTTAGATCACCAAACATGTGGGAGCTGAGCTTCAGCATAAGTGGACCTCCTGGTTCCTGTGAAGACAAACGCGTTGCCAGGCGCCTGAGCGTCAGATAAAAATAAAGGAGCGTCTTATGGTCTTCTGTGTGAGCGAAGGCTTGCAGAAGACCAGTTTCTATGCCAATAAGCAGCAAATCATGCAACCACATGAAAAAAGGAGGTCATGGAGGAGCAGGAGGAGGATCCAGACAGACTTTATAACAAACACAGCGACCATGAAGAGACTCCGCCCCGTTAATGTGAGCCAGCTGGGGTTAGAAATGAAGACTTCCTTGAGAAGGACCTGAGAGTTCTGGTTCCTGAAGGAGGTCTGACTCTGATGTTGGTAGAATGTGGAGCACCAGACAAAGTTCTTCTTCTTCCACATCTGATGGTTTAAGGTGAAGATCTCCTTCAAAGACAGACATCGTCTAACAGAGAAGTCGGAGAGTCCAGAGAGGAGGCGGGCGAAGATTTAAGATTTCTGTCACCAGCAGGTCTTTGTGTCTGCTTGAGATGCTGAGCAGCTGATTCCTCTGTGGTCTGAAGTCATCGGACCCAGAAGGAGCAGGAATGAACATCAGAGGTCCAACAACCAAACCAGGAGGAGCTCCGCATGCCATGCAGACTCCAGCAGCATACCATGCTTTTGCTGAGTCAGCATTGGTGCCGGTGCCGTCCCGGTGCTGCGGTGCGGTCTGGAGCCAGACTGGGGGGTGTCTGAAGGCTGAGGTGAGGAAACGTGCCCGACTGGATTCCAGTGCTAACAATCCAGACGCCGTTCCACTGATGAAGAAGACCTTTCCTCCTCTTCTCCCAGAAACAAATGTCTGCCATTCCTGGTCATGTAGGGAGCAGAGTTAAGGTCTGAAGCTCCGAAGAGACCGGAAGGCACAAGGTCCAGGATCTTCTGGGCTGTGAACCCGTCTGGGTTTCAGAACTAACTGGCCATCAAAGAACCTCCAAGTTTTTCTTCTCTTTGGTTTTTTAATCGTTTTCATCCAGAATGTCTGCTGTGAGCCGCCATCTAGCTTTAAAGGAAACTTACCAAAGAGCCGCTGGAACAGGACCGGAAAGACAGATTCTGCTGGTTCTGATGGCCAGTTAGTTCTGAAACCCAGACGGGTTCACAGCCCAGAAGATCCTGGACCTTGTGTCCAGCGTCACTCTAAAGCTCTGGTGGCTTCCAGGGGGCAATAACGTTTGAGCCTTTGTTTGTCGACGGATCATGTAGAACCGGTCCCTGGTTCTGATGCTGCTGTCTGGGATTTCTGCCATCACACACACACAAAGAACCAAACACTTTCTTCCCAGCTTGCTTTTCAATCAGCCCTCTGTCATTGAATTGTTTTGTCCATTATGTTGCATTTTAATATCCTGTCTTTGAACAGCTGCTGCCGTGGCAACGCCTGTGTTGTGAGCAATCTAGAACCTCAGAGGGGCTTTGTGCCGGTTCTGTCTGTCAGGATTACTCACGTGAGGAGAGGCTCGCTGCTGCTTTTCTGCTCTCTTCATTCACTCATCTTCTTGCGTTTGTTCCCTTTCGGGGTCACGGGCTGCTGGAGCCTATCCGGCCAATGCGGGCGAAGGCAGAGGACGTCCTGGAAGGGTCGCCAGTCTGTCGCAGGACCCTGACGCTTTCATGGGACGCTCATTTTAGCAGCTTCATTGACTCTGCTGGACAAACTAAGCAGATAAAAGATCAGCCTCTCAAAGTAAAACCTCCATCAAAAAGCCAAATCTGTCCCAGTCTGAGGCTGACCCCAGGACGGGACCGTAGGGTCCAGACTCATGTGACGAAGGTCAGGATGAAGGTCACCCTCTTCTTTATTGTTTGAAGTGCACTTTTCAGAGAATACATACATATACTTCAGGAATACTTCAATACAAGTACAGTGCAGGATTGTGGTGTTGTCTTTGGGATCACATGCTGCAACGCTGCATCAGCTGAGTGAGGCTTCAGGGTCGGACGCTCCACACAGGCTCCAGGCCCGCTCGGTGAACTCATGATTGAGACAATGGCGACATCTACTGGCTCCTCAGAGAGGTACTTTTCACTAAAGTAAAATAATATATCCTTATAACATAAGCGCTGACAGGAGAACCTACAGCGTCTTCAGATCAGTGCAGACGTCTTCATCACAGGAAACCGGGTTCCCTCGTCTTCTTCCAGCATTCAGAAAGGCCCTGAGAGTCTTTAGAACAGAGTCTGTCTCCTTTCTGTGGGACGATCACAGGCAGCAGCGTCACGGAGTTTCTTCAGAAATACACCTCATTTCATTCTTTCTGATGTCTATTTGAACCCTTTGTTGCCCTCAACAGTCAAAATGAGGCAGAAGATAAATCCTGACTCGTTTCCACTGAAGCCCCCCTCCCATGAAAACGCTGCTTTTGGTGGTTTTAACGAGTTTTAACGAGCAGAATCAGCAGCAGACCAAAAAGATTAGACTTGCAATGTAGAAATTACACTGGGTGGGGCCACAAGCTCTCAGTACAGAGGAGGGGAAGGGGGGCGGGACTGCTCCACACCAACGGTCCCGCCCACAACTCAGAGGTGAATTTCTGATGAAGTCCTGCCGCTCTGCAGAAACTATGTCCTAGAAAAGGACGGAGGATCTTGGATTCTGGCTAAAAACAGCCTCATCGTAATGAAACGGGAACACTTTCCAATAGATCAGAAGATGATCCGAGCGGGACGTTACCCAAAGAGGATTCGCCCCTCAGGCTGTAGGGCAGTGGGTTTGGAACCGGCATCCGTCCCCGTCTGGATCCATCAGGAGGGAAATCTGCAGTATTTGGCTGTAGGAGCAGATAAACATGAAGACTTCCCTGAGTTTTCCTGAAAACACTCAAATCCTTTTCTTGTCTCTAAATTCCTCATTTCCAGCTGTTTTTGATGGAACTTTGGTTTTCCCGTTTCATTTTTCTCCAAGGCCAGGTTTTCCTCCTTCAGGTCCGCTTCGGTCCAGACCCATAAACTCTGGGAAAACATCTCTGTGCCAATGAGAAGAAAAGGTCACGTGTTTTATGCCATGAAATGTCATAAAGCAGCAGCAAAATCTATTCAGTCGCTGTTGCATATTTTTGGCAGAAATTCTGGAATTGGCAGAAAAGTTGCAGATTTAAAAGTGCAGGAACCGTTTGACGGACCGTCTTCACAAATATCAAGACATCACTGAAAGTGCAGGGTACTAAAACAAAGGCACTGGTTCATAGTCCTCACAACCCCCCTGCAGTCAGATTTCAGTTTCTGCTTTTGCAGCCAGCTCATTGGTCAGAGCGGTGAAGGAGCAGGCTTTCCCCAACTGGTAGAGGTCACTGGACGGTTCCTGCAGATGCTCCTCTGACCTGTTCCCGACTCCTCCTGCCTTCCTCTGATCAAACTCTGCCGTTATCTGCGCCAAAGTCTTCCCTTTGGTCTCCGGCAGAGTCAGCCCCAAAACCACGGCAGACACCAGACAGACGACCAGGAACGGCAGGAAACAGAAATCCCCCAAACCGCTGACGATGAAGGGGAACAGCATGCCCACCAGGAACAGGCTGATCCACATCAGAGAGCCAGCCACCATGTACGCCGCCGGCCGAGCCGCCTGGTCGAAGATCTCAGCGGGTAGGATACCCGTCACCCCGGCGGGGCCCAGCCCGAAGCTGAGGATGTAGGCGAACACGCAGGCCATGCTGAGGTAGGACATCCCAGCCACGCTGCGGCTCTGCAGGCTGAGCGCCACGGTGAAGACCACGCTCCAGCAGCTCATCAGGCTGTAGCCCCCGATGAGGAGGTACCTGCGGCCCACGCGCTCGATCAGGAGGTTACTCAGGATGGAGGCGGTCAGCTCAGAGGCCCCCGTGCCGATGGTGACGTACTGAACCTTGTCGGGGGGAATCCCCGCCTCCAGGAAGATGTAGGAGGCATAGAAGTAGATGGAATCGTTGCCGCAGAGCATCATGGCGCTGCTGGCCGTCATGACCGTCCGGAGCTGCAGGCGCAGGTCCTGGTCCCTGAACAGAGACAGCGGCGTCTTTGCAGGAGCGGCCGATCCCGAACCGACAGCTGCCAACATCTGCTGCTCCTGAAGCATCTCCTCTATCTCCGAGGCAGGAGCTTCGCCACCGCGGAGTCTTCCCAGGGCCTTGACACACGCCGCCCTATCTCCACGGTCAATGAGAAGGTAGCGGGGGCTTTCGGGGAACCAGGGGAGGGAGACCAGCTGGATCAGGGCCGGAAAAGCATTGCTTGCTAGTAAATAAGGCCAGAGCGGCTCTGTGCCCAGAAGCTCGCTGAGGCCCACCACTTGACCCAGGAAGATCCCTAAAGCGGTGAAAACAGCCGAGGAGAACGCCACAGCCCCTCGGAGGTGCTTGGGGGCGCTTTCTCCAAAGTACATGGGCTGGACGTTCATGCTGACGCCCGAGTTCATCCCCACCAGGAAGCGAGCCAGGATGATCACCTCAAAGGAGCGCGCCGTCCGGCACGTGAGCACCAGCACAGCGCCGACAAGCAGGAAGGAGTTGTTGAAAAGCAGAGACTTCTTCCTCCCAAACCTGACCGCCATGGGGCCTGCCAACAGGGCACCGAGCAGGCCCCCCAGCGAGAAGGCCGACACGATCAGGGTCCAGACCAGGGTCACCTGTGAGGTGTCCAAGGCCACACCCCAGCGCTCCAGGTAGGTGTCATTGATGAAGGTCTGGATGTAGCTGGTGGGGGCGTTGATGATAGAGATGTTGTAGCCGTACTGGAAGGTTCCTCCAATGGCAGCAGAGCACACGGTCAGGGCCAGAGTGCGGGCACTTCCTGCAGGTGGGCGGCCTCCTTCAGCCTCGTGTTCTGCTGTGGAGCTCATCTGAAGCCCTGCCGTCTGCCTACAGCCGACGCTTCATCGCAGGTTCCTCAGGGTCTCCTCGTCACACTCTGTTCAGCCGGGAAACGTCCTTGGCGTGGATGATAAGACTCATACTTCTGTGGATGAAGCCGGTCGACGAGCATAGTAAACCCTGGGTCTGTGCTGTAAGGCATCGTTCACCCTAATCCAAATCTGAATCGTTTCAGCAGAAGGAAAAACCTGGTGGAATGCCCCGGGCAGACTCCACAGACCAGGCATGTCCAAAGTCCGGACCGTGCTCAAATTTCCACCGGCCTGCTGGCTCCTGTCATAAAATAATGATATCCGGCCCCCAGCACTTTATAAAAGCTGTTTGCACAGGTCTTCATTGTGGTTAGCCAAACAACATTTTCCCCTCCATCACCAAGAGACCTGCTGTCTACGACGAGCTAACCGGGAATCTACGGTGTGAAAACCTGACCGTCTGACAGGGATTTTGGTAAAACATTTAGATTTGCTCCAAAAGAAGAAATGAAAAGTAAAATGTTCATTTTAATTAAATCTAATGCTACTAAAATGGTTAAAAGAAGGTCAGGCTGAACGGGTGGCCATCACATCCGTTTGGACACCCCTGCTAGAGACTGTTAGAACAATGGACGGATCGAGGTGTGACGTCACCCGGGGGGGGGGGGGGGCTTCTGCAGTTAAAAAAGGAGCAAAGAGTTTGTTAGACGTTTGGCCTCAGTTTGTCATGTCTGTAATGAGTCTGATAAATCTGTGTGAATTCTTTATTGCTTTGACTTTAATGCTTGGAATCAATCAATCATTAATCAGTACTACTTCTAAGAAATATTTATTGTAAATTTGTTTTTAATAAATAAAATTGTGAGACCTGTCACCTTCAAGTCTGAACTGAGGAAAAAGAACAACGAACTGATTCTGCCGGTTCTTGCACATGCGCGTTGGTTTCAGGCAAATGATTGGCGGAGAAGGTACGTGACCATGACGTCATAAGGCCGTGCTGTCGCGAGTCTTTGGAGGAAAGATGTGAGTGATCGATGCTTTTATTTACATGAACGGTTTATTGTCGTTAATGGGGGGGGGGGTCTGGCAGATGTAACGGTCTTGAACGGACGCGTTGGGGGGGGGGGGGGGTGAGGGGGTGGTGAGCGGGAACGTTTGCTCAGAAATATCGCGGGTTCAGGATGTGGACTCAATGGCTGCTGGGGGGGGGGGGCAGAACCGATAAATTACAACAAACACAACGATCAAAGAGAGCCGCGGCATGAACGGAGTGCTTACGTCATGACTGTAGGGCGCCAACACGCATTTTAACGCGGTGCGCGCAAATGTTGTTGAAACGCACGAGTTTGAGCATGCGCAGTGGGCTGTGGTGTTTTTTTCACCCCCGCCCCCCCGGGAATCCCTGAAACTGAAGCCAGTGACGAAGAAAGATGCTTGTCTTAGAACCATGTGACGCATGCGCGCGCACGTGCTCAAACCTTCAGCATGGACATAAGGCAAAGGTTCTGATGAAGTGTCGGATCTCATGACCCGTTCTGGTGGAGAAGAGGCAGAACAGATCAGAGGTTCTGGTTCTGCAGAACCAAACTCCTGGTTTGGACTTTAGCGGCTGCTGCTGCTTAGAACACAGATGAGGAACGAGTGACGTTCTGTTGGTCCTGAACATCCTTCAGGACGTCCTGCAGATGTCCTCAGGTCTGAACCCACGCTGGACTGACGCTGGTGGAGGTCCGTTGGGAGCCGAGCCGGTCCCCTAGCAGCCGAGCCGGTCCCCTAGGAGCCGAGCCGGTCCCTTAGGAGCCTAGCCGGTCCCTTAGGAGCCAAGCCGGTCCCCTAGGAGCCGAGCCGGTCCCCTAGGAGCCGAGCCGGTCCCCTAGGAGCCGAGCCGGTCCGTTAGGAGCCGAGCCGGTCCCTTAGGAGCCTAGCCGGTCCCTTAGGAGCCGAGCTGGTCCCCTAGGAGCCGAGCTGGTCCCCTAGGAGCCGAGCCGGTCCGTTAGGAGCCGAGCCGGACCCTTAGGAGCCGAGCCGGTCCCCTAGGAGCCGAGCCGGTCCGTTAGGAGCCGAGCCGGTCCCTTAGGAGCCGAGCCGGTCCCTTAGGAGCCTAGCCGGTCCCTTAGGAGCCGAGCTGGTCCCCTAGGAGCCGAGCTGGTCCCCTAGGAGCCGAGCTGGTCCGTTAGGAGCCGAGCCGGACCCTTAGGAGCCGAGCCGGTCCCCTAGGAGCCGAGCCGGTCCGTTAGGAGCCGAGCCGGTCCCTTAGGAGCCGAGCCGTTCCCCTAGGAGCCGAGCCGGTCCCCTAGGAGCCGAGCCGGTCCCCTAGGAGCCGAGCCGGTCCCCTAGGAGCCGAGCCGGTCCCCTAGGAGCCGAGCCGGTCCCCTAGGAGCCGAGCCGGTCCCCTAGGAGCCGAGCCGGTCCGTTAGGAGCCGAGCCGGTCCCTTAGGAGCCGAGCCGTTCCCCTAGGAGCCGAGCCGGTCCCCTAGGAGCCGAGCCGGTCCGTTAGGAGCCGAGCCGGTCCCTTAGGAGCCGAGCCGGTCCCTTAGGAGCCGAGCCGGTCCCCTAGGAGCCAGGCCGGTCCGTTAGGAGCCGAGCCGGTCCTTTAGGAGCCGAGCCGGTCCCTTAGGAGCCGGGCCGGTCCGTTAGGAGCCGAGCCGGTCCTTTAGGAGCCGAGCCGGTCCTTTAGGAGCCGAGCCGGTCCTTTAGGAGCCGAGCCGGTCCGTTAGGAGCTGCCGTGTCTTCCTCCATCAAGAGGGAGGCGATGTTTGGATTGTGCCGCATCTCACGCCATCTTCCTCTTCCTCACAGGGCGCCGTCCCCGACGAAGAGGAAGGAGGACGACAAGAGCAAGCCGCGAGGCAAGGAGAAGTCAGGAGCCACCAAAGAGGCCGGGGACAAGGAGCGTGGGCGGAACAAGACCCGGCCCCGGCGCAGCGCCTCCAGCAGGAGCAGCAGGTCAGAGGAGGCTCAGAGAGGAGCGCCGGCGTTGTGACTTCCTCCTGACGGCGAATGTCTCTGCAGGTCCAGCTCCAGCTCCAGCAGCAGCTCCGGCTCCAGCTCCGGCTCCTCCAGCGGTTCCAGCTCCTCCGCGTCCAGCCACTCGGGCTCCTCCAGCTCCCGCTCCTCTTCCTCCTCCTCCTCCTCGTCCTCGCCGAGCCCCAGCCGTCAACGGCATAACAACCGGCGCCGCTCTCGGTCAAAGTACGGAACTTATCTTTACCGGTACGTTCTTTCTCTGGAGCATCCACCGCCATTAACGTCTGAACGTTTCCCCAGATCCAAATCCGCCAAGAAAGACGAGCGGGAACGCCGGCGGAGAAGCCCCACCCCCAAACCCACCAAGGTGTACCTGGGCCGGCTCACCAGGAATGTCATCAAGGTACCAAAGGAGCTCAGGAGCGCAGTCATCCATGGATGGATGGAGGAGGTCACTTCCTGTGACCTCCTCCATCCATCCGTCTCCGGTTTCCTGTCTGATGGATCCCGGCGCTCTGGTCCGCTCCGGTCCGGTCCGGGGGGTGAAGCGGCTCAGACCTGAGGCTCTCCGTGTTTCTTGAAGGAGCACATCCATGAGATCTTCTCCACCTACGGGAAGATCAAGATGATCGACATGCCTGTCAACCGCGCGCACCCCCACCTGTCCAAAGGCTACGCCTACGTGGAGTTCGAGAGTCCGGAGGAGGCGGAGAAGGCGCTGAAGCACATGGATGGAGGTACGGGGCAGGGGGGACGTAGGGGGGGGTGCGGGCGCCGCAGTGACGCTGTGTTTTGGTCCTCAGGTCAGATCGACGGTCAGGAGATCACGGTCACCGCCGTGTTGACCCCCGTCATCCGACCCCTGCCTCGCCGGCTGTCTCCTCCCCGCAGGATGCCTCCCCCGCCCCCCATGTGGCGGCGGACCCCCCCTCGAATGAGAAGAAGGTGCGGTCCAGAGGTTTTTGTCAGACTTAACTTTGTTGCCATGGAAACGGTAAGCAGATGCAGTGACTGATGGAAGATGATCTTCTGTCCTTCAGATCTCGCTCTCCTCGCCGCCGCTCCCCCGTGCGTCGTCGATCTCGATCTCCGGGCCGCCGCCGCCACCGCTCTCGCTCCAGCTCCAACTCCTCCCGTTAGGGGGGCCCCTCCTCCTCCTCGTCTCTCCATCTTTGATCAAACTTTTAAGCCGTTTGATTTTACTTGAGGGGGAGTGGCTTAAGCCCATCTCCGCCCCTTTCCAGTGGCGACATAAAGCCGGTCAGTTTTCCGTTTGATCCTCTGTGCAGTGGCGTGATGAGGTCACGCCCCAAAGGTTGTGCTTTTTCTGTACTTTGGTTTGTGATGAAGCCCCGCCCCCTCCTGTAACTGTTGCATTTGGTTTCAGAAATAAAGTTTTGTCGTACGGCGCCGCTCTGCTCCCGTGTTCTGCGTCTAAAGCATAAATGATGGCCGGTTTGGGTTCAGCTGTTCTGTTAGCGTGAACGTCAGGAATGACGGTAAATATGATGTAAACATCAGAATGTTGTTTACATGAAGATGAACAGCCGTGTTGGAATTAGTAGAAAATTAGATGATGGAGAAACAAGTTATGACGGAAAAAGACAACATTTGATTTGAATGTTAATAAATCTGCAGCAGCAGGGTCTTTTATTTTGAAATGAACTTTTATTTTGAAAGATAAAATTCAATATAGAAAATTATAGATGATAATTTAAATAATAGAAAAGGACACTTAAAGCTACATTTTATAACTGGATGGATCAACAAAAGTTTGAAATGTAGAAGTGGGACTTGACTGTATAAGTAAACATTAACATACATGTACATATGCACATGTATGTGCTCAGATGTAGACCCCTGGTCTGGACAAATACAGAAACTGCAGGTGTTTGCAGCAGGAAGTGATCTGGCCGCTGGACTGACCAATCACAGCTGGAGTATTTGGGGGAGGAGCTTTGACTGGGCAGCAGTGACCCCCTCAGGAGTGGGAGGTGTGTGCAGGTGCGGCTCTCTGTGCTCCTTCCAGGTGAGTTGGGGCTGGTTTCTGCAGAAACCTCTGCGCCGTTTGCACGGCTCCAGGTCGTGAGTCCGTCCTCGCCGTCGCTGCCCTGCAGGACGCCATCATGTCGTGAGTCCGTCCTCGCCGTCGCTGCCCTGCAGGACGCCATCATGTCGTGAGTCCGTCCTCGCCGTCGCTGCCCTGCAGGACGCCATCAGTGCTTCCGCCCGCTGGTCGGCGAGCAGGTCATGTTCTTCCTGAAAACTGCATAGAACCTACAGTCTACACCAGGGGTCGGGAACCTTTTTGGCCAAGAGAGCCATAAACGCCACATATTTTGAAATGTAATTTCGAAAGAGCCATATAATAATGTAGTGTCCCTTCCCCACACTGAGGCACGGAGACTTAACCTCTTTTAAAGTTCTTTATTCCGATTACTGCAGACCGCAACAAACGCCGTTCAATTAATTCAGCAACTCCTGAATCTCTCCCGCCGAGACGAGAGCGCTTCTCCCAACTTTACATTCCCCTGCCCCCGCTCCAGCCCTCCCATTTCCCTTATTCGGCCCATAGCTGAACCCCATTGGTCCAAATTACCTAACAACAGGCTGAGCGACAGAACTGAGGGCCAATCAGATCTCTGCTTGACGCGTTCAATGAACTCCAGAACTTTTAACGCGGCCCAACAGCCAAGTTAAACTCAGACCGCAACGATATGTTTAAAACTAAATATACAAGTGAATGTGTGCATTTGATGTAATTTCAACATTTTTAAAGTACAATAAGTCTGTGGATTCTTTTTAATAACATTGTTATTCTGTTGCTAATAAATGATGAGTATTTCTCGTAGTAGTTCTGCTGATGGTTTAGTCTGGTTGATACGTGGTGAGTTTCTGCTTCACGCAGGCGTTGAGACTTTAACGTGATCTTAGGTCTGAATGTTCTGTAGATGTGAGACAGACTGCTCACATGCAGACGGGGAGCCAAACACACACTCACACGCTGCAGTGAGTGACGGGAAGAGGGTTTTACGTTTTTACAATCCCTGCGCGATTCACCTGCTGCCTGTCCCCACAACCCCTCACCCCCTCCCCCCTGCTTTCTTCCTCACACATCCCGTCCCCGCATCTGCGCGCTCTTTCTCAGAGACGGGAGCGCGTAGTTTTAGGCACGGCAATTCACAGGTTTCCGGCTGGTACAAACTCTGTGAAATAATAGATAATAGTAACTGATAGCGCTGGCGCAGATTTCTCTCTCTAAGCACTGTTACTACTGCGCGCCTCTGGAAGGACTGGTCTAATGAAAAAAAAAAAACTATAATTAAAGATTTGTCTGCGAGCCACATGTGACCATCAAAAGAGCCATATATGGCTCGCGAGCCATAGGTTCCCGACCCCTGGTCTACACGGTTGGCGGCGGACGGCGGCTGCGAGCAGCAGCAGGTTTGCAGGCTGCAGACGTCATGAGGACGTCACTCCTGCAGCGGAGCGTCGTCATCAGAGCCACCAGAAAAGCTTTTCTGCTTCTCCGTTTGTGAGGAGAGCGACTTAAATCGTTAGTGACCTGATGGACGTCCAGGAGCCTCAAACCGCAGCCGTGACCTCAGGCAGAAGCTGACAGCCATCTGTGGCCCCCCAGGGGGCCCCTGAGGGGACAGACACCACCTCAGCAGGTTGATTGCGTGTTGGTCTTTCAATCCCTGAAAGTCACATGGTTGATGGTTTGGTTCAGATGACGGCGGCTTCCTTCTGCAATTTCACTACCAGGAAGTCCAGACGGCGTTTGGACCTGAGCGGCGCTCTGCTCCAGACGCCTGGCTGCAGGAAGTGAGGGAACCTCTGCAGGAGCCACGGCTCCGGGGTTCCTCCTGCTGCCAGCGTCTCCCTTCATCACATTCTGCCCCCAACCTGCTTCTTTACCTCCTTTTTAGTGTTTCTGTCAAACACATGAGCATGCCTGTTTTCAATAAATAACATTTATTCACCTCATCAAACTATGAAACTATGGATTAGACAGAAAACGTCAGCTGTTGACCCAGTGTCCTCCTGCAGAACCCAGTGTCCCCCTGCAGAACCCAGTCCCCCTGCAGAACCCAGTGTCCCCCTGCAGAACCCAGCTCCCCCTGCAGAACCCAGCTCCCCCTGCAGAACCCAGTCTCCCCTGCAGAACCCAGTCCCCCTGCAGAACCCAGCTCCCCCTGCAGAACCCAGCTCCCCCTGCAGAACCCAGTCCACCCTGCAGAACCCAGTCTCCCCTGCAGAACCCAGTCCCCCTGCAGAACCCAGTCCCCCTGCAGAACCCAGCTCCCCCTGCAGAACCCAGCCCCCCCTGCAGAACCCAGTGTCCCCCTGCAGAACCCAGCTCCCCCTGCAGAACCCAGCTCCCCCTGCAGAACCCAGTCTCCCCTGCAGAACCCAGTCCCCCTGCAGAACCCAGCTCCCCCTGCAGAACCCAGTCCCCCTGCAGAACCCAGTCCACCCTGCAGAACCCAGTCTCCCCTGCAGAACCCAGTCCCCCCTGCAGAACCCAGTCCCCCTGCAGAACCCAGTCCCCCTGCAGAACCCAGTCCCCCTGCAGAACCCAGCTCCCCCTGCAGAACCCAGTCCCCCCTGCAGAACCCAGTCCACCCTGCAGAACCCAGCTCCCCCTGCAGAACCCAGTCCCCCCTGCAGAACCCAGTCCACCCTGCAGAACCCAGTCCCCCTGCAGAACCCAGTCCCCCTGCAGAACCCAGTCCCCCTGCAGAACCCAGTCCCCCTGCAGAACCCAGCTCCTCCTGCAGAACCCAGCTCCCCCTGCAGAACCCAGTCTCCCCTGCAGAACCCAGTCCCCCTGCAGAACCCAGTCCCCCCTGCAGAACCCAGCTCCTCCTGCAGAACCCAGTCCCCCCTGCAGACGTCGGAGCCGCAGGCCCGGCGTGGGACCTCAGACTTGGGCGTCAGAGTCCTGGTCCTCCCGGCCTGGAGGAGGATCCATCAAGTCCTTGAATCCCAGTTTGTCCAGAGGCTCCTTGGCCATCAGCTGACTGGAGAACAGAAGCAGCGTTAGAACCGTTCACCTGCGTCTCCTTCCTGTCATGAAAGCGTCTCTGTTGGCTCCGCCTACTTGTCCATCCGGCACTCCAGGTATTCCTTAGACTGAAGTCGACACCTGGAGTTATCAAAGCGGTTCTCTCTCAGACACGTCATGAAGTTCTCCTTGAAGGACTTGCACTCGCCTGCAAAGCAACGGTGGAAGGTCAAAGGCTGAGGACAAGTTTGTCCTTCTGAGCTTCCGTACGCAAACAACTGATGGAAAGTTTGGTCTTTCATCCAAACTATCAGAAAAAGTGACGTCACACAGAATGTTTTCCACCCTGGTTTGTAGGACTGCTGTCAGAGGAACAGCAGAACCGACCTTTGGACCTCCAGGACCTAAACCGAACTTTAACAGTACATTTAGACATTTCTCACGCTGTTTCAAAGAAAGAACAGACTTGAGGAAAAAGGCAAACAGTCAGTGACCTGCGGTTCTGACGAAGCACAGAGCCGCAGATGATGTTCTGCGGAATCGACCTGGTTCCGGTTCGGACTCACCGAAATGGTCCAAAGGAAACGAGCCTTTGTCCGGAGCGCGAGGCCTGAAACTCTTCGTCCCGAAATTCATCGCCGTGGACATTTTTCCCGCGACTTTGACCAACAACAAACCGAAACCATAGACGATCTGAGCGGCGGCCGGCGGGCGCACAGTGATGACGTCACGGTAAGCGAGCTGTAAAAGGACAAAGATGACGTCCATATTCACGTGAACAGAAACACAATAAACTGAAGTTAGATTGTATTCTAATACAAATGTTAGAATAGAAGATAATACTTTTGTCGTTCAACATGAAGGAGAGGAGAGTTTTCTGTTTTTCATAAATATCAGCCATGAAAATATGAACAAATCTCTTTATGAAATGTATTAAATAATGGATAGATTTGTAAAATCTGCTCTCCTGAATCAGGGGGTTCTTGTAAATCAGGGGGTTCTCCTGAATCAGAGGGTTCTCCTGAATCAGAGGGTTCTTGTAAATCAGGGGGTTCTTGTGAATCAGGGGGTTCTCCTGAATCAGAGGGTTCTCGGGAATCAGGGGGTTCTTGTGAATCCTGTACTTCTGTACTTTTCTCCTTTTATTCATTTAAAATGACAGGTCTGCAGAACCCCTGCACTGAAAAAAATGTGGAGTGTCATTTACTAGAAAAAATCTATGAAAGTTTTTGTTTTCGTAAATTTTAATTTTTAAGTACAATTTATTTACTAAAACCACTTATTGTTTCTGAAAAATACACAAGTAAATGTCACTCAGATTATTGCATCTAATTACAAAACCTAAGTAAATGTTGCTGATGTTTCTTTGTGGTCTGACTCATTTGTACTTTGTTATATTCTATGTAATTATTAATTAATATTAATAAATGATATATTAGTTAATAATAATTGAATTAAGTACATGTTTTTACTATTCTATTAAATATAATTCTATATTTTCCTAAAACACACATTTGCAGTTTAAGTTATATTTGAAAGACATTTTTTGTCATGGTTTGAGTTTGTTGTCTTGTTTTTAGTTCTTGTTTTGTCTTGTTTGGTTCTGTTTCCTGTTTTATTTTGAAAGTTCTCCTGTCTTGTCTGGTTTCTTGAGTTTTACTTCCTTTGGTCCCCATCTGCCCTGATCGTGTTCACCTGTGTCTTGTCTACCCTGTCTGTATATAAGTCTTGTCTCTGCATTCCTCCTGTGCTGGTCCATTAGCTCTGTCTTGGTGTTCTTGTCATCCTGTTCCTCGCGACGCTCTTGTTCCATGTTCCTCGCCACGCCACAGTAAGTTTTGTTTTTGTTTTGTAATCCTGCTCGGCAGCGCCTTTTGTTTGTTTTTGTTATTAAACCCCCTTGTCCTTGAACCGTGTGCCTCCGCCTCTGCGTCTGGGTCCTACCGGCTCTCGAGCCTCCCCCACACCCTGACATTTTTATTTAACATTAGAAGTTGCATAAATAAAACATCTACATAACATCACACACACAGACACGGCCATAGAATGTCTCGTTAGCAAATTTCAAAACAGTGCAAAAATACATAAGTCTAGTAGATGCAAGAAGGAAGTACAGAGATCAATATCTACCACCAAACTAAAGCAGTGTAGCATTTAAAAAAACTTCAAAAGCATATTTCAGTTTCACTGGACAGCATACGTGTAGATGACACCATGAGTAGAAGACGTCTGTCCCCTAATGATGACTGACACACACAGCGTCTGGTCGTCCTGTGTTTCATTGGGATGGACCACAACAATCCTTAAGCGATGACTTCAGTCCTCTTTCACTGCTTCTCTGCTGAGATCCGGAGAAAATAAATACGCTGTAATTATTAAGAATAGATTACAAGAAAAACAAACAGCTAAAAGAGAAGAAAAGTTAAAATAAAGAGAGGTGTACTCAATTTAGTGTAATTTAAACAATATTCATATTACACTTTTATGTCAAGTTACACAACATGGTTCACAGGGGCTGACCCTGAGACAAAGACATGTTTGGGCGCCATCCACGCCAGGAGGGGTCAACACCCACCACCCTGGCCTGGGCACACAGCGGTGCAGAGCCCTCCAGCCCCCCAGGCAGGAGTGGTCAATGGGACAGCAACTGTGATGGTAGAGCAGAACTATTGCAGTGTGAAAGGTCCTGATGGGAGAAAAACACTGGAGCTGGAAAACTGAGGGATCAAATCAGTAAAAAAAGGAATAACTGAAATACTATTATGCTCCAACAATAACAGTAATAAATCATCAACGACTAAAGAAGATAAAAAAAAGTGTAAGAGAATAAAATGCATATAAGAAATCAGTTAAAAGTCTAATATAAAAATATGCACCTATTTTCTCTTTAAAAAAATCACAAGTGTAGAGAATATTTGACCTTCAATAAAATATCACAAGTAAAAACCATATTATAAGGCTAGACAATCATTAGAATGTGGAGCATGCGCACCTTTCTGTCTGACGACAGACCGCTCAAATGAGGGGCGGGGCTTTGACGTTGTGCTCCCAGTACAGAGAGGCGTGTTAGAATCACTGACGTTAATTTACATTTACTTGGAAATATCAACTAATTAAGCCAACTAACTAGTTTAGTAAATATTACTTGGATTGAATGTTGACATTTACATACAGAACAGACTGTTTTACCAAGTAGCACTACATGAAAACAAGCGCACAGAATTGGTATTATTATATAGGATTTACATAGATAACTGAAATAATGTTTACAAGGCCAAAAAATCCTATTTTTCAGTGTGGTATGCAGGTGGTCTCCGGGGGTCATCGGGTCGGTTTCGCCCGGGGCCCCAGAAACCCCCCCCCTTTTCTGCTGTGACCGAGCATCAGCGGGATTCCGGGTCACAGGTGGACCCGCCAGCTCTGTTTCCGGGTGTGTTTGACGTGCCGGGCCGCTGGGTGTCTCGCTTCTACCAGGCAGAGCAGAGGGGGAGGACCGGCGCGGGAGGGGCCGGGGCGGGTACCTGCAGGCTCCATCACCGCGCTCGGACTGACAAAGACGCTCGGTCTGCGGGATCCTCTGTCAGCAGCGGCAGGCGGGAGGAGCGCGGTCCGCGCAGGTGGATGTTCTCGGGAAGTGGGGGGGGGGCTCCGCGCACCGCAGCTCCATGGAACCGAAGGGGAACAAGCTGCTGCTGCAGGAGCTGCTGACCACAGCCGGAAACGACGCGTGCGCGGACTGCGGCAACCCAGGTAAGAGGTGGCGCGAGGCTGACGGGGAGTGGGGAGCGAATCCGAAAAAAGGCCTGCCTGACCCCCCCGAGCTAAGGAACAAACCCCCCAGAAACCGATCCGGTTATCTCCACCACCTCCCCCGACCTCATAGAAGAGAGTTTGGCTCCTCTCTTCTATGGATGGACGGATGATGGACGGATGATGGATGAGTCAAACCAAAGCGTTGTGGTTTAGTTTACAGCATGAATTTTAAAAACGGATCTAGTTCTTATTGTTCTGCTTTCACAACATTGTTCTGCTTCATTAACAATACCCCCCCCCCCCCCCCCCCCCCCCCCCCCCGACTGATAATTCTGTTGTTGTTCTTCATCCGATCTACATCCAACATGGTTCTCTTTGGCTTTTCTTCTCACTCTACTATCTCGTGTTTTCCTTCATCTTGGTTCTGGTTCTGGTTCCTCATTAGTCTGCAGACGTGTCCTTCAGGAGAGGTTCTAATTTGTGTGGTTCTGCAGCCTCACAAACCTGAGCAGTCTGCATGAAGTTCTGTGATCCGGAGGAGAACCGGGCTGAGGCTGCTGGAAGCAGCCGTTCCTCAGAGCTTTTCTAACCAACTCCATGTCACAGGACACTCCACCACAGCAGCAGCTCAATCCCTACATCAGCAGACGTTCCTTCAGATCTCCTCCATGTGGAGGCCATGCTGAAACCCTCTGATTGGTTCAGATGTGTCTCATGTTGATGCCTCACAGATTCCAGCATTCTGCGGCGTGTCTTCGTCTGCGGCGTGTCTTCTTCTGCGGCGTGTCTTCGTCTGCGGCGTGTCTTCGTCTGCGGCGTGTCTTCGTCTGCGGCGTGTCTTCGTCTGCGGCGTGTCTTCTTCTGCGGCGTGTCTTCTTCTGCGGCGTGTCTTCTTCTGCGGCGTGTCTTCGTCTGCGGCGTGTCTTCGTCTGCGGCGTGTCTTCGTCTGCGGCGTGTCTTCGTCTGCGGCGTGTCTTCTTCTGCGGCGTGTCTTCGTCTGCGGCGTGTCTTCGTCTGCGGCGTGTCTTCGTCTGCGGCGTGTCTTCTTCTGCGACGTGTCTTCTTCTGCGGCGTGTCTTCTTCTGCGGCGTGTCTTCGTCTGCGGCGTGTCTTCGTCTGCGGCGTGTCTTCTTCTGCGGCGTGTCTTCGTCTGCGGCGTGTCTTCTTCTGCGGCGTGTCTTCGTCTGCGGCGTGTCTTCTTCTGCGGCGTGTCTTCTTCTGCGGCGTGTCTTCGTCTGCGGCGTGTCTTCGTCTGCGGCGTGTCTTCGTCTGCGGCGTGTCTTCGTCTGCGGCGTGTCTTCTTCTGCGGCGTGTCTTCTTCTGCGGCGTGTCTTCGTCTGCGGCGTGTCTTCGTCTGCGGCGTGTCTTCGTCTGCAGCGTGTCTTCGTCTGCAGCGTGTCTTCGTCTGCTGCGTGTCTTCGTCTGCGGCGTGTCTTCGTCTGCGGCGTGTCTTCGTCTGCGGCGTGTCTTCGTCTGCGGCGTGTCTTCGTCTGCGGCGTGTCTTCTTCTGCGGCGTGTCTTCTTCTGCGGCGTGTCTTCGTCTGCGGCGTGTCTTCTTCTGCGGCGTGTCTTCGTCTGCGGCGTGTTTTCTTCTGCGGCGTGTCTTCGTCTGCGGCGTGTCTTCTTCTGCGGCGTGTCTTCGTCTGCAGTTTGTCTCCCTGGACAGAACCCGGTCAGACGAAGAGTCTGCAGCAAAGAAAGCAGTTGCTCCCGCGGCTTCTGCAGAGTCAGGACCTCTAGTGGGGTGGGGGGGCTTTCACAGCAGGTTTCTCTGCAGCTCAGTCTGTTTGACTCTGCCCTTTGCAGAGGATGTACCCCCCCACACACACTAAAGCCCCCACGCTGCTCTGAGGTGTGATAAGTGACATCAACCCCCCCCTGGAGCTCTGAGGAAAGGGGGGGGGGATGTAACAGTGTCCAAAGCTTCATGCTGAGTGAAGTTCATGTCTGGATTGAATCACGGTTATCGTGAACAGTTATCGTTAACGGTTATCGTTAACGGTTACCGTGAAGTTTTCCGGATAAACGGCCAGATTCTTCCAGCATGGATCCAGCGGATCATTGGAAGCCTTCAGTCCTCAACCCAGATCATCAGGACTTCTGAGCAGAAGTTGCAGCCCCAGACCATCACACTACCACCTCCAGTAGTGACTGGTCTCTGTCTGACAGGATGTATCCTTGGGTCCACCGTCCTTCCTATAGGCTGCATTGCTCTGCATGGGATGCCATGGGAAACCTGTCGTCACTGAAATGTGGAGTCTCAGCTTTCCTCCCCCCTCCCCTCTGATGCTGTCTCCTCCCCCCAGAGCCGGATTGGGCGTCTCTGACGCTAGGCGTGTTCGTCTGCCAGGCCTGCTCGCTCCTCCACAGGAGCATCCCTCACATCAGCCGGGTCAAGTCCCTGCAGGACTCCTGGGAGGACAGCGAGGTGGAGGTAAGCTGGGGGGGCAGAAACCGGTGCTTCTGGTTCTTCGTATCGTCTATCATGTTTAGGAACATCCTTTGTCTCCTGTGGTCCAAACTTCAGACGTTCTTGATCCCAAATGTTGAAGTGAAGATTCCAGCCAATGACATCAGAGGAAAAAACAGAGAGAGGACGTTTGGAAACTTTACTGCCGACGAGAACTTCCAGCTCCCAGCTCTAAAGCTTTTCTCTGATTCTGTTTACATTTAAACGCTAGAAAAGCCCCGCCCCTAATGAAGGACCCCTCCCAGACCCAGGCAGAACTAAGTCAGAGACGCCAGACTAAAGGAGAACCAGAAAGTTCTGATGATTTTCACTTTGGAGGAAACCAACCGGTCTGAACTCACCTGATAGTCACCTGTGTTACTGCTTCACTCACTCACTCACTCACTCACTCACTCACTCACTCACTCACTCACTCACTCACTCACTCACTCACTCACTCACTCACTCACTCACTCACTCACTCACTCACTCACTCACTCATAATACTCTGCATTAAATGAAAAATCTCACAAAAAATAAATCGAGGATCTCTTTCTTTCTTAACTTTATGTTCTCATTTCTTTTTCTGTATTTATACAACCCCAACACAACACAATGATGTTTCCCAGTTACTTTGTTATTTTGAAATGTACATATTTCCAAAAACGCCACCCTTAGTTAAAACCACCCCCCAAAAACATCCAGTCTTTAAGGTTTCTAGACAAAGCAGTCTCAAAGATGATGAGGCCTGTGACGCTCCGTCTGCGTTCCGATGGACTAAGGCTTCTGCCAGATGAGCTGGGACAGATATCATAAGACATTCTGGTAAAGGAAGACCTTAGGAAGGATGGCAGAAGGTTCCGGTATATCCTTCAACTTTTTAATCCAGAGAACCATCCGGCAGTCAAACATCACCCCAGCCAGTTTGTTTCTCTCCTTCTGCCTCTGTCTCTTCCCGCCTTGTGTTGTAATTAGGTGTAATCACTATCAGCCACACACCTGACAGACAGGAAGTCACCGGCAGGAAGTCTGTTGGCTGCCATATTTATAGTCTACAAATACACTTATTTACCACATAAACAGTCCAAACACAAATACATAAAAATCAAACTATTATAGTGTGCTCACATGAGAAGAAAATGAAATACTGGACCATTAAAAAATACTGATGGCTAATTTTTAATGTATTTACTGTATTTTTTCCAACAGTAAAATAACAATCCTATATTTTATGTGGCATTGCTACACATCCATCCATCCGTCTGTCCATCTATTCTTTCAGACTCTGTTCTGGTCAGAGTTGTTGCCAGGCAACCAGCAGCCTTGATTGTTGACCTCTGTGTTTCTGTCAGAGAGGTCCAGACACTCTTGTTTGCTCAGGAAGGCTCTGAAGCGGCAGACGTCACCGTGGTTGCTATGGAAACGGCCGGTCCTTACCCACAGTCGTGGAGGACGGACTGAGTTTGTGCTGCATCACTGACCACATCCTGGCATTTACACACATGGGTTCTTATGAGTCACAGACTGATGATTGATCAATGGTGATTCTCTACATGTGAATGTAATCAGTTCACAGACCCTCGATTGATCCTATGGCAGCACCGATCAATACGCTAGTGAGATCAAAGTGTGAAGCAGCAGAGCTTCAGGAAAGGCGGCATCGGGGAGAAATGCATGTTTGCTGTGGCGTCTGGTAGATAATGCTGATGTGAGTCACGGAGACGAT
>NC_136255.1:28255000-28260000 GCF_053564925.1 Oryzias latipes
GTATGATGCATGGATGGATGGATGGATGATGCATGGATGGATGGATGAATGGGTGGCTGGGTGGGTGGGTGGATGGATGGATGGATTCATGCATGGATGGATGGATGGATGATGGGTTGATGGATAGATGGATGGATGGATGGATGGGTTGATAGATACATGAATGGCTACATCGATGGATGATGGATGGATGGATGGATGGATGGATAGATGGATGGATGATAGGTGGATGGATGGATGGGTGGATGGATAGATGGATGGATGATAGGTGGATGGATGGATGGGTGGATGGATGATGGATGGATGGATTGATGCATGGACGGAGGATGGATGATGGATAGATGGGTGGATGGATGGATAGATGGAAGGATGGATGGATACATGGATGGATGGATGGATGGATGATGGATGGATAGGTTGATGCATAGATGGATGGATGGATGGATGGATAGATTAATGAATACATGGATGGATGGGTGGATGGATGGGTGGATGGATACATAGGTGGATAGATACATGGATGGATGGATGGATGATGGGTGGATACATGGATGGATGGATGGGTGGATGAATACATGGATGGATGGGTGGATGAATACATGGATGGATGGATTGATGGATGGATGGGTGCATTGAAGGAGGGATGGATGGATGGGTGCATAGATGGAGGGATGGATGATGGACGCATGGATGGACGGGTGGATGGATGAATGGATGGATGCATGCTTGGATGGATGCATGGATGGATGGATGCATGGATGGATGGATGGATGCATGGATGGATGGGTGGATGCGTGGATGGATGGATGGATGATGCATGGATGGATGGATGGATACATGGTTGGATGGGTGGATGGATGGATGGATTGATGATGGGTACATAGACGGATGGATGGGTGGATGGATGGATGGATGTATAGATGGATGGATGGATGGATGGATGGATGGATGCATGCATGCTTGGATGGGTGGATGGATGGATGGATGGATGGATGGGTGGATAGATGGATAGATGGATAGATGCATGGATGGATGAATGGATGGATGATGGATGGATGAATAGATGCATGGATGGAGGATGGATGGATGGATGGGTGGGTGGATGGATGGATGGATGGATGCATGCATGTTTGGATGTATGGATGGATGGATGGATGGATGGATGGATGCATGGATGGATGGGTGGATGCGTGGATGGATGAATGGATGGATAGATGGATGATGCATGGATGGATGGATGGATACATGGTTGGGTGCATGAATGGATGGATGGGTGGATGGATGGATGCATTGATGATGGGTACATAGACGGATGGATGGGTGGGTGGGTGGGTGGATGGATGGATGCATGGATGGATGATGCATGGATGGATGGATGGATGGATGGAGGATGGATGGATGCATGGATGGATGGATGGATGGGTGGATGGATGGATGGATGGATGGATGCATGATTGGATGGAAAATGCATGGATGGTTTGATGGATGGATACATGGATGGATTGATGGATGCATTGATGGATGATGCATGGATGGATGGATGGATGATGCATGGATGGATGGATGGATGGATGGATGGGTGGCTGGGTGGGTGGGTGGATGGATGGATGGATTCATGCATGGATGGATGGATGGATGATGGGTGGATGAATAGATGGATGGATGGATGGGTGGATAGATGGATGCATGGATGGATGATGGATGGATGATACATGGATGGATGGATGGATGCATGGATGGATGATGCATGGATGTATGATGCATGGATGCATGGATGGATGATGCATGGATGGATGGATGGATGGGTGGCTGGGTGGATGGATGGATGCATGGATGGATGATGCATTGATGGATGGATGGATGATGCATGGATGGATGGATGGATGATGCATGGATGGATGGATGGATGGATGGGTGGCTGGGTGGATGGGTTGATGGATGGATGGATTCATGCATGGATGGATGGATGGATGATGGGTGGATGAATAGATGGATGGATGGATGGGTGGATAGATGGATGCATGGATGGATGATGGATGGATGATACATGGATGGATGGGTGGATGCATGGATGGATGATGCATGGATGTATGATGCATGGATGGATGGATGGATGGATGGATGGATGGGTGGCTGGGTGGGTGGGTGGATGGATGGATGGATTCATGCATGGATGGATGGATGGATGGATGATGGGTTGATGGATATATGGATGGATGGATGGATGGGTTGATGGATACATGAATGGCTACATCGATGGATGGATGGATGGATGGATGGATGATAGGTGGATGGATGGATGGGTGGATGGATAGATGGATGGATGATAGGTGGATGGATGGATGGGTGGATGGATGATGGATGGATGCATTGATGCATGGATGGAGGATGGATGATGGAAGGATGGGTGGATGGATGATGGATGGATAGGTTGATGCATAGATGGATGGATGGATGGATGGATAGATTAATGAATACATGGATAGTTGGGTGGGTGGATGGATCGATAGATGGATGGATGTATGGATGGATCATGGATGGGTGTATGGATAGATGGAAGGATGGATCCATAGATGGATGGGTGGATAGATGGATAGATGTATGGATGGATGAATGGATGGATGATGGATGGATGCATAGATGGATAGATGGATAGATGGATGGATACATGGATGGATGGATGGATGGATGGATGGATGGATGGATGGATGGATACATAGATGGATGGGTGGATAGATGGATAGATGCATGGATGGAGGATGGATGGATAAATGGATGGATGGATGGATGGATGGGTGGATGGTTGGATGGATGGATGGATGGATGGATTGATGGATGATGGATGAATGCATAGATGCATAGATGGATGGATGGGTGGATGGATAGATGGATGGATGATGGATGGATGGGTGGATGGATACATGGATAGCTACATGGATGGATGATGGACGGATGGATGTATGGATGGAAGGATAGATGGATGGATAGATGGATGGATACATGGATGGATGGATGGATGGATGGATGGATGCATAGATGGATGGGTGGATAGATGGATAGATGCATGGATGGAGGATGGATGGATACATGGATGGATGGATGGATGGATGGATGGATGGATGGATGCATAGATGGATTGGGTGGATAGATGGATAGATGCATGAATGGATGGATGATGGATGGATGCATAGATGCATGGATGGAGGATGGATGGATGGATGGATGGGTGGATGGATGGATGGGTGGATGGTTGGATGGATGGATGGATGATGGATGAATGCATAGATGGATGGATGGGTGGATGGATAGATGGATGGATGGTGGATGGATGGATGGATGGATGGGTGGATGGATGGATACATGGATAGCTACATGGATGGATGATGGACGGATGGATGGATGGATGGATAGATGGATGGATGATGGGTGGATGGATGGATGGATGGACGGATGGATGGATGCATTGATGGATGGAGACATGGATGGAAGGATGGATGGATGGATGGATGCATGGATGGATGGTTGGATGGATTGAGGATGAATGGATGATGGGTGGATGGATGGATGGATGGATGGATAGATGGAAGGATGGAGGGAAACATGGATGGATGGATGGATGGATGTATGGACGGATGGATGGATGGGTTGATGGATACATGGATGGATGGATGATGGATGGATACATGGATGAATGGATGGGTGGATGAATACATGGATGGATGGGTGGATGGATGTATGGATGTATAGATGGATGGATGGATGGATGCAAGCATGCTTGGATGGATGCATGGATGGACGGATGTATGGATGGATGGATGGATGGATGGATGCATGGATGGATGGGTGGATGCGTGGATGGATGAATGGATGGATGGATGGATAATGCTTGGATTGATGGATGGATGGATACATGGTTGGGTGCATGAATGGATGGATGGGTGGATGGATGGACTCATTGATGATGGGTACATAGACGGATGGATGGATGGATAGGTGGGTGGGTGGGTGGGTGGATGGATGCATGGATGGATGATGCATGGATGGATGGATGGAAGATGGATGGATGCATGGATGGATGGATGGATGGGTGGATGGATGGATGGATGGATGCATAGATGGATGGGTGGATAGATGGATAGATGCATGGATGGATGAATGGATGGATGATGGATGGATGAATAGATGCATGGATGGAGGATGGATGGATGGGTGGGTGGATGGATGGATGGGTGGATGGATGTATGGATGTATAGATGGATGGATGGATGGATGGATGGATGGATGGATGGATGCATGCATGTTTGGATGTATGGATGGATGGATGGATGGATGGATGGATGCATGGATGGATGGGTGGATGCGTGGATGGATGAATGGATGGATAGATGGATGATGCATGGATGGATGGATGGATGTATACATGGTTGGGTGCATGAATGGATGGATGGGTGGATGGATGGATGCATTGATGATGGGTACATAGACGGATGGATGGGTGGGTGGGTGGGTGGATGGTTTGATGCATGGATGGATGATGCATGGATGGATGGATGGATGGAGGATGGATGGATGCATGGATGGATGGATGGATGGATGGGTGGATGGATGGATGGATGGATGCATGATTGGATGGAAAATGCATGGATGGTTTGATGGATGGATACATGGATGGATTGATGGATGGGTTGATGGATGGATGGATGCCTGGGTGGATGGATGGATGCATGGATGGATGATGCATTGATGGATGGATGATGCATGGATGGATGGATGGATGATGCATGGATGGATGGATGGATGGATGGGTGGCTGGGTGGGTGGGTGGATGGATGGATGGATTCATGCATGGATGGATGGATGATGGGTGGATGAATAGATGGATGGATGGATGGGTGGATAGATGGATGCATGGATGGATGATACATGGATGGATGGATGGATGCATGGATGTATGATGCATGGATGGATGGATGGATGATGCATGGATGGATGGATGAATG
>NC_136255.1:28272500-28412500 GCF_053564925.1 Oryzias latipes
GTCCGCGTCAGGGATGTGTGATGTCTCCGTGGTTGTTTAACGTGTATATGGATTGTGTGTTAAAAGAGGTGAATGAAAGGGTGTTAGGTACGGGTGTGAGCATGGTGAATACTGACGGCAGCGAATGGAGTGTGAATCAGCTGCTGTTTGCAGATGATACTGCACTAGTGGCTGACTCAGAAAAGAGCTTGGCTCGTCTGGTTGAGGAGTTTGGAAGGGTGTGCGACAGAAGGAAGTTGAGAGTGAATGTGGAAAAGAGTAAGGTGATGAGGTGTACGAGGAGTATGTGTGGTGTGACACATATGGATCGTGTGTGAAATGAAGTAATCGATCCAGTTATCCAGTTATCTTAACCAGTAATCATGGACATTATACACACAAGCCACTTTCACATATGTCACTTTAGAGCATATTGCACACATTCGGACATTCTGTTTTTATGTTTTTATATTGTATATTCCTATATTTTATATCTATCTTCCTATTCCTATTGATATTCTTTCTTGTTTGAGGTCGCGGGCGGTCGCCTAAGCATTTCACTGCACATTGTACGCTGTATGATTGTGTGTGTGACAAATAATATTTGAATTTGAATTTGAGAGAACTGGTGTGATGCCGGAGTTGGCCTATAGAGCAGAGCAAAAGGCACTGGGATGGTTTGGACATGTTGAAAGAATGGAAAGGGAGCGTTTGGTGAAAAGGGTATATGAATCTGATGTGAGTGGAGTGAGAATGAGAGGAAGACCGCGAATGGGATGGGAATGGGAGAGAGGCTGCTCAGGACAGGAATGGGTGGAGAGAGTTTGTGTATGAATGAATGGATGGGTGTGGTAGAGGTCTGGTCTAGGGATGAAGCGGCAAGGGGAAACCAGCCTTGGCTGAAGCCCTGCTGTGGAGGTGCCCACACTGGGATGTGCAGCTGACCCTGGTGCAGTGTGGTGTGGCTTAGACCAGGCCTTAGACCAGTCACACACACACACACACACACACACACACACACCCACGCACACACGTACACAAACACGCACACACACGCACACACACACACACACACACACACACACACACTGATGGAGGAGGGTTTGGGGAAGAGAAGGAGGGAGGTAAGAATGTGTGTCCTATCTAGGCTACCCCACCTTGGTGGGACACAGCCTGGGTATATAGGTATATAGATAGATCATTAGAGGGTCAGGTGATTGACAGGTGAAAGGAGGGGGAGTGGAGATGATTAAAGGTGTGTCAGCAGTCCTCTAATCCAGAACACCTGAGGAGACGGAAACAAGAACCAGCAGCAGAAGGCCGAAGGACGGCAACGACCAGGACAACCAGAAGAGGGACACAGAGCGACCAGGACTGCCAGAGTGCTGGTTGTCATGGTGACCGAATGCAAGTGTTTTTCGCCTTCATGACAAGCTGATGGATCTTTTCAGCAGATATGCTCGGGTTTGACAGAGATTTACTTTTGTTTTGTCGTCTTCTGGATGCGAAAGAACTTTTTGAAGTGAAAGAACGTCTTCTGGATGTGAAGAACGTCTTCTGGATGTGAAGAACATCTTCTGATTGTGAAGAACTTCTTCTGGATGAGAAAGAACTTTTTGAAGTGAAAGAACGTCTTCTGGATGTGAAGAACGTCGTCTGGATGTGAAGAACGTCTTCTGATTGTGAAGAACGTCTTCTGGATGTGAAGTACATCTTCTGGATGCGAAGAACGTCTTCTGAATGTGAAAAACGTCTTTTGGATGTGAAGAACGCCTTCTGGATGTGAAGAACGTCTTCTGAATGTGAAGAACGTCTTCTGGATGTGAAAAACGTCTTTTGGATGTGAAGAATGTCTTCTGAATGTGAAGAACGTCTTCTGAATGTGAAGAACGTCTTTTGGATGTGAAGAACGTCTTCTGGATGCGAAGAACGTCTTATGGATGTGAAGAACTTCTTCTGAATGTGAAGAACGTCTTCTGAATGTGAAGAACATCTTCTGGATGTGAAGAACGTCTTTTGGATGTGAAGAACATCTTCTGATTGTGAAGAACGTCTTCTGGATGTGAAGAACGTCTTCTGGATGTGAAGAACGTCATCTGGATGTGAAAAACTTCTTCTGATTGTGAAGAACGTCTTCTGGATGTGAAGAACATCTTCTGGATGCGAAGAACGTCTTCTGAATGTGAAGAACGTCTTCTGGATGTGAAGAACGTCTTCTGGATGTGAAAAACATCTTTTGGATGTGAAGAACGTCTTCTGAATGTGAAGAACGTCTTTTGGATGTGAAGAACGTCTTCTGGATGCGAAGAACGTCTTATGGATGTGAAAAACGTCTTCTGGATGTGAAGAACGTCTTCTGAATGTGAAGAACGTCTTCTGAATGTGAAGAACGTCTTCTGGATGTGAAGAACGTTTTCTGGATGTGAAGAACGTCTTTTGGATGTGAAGAACGTCTTTTGGATGTGAAGAACGTCTTTTGGATGTGAAGAATGTCTTCTGGATGTGAAGAACGTCTTCTGGATGCGAAGAACGTCTTCTGGATGCGAAGAACGTCTTATGGATGCGAAAAACGTCTTCTGAATGTGAAGAACGTCTTCTGAATGTGAAGAACGTCTTCTGAATGTGAAGAACGTCTTCTGAATGTGAAGAACGTCTTCTGGATGTGAAGAACGTCTCCTGGATGTGAAGAACGTCTTTTGGATGTGAAGAACGTCTTTTGGATGTGAAGAACGTCTTTTGGATGTGAAGAAAGTTTTTTGGATGTGAAGAATGTCTTCTGGATGTGAAGAACGTTCTGTCTCCTTGTGTCTGCAGGTTGCTCAGGGAGCAGTGGATCCGAGCCAAGTATGAGAGAAACGAGTTTGAGTTCATCGAGAAGCAGGAGCCGTACTCTGCAGGTGAGAAGCTGCATCTTCATCCTTTTCTTTTTCTCTGGGGGGTGCGATCACCGAGGGGTTCCTGGAGCATCTTTGGGTGGGCGGTCACAGAGAAAAGTGTCTGGCAGAATCTCAGAGGAAGAGGAGGAGGAGGAGAAAGGGTCATAAACTCAAATACAATTGTTTAGATTACAATCTGATCTTTTCCCCTCGTTCCTTCATCTGTGGCAGGTTTTTGTCCTGGGGGGTTCTTCTCAGTAGAACACCCACTTCCTGACTGTCTGCTCTTCTGCAAGAGGAGCAGCAGGATGGAGGACCTCCTTCCTCTGAGGATGTTAGAGAAGCTGTGAGGGGAGGAGTCTGTGACGTCCAAATTTACAGCAGTTGAAGGAACCTGAGTGCCCCCCTCCCTCCTGTTTTGTCGGTTTCTTTTTCTTCATGTCGGGTTTCAGACGGTTTTTGATTCTCCTGACTGCAGCTTCATCCACGCCTCCTCTGTTCCAGCATCTCCAGCTCTTGCCCTTGTTTCTCTTCTCCCAGGCTACCGAGAGGGGTTTCTATGGAAACGGGGAAGGGACAACGGCCAGTTCCTCAGCCGGAAGTTCGTCCTGTCAGAGAGGGAGGGGGCGCTGAAGTACTTCAACAAGCAGGATGTGAGGGCGCACGCCGTCACGTCAGATCAGCTGGCACATGGGTAAAGCTGAGACGTCTAACATTCCCCGTGTCCTCGTCCAGGCCAGGGAGCCCAAAGCAGTGATGAAAATTGAGACCCTGAACGCCACCTTCCAGCCGGCCAAGATCGGGAACCCGTGCGGTCTGCAGATCACCCACCTCAAGGACAACAGCACCCGGAACATCTTCGTCTACCACAGCGACGCCAAGGTCAGTTCCCATCCACACATCACAGATGTTTGTGGAGACTCTGGCTGCAGCTGAAACCATCGCTGGTCTCCAAACGTCCCCAAACGACCCCAAACGTCTCCAAACGAACCCAAACGTCCCCAAACATCCCCAAACGTCTCCAAACATTCCGAAACGTCTCCAAACATCTGCAAACGTGTCCAACTGTCCCCAAACATCTTTAAACGTCTCCAAAAGTCTCCAAACGTCTCTTAACATCTTTAAACATCCCCAAAGGTCTCCAAATGTCCCCAAATGTCTCTAAACATCTCTAAACGTCCCCAAACGTCCCCAATGTCCCCAAACATCTGCAAACGTCTCCAAATGTCCCCAAACGTCTCCAAACATCTGCAAACGTCTTTAAATGTCCACAAACATCCCCAAACGTCTCCAAACATCTCCAAACGAACCCAAACGTCCCCAAAAATTCCAAACAACTCCAAACGTCTTCAAACATCTCCAAACGTCTCCAAATGTCCCCAAACATCCCCAAATGTCACCAAACGTCCTAAATATGTCTCTAAACGTCCCCAAATGTCTCCAAAGGTCCCGAAATTTCTCTAAATGTCTATAAATCTCCCCAAATGTCACCAAATGTCTTTAAACGTCCCCAAACATCTCGAAATGTCCCCAAACATCTCCAAACATCTCCAAACGTCCCCAAACATCCCCAAACATCTCCAAACATCTTCAAACATCTGCAAACGTCCCAAATTTCCCCAAACATCCCCAGACATCTGCAAACGTCTTCAAATGTCACCAAACATCTGCAAACGTCTCCAAATGTCCCCAAACGTCTCCAAACGAACCCAAACGTCCCCAAACATCCTCAAACGTCTTCAAACATCTCCAAATGTCCCCAAACATCCCCAAATGTCACCAAACGTCCTAAAAATCTCTCTAAACGTCCCCAAATGCCTTTAAACGTCCCCAAACGTCTCCAAATGTCCCCAATTGTCTTTAAACATCTCCAAATGTCCCCAAACATCTGCAAACGTCTCCAAATGTCCCCAAACGTCTCCAAACATCCGCAAACGTCTTTAAATGTCCACAAACATCCCCAAACATCTGCAAACATCTGCAAACATCTCCAAATGTCCCCAAACGTCTCCAAACATCTCCAAACGAACCCAAACATCCCCAAAAATTCCAAACGTCTCCAAACGTCTTCAAACATCTCCAAACATCCCCAAATGTCACCAAACGTCCTAAATATGTCTCTAAACGTCCCCAAATGTCTCCAAAGTTTCCGAAATTTCTCTAAACGTCTCTAAATGTCCCCAAACATCCCCAAATGTCTTTAAATGTCCCCAAACGTCTCCAAATGTCCCCAAATGTGTCTAAACGTCTCCAAATGTCTCCAAACGTCTCTTAACATCTTTAAACGTCCCCAAACGTCTCCAAACATCTGCAAACGTCTCTAAATGTCCACAAACATCCCAAAACATCTGCAAACGTTTCCAAATGTCCCCAAACGTCTCCAAACATCTCCAAACGAACCCAAACGTCCCCAAACATTCCAAACGGCTCCAAACGTCTTCAAACATCTCCAAACGTCTCCAAATGTCCCCAAACATCCCCAAATGTCACCAAACGTCCTAAAAATCTCTCTAAATGTCCCCAAATGTCTCCAAAGGTCCCGAAATTTCTCTAAATGTCTATAAATCTCCCCAAATGTCACCAAATGTCTTTAAACGTCCCCAAACATCTCCAAATGTTCCCAAACATCCCCAAACATCTTCAAACATCTCCAAACGTCCCAAATTTCCCCAAACATCCCCAGACATCTGCAAATGTCCCCAAACATCTGCAAACGTCTCCAAATGTCCCCAAACGTCTCCAAACATCTCCAAACGAAACCAAACATCCCCAAATGTCACCAAACGTCCTAAAAATCTCTCTAAACGTCCCCAAATGCCTTTAAACGTCCCCAAACGTCTCCAAATGTCCCCAATTGTCTTTAAACATCTCCAAATGTCCCGAAACATCGGCAAACGTCTCCAAATGTCCCCAAACGTTTCCAAACATCTGCAAACGTCTCTAAATGTCCACAAACATCCCCAAACATCTGCAAACGTCTCCAAATGTCCCCAAACGTCTCCAAACATCTCCAAACGAACCCAAACGTCCCCAAACATTCCAAACAACTCCAAACGTCTTCAAACATCTCCAAACGTCTCCAAATGTCCCCAAACATCCCCAAATGTCACCAAACGTCCTAAATATGTCTCTAAACGTCCCCAAATGTCTCCAAAGGTCCTGAAATTTCTCTAAATGTCTATAAATCTTCCCAAATGTCACCAAATGTCTTTAAACGTCCCCAAACATCTCGAAATGTCCCCAAACGTCTCCAAACATCTCCAAACGTCCCCAAACATCCCCAAATATCTCCAAACATCTTCAAACATCTCCAAACGTCCCAAATTTCCCCAAACATCCCCAGACATCTGCAAACGTCTTCAAATGTCCCCAAACATCTGCAAACGTCTCCAAATGTCCCCAAACGTCTCCAAACGAACCCAAAGGTCCCCAAACATCCCCAAACGTCTTCAAACATCTCCAAATGTCACCAAACGTCCTAAAAATCTCTCTATAAACGTCCCCAAATGCCTTTAAACGTCCCCAAACGTCTCCAAATGTCCCCAGACGTCTCCAAACATCCGCAAACGTCTCTAAATGTCCACAAACATCCCCAAACATCTGCAAACATCTCCAAATGTCCACAAACATCCCCAAACATCTGCAAACATCTCCAAATGTCCCCAAACGTCTCCAAACATCTCCAAACGAACCCAAACATCCCCAAACATTCCAAACGTCTCCAAACGTCTTCAAACATCTCCAAACATCCCCAAATGTCACCAAACGTCCTAAATATGTCTCTAAACGTCCCCAAATGTCTCTTAACGTCTCTAAACGTCTATACACATCTTTAAATGTCCCCAAACGTCTCCAAACATCTCCAAACGTCCCCAAACATCCCCAAACATCTTCAAACATCTCCAAACGTCCCCAAACATCCCCAAACATCTTCAAACATCTCCAGACGTCCCAAATTTCCCCAAACATCCCCAGACATCTGCCAACGTCTTCAAATGTCCCCAAACATCTGCAAACGTCTCCAAATGTCCCCAAACGTCTCCAAACATCTCTAAACGAACCCAAACGTCCCCAAACATTCCAAACGGCTCCAAACGTCTTCAAACATCTCCAAACGTCTCCAAATGTCCCCAAACATCCCCAAATGTCACCAAACTTCCAAAAAATCTCTCTAAACGTCCCCAAATGTCTCCAAAGGTCCCGAAATTTCTCTAAATGTCTATAAATCTCCCCAAATGTCACCAAATGTCTTTAAACGTCCCCAGACATCTTCAAATGTCCCCAAACGTCTCCAAACATCTCCAAACGTCCCCAAACATCCCCAAACATCTCCAAACATCTTCAAACATCTCCAAACGTCCCAAATTTCCCCAAACATCCCCAGACATCTGCAAACGTCTTCAAATGTCCCCAAACATCTGCAAACGTCTCCAAATGTCCCCAAACGTCTCCAAACATCTCCAAACGAAACCAAACGTCCCCAAACATCCCCAAACGTCTTCAAACATCTCCAAATGTCCCCAAACATCTGCAAACGTCTCCAAATGTCCCCAAACGTCTCCAAACATCCGCAAACGTCTTTAAATGTCCACAAACATCCCCAAACATCTGCAAACATCTGCAAACATCTCCAAATGTCCCCAAACGTCTCCAAACATCTCCAAACGAACCCAAACATCCCCAAAAATTCCAAACGTCTCCAAACGTCTTCAAACATCTCCAAACATCCCCAAATGTCACCAAACGTCCTAAATATGTCTCTAAACGTCTCTAAATGTCCCCACACATCCCCAAATGTCTTTAAATGTCCCCAAATGTGTCTGAACGTCTCCAAATGTCTCCAAACGTCTCTTAACATCTTTAAACGTCCCCAAATGTCTCTCAATGTCCCCAAATGTCTTTAAATGTCTTTTAACATATTTAAACGTCTCCAAACGTCTCTTAACATCTCTAAACAACCCCAAATGTCCCCAAATGTCTCTTAACGTCTCTAAACGTCGAAAAACATCTTTAAATGTCCCCAAACATCCCCAAACATCTTCAAACATCTCCAAACGTCCCAAATTTCCCCAAACATCCCCAGACATCTGCAAACGTCTTCAAATGTCCCCAAACATCTGCAAACGTCTCCAAATGTCCCCAAACGTCTCCAAACGAACCCAAACGTCCCCAAACATCCCCAAACGTCTTCAAACATCTCCAAATGTCCCCAAACATCCCCAAATGTCACCAAACGTCCTAAAATCTCTCTAAACGTCCCCAAATGCCTTTAAACGTCCCCAAACGTCTCCAAATGTCCCCAATTGTCTTTAAACATCTCCAAATGTCCCCAAACATCTGCAAACGTCTCCAAATGTCCCCAAACGTCTCCAAACATCCGCAAACGTCTCTAAATGTCCACAAACATCCCCAGACATCTGCAAACGTCTTCAAATGTCCCCAAACATCTGCAAACGTCTCCAAATGTCCCCAAACGTCTCCAAACGAACCCAAAGGTCCCCAAACATCCCCAAACGTCTTCAAACATCTCCAAATGTCACCAAACGTCCTAAAAATCTCTCTAAACGTCCCCAAATGCCTTTAAACGTCCCCAAACGTCTCCAAATGTCCCCAAACGTCTCCAAACATCCGCAAACGTCTCTAAATGTCCACAAACATCCCCAAACATCTGCAAACATCTCCAAATGTCCACAAACATCCCCAAACATCTGCAAACATCTCCAAATGTCCCCAAACGTCTCCAAACATCTCCAAACGAACCCAAACATCCCCAAACATTCCAAACGTCTCCAAACGTCTTCAAACATCTCCAAACATCCCCAAATGTCACCAAACGTCCTAAATATGTCTCTAAACGTCCCCAAATGTCTCTTAACGTCTCTAAACGTCTATACACATCTTTAAATGTCCCCAAACGTCTCCAAACATCTCCAAACGTCCCCAAACATCCCCAAACATCTTCAAACATCTCCAAACGTCCCCAAACATCCCCAAACATCTTCAAACATCTCCAAACGTCCCAAATTTCCCCAAACATCCCCAGACATCTGCCAACGTCTTCAAATGTCCCCAAACATCTGCAAACGTCTCCAAATGTCCCCAAACGTCTCCAAACATCTCCAAACGAACCCAAACGTCCCCAAACATTCCAAACGGCTCCAAACGTCTTCAAACATCTCCAAACGTCTCCAAATGTCCCCAAACATCCCCAAATGTCACCAAACTTCCAAAAAATCTCTCTAAACGTCCCCAAATGTCTCCAAAGGTCCCGAAATTTCTCTAAATGTCTATAAATCTCCCCAAATGTCACCAAATGTCTTTAAACGTCCCCAGACATCTTCAAATGTCCCCAAACGTCTCCAAACATCTCCAAACGTCCCCAAACATCCCCAAACATCTCCAAACATCTTCAAACATCTCCAAACGTCCCAAATTTCCCCAAACATCCCCAGACATTTGCAAACGTCTTCAAATGTCCCCAAACATCTGCAAACGTCTCCAAATGTCCCCAAACGTCTCCAAACATCTCCAAACGAAACCAAACGTCCCCAAACATCCCCAAACGTCTTCAAACATCTCCAAATGTCCCCAAACATCTGCAAACGTCTCCAAATGTCCCCAAACGTCTCCAAACATCCGCAAACGTCTCTAAATGTCCACAAACATCCCCAAACATCTGCAAACATCTCCAAATGTCCACAAACATCCCCAAACATCTGCAAACATCTCCAAATGTCCCCAAACGTCTCCAAACATCCGCAAACGTCTCTAAATGTCCACAAACATCCCCAAACATCTGCAAACATCTCCAAATGTCCACAAACATCCCCAAACATCTGCAAACATCTCCAAATGTCCCCAAACGTCTCCAAACATCTCCAAAGGAACCCAAACATCCCCAAACATTCCAAACGTCTCCAAACGTCTTCAAACATCTCCAAACATCCCCAAATGTCACCAAACGTCCTAAATATGTCTCTAAACGTCTCTAAATGTCCCCACACATCCCCAAATGTCTTTAAATGTCCCCAAATGTGTCTGAACGTCTCCAAATGTCTCCAAACGTCTCTTAACATCTTTAAACGTCCCCAAATGTCTCTCAATGTCCCCAAATGTCTTTAAATGTCTTTTAACATATTTAAACGTCTCCAAACGTCTCTTAACATCTCTAAACAACCCCAAATGTCCCCAAATATCTCTTAACGTCTCTAAACGTCGAAAAACATCTTTAAATGTCCCCAAACGTCTCCAAACATCTCCAAACGTCCCCAAACATCCCCAAACATCTTCAAACATCTCCAAACGTCCCCAAACATCCCCAAACATCTTCAAACATCTCCAAACGTCCCAAATTTCCCCAAACATCCCCAGACATCTGCAAACGTCTTCAAATGTCCCCAAACATCTGCAAACGTCTCCAAATGTCCCCAAACGTCTCCAAACGAACCCAAACGTCCCCAAACATCCCCAAACGTCTTCAAACATCTCCAAATGTCCCCAAACATCCCCAAATGTCACCAAACGTCCTAAAATCTCTCTAAACGTCCCCAAATGCCTTTAAACGTCCCCAAACGTCTCCAAATGTCCCCAATTGTCTTTAAACATCTCCAAATGTCCCCAAACATCTGCAAACGTCTCCAAATGTCCCCAAACGTCTCCAAACATCCGCAAACGTCTCTAAATGTCCACAAACATCCCCAAACATCTGCAAACATCTCCAAATGTCCCCAAACGTCTCCAAACATCTCCAAACGAACCCAAACATCCCCAAACATTCCAAACGTCTCCAAACGTCTTCAAACATCTCCAAACATCCCCAAATGTCACCAAACGTCCTAAATATGTCTCTAAACGTCCCCAAATGTCTCCAAATTTCCCGAAATTTCTCTAAACGTCTCTAAATGTCACCAAACATCCCCAAATGTCTTTAAATGTCCCCAAACGTCTCCAAATGTCCCCAAATGTGTCTAAACGTCTCCAAATGTCTCCAAACGTCTCTTAACATCTTTAAACGTCCCCAAACGTCTCCAAACATCTGCAAACGTCTCTAAATGTCCACAAACATCCCAAAACATCTGCAAACGTTTCCAAATGTCCCCAAACGTCTCCAAACATCTCCAAACGAACCCAAACGTCCCCAAACATTCCAAACGGCTCCAAACGTCTCCAAATGTCCCCAAACATCCCCAAATGTCACCAAACGTCCTAAAAATCTCTCTAAACGTCCCCAAATGTCTCCAAAGGTCCCGAAATTTCTCTAAATGTCTATAAATCTTCCCAAATGTCACCAAATGTCTTTAAACGTCCCCAAACATCTCCAAATGTCCCCAAACGTCTCCAAACATCTCCAAACATCTTCAAACATCTCCAAACGTCCCAAATTTCCCCAAACATCCCCAGACATCTGCAAACGTCTTCAAATGTCCCCAAACATCTGCAAACGTCTCCAAATGTCCCCAAACGTCTCCAAACATCTCCAAACGAACCCAAACGTCCCAAAACATCCCCAAACGTTTTTAAACATCTCCAAATGTCCCCAAACATCCCCAAATGTCACCAAACGTCCTAAAAAATCTCTCTAAACGTCCCCAAATGCCTTTAAACTTCCCCAAACGTCTCCAAATGACCCAATTGTCTTTAAACATCTCCAAATGTCCCGAAACATCGGCAAACGTCTCCAAATGTCCCCAAACGTCTCCAAACATCTGCAAACGTCTCTAAATGTCCACAAACATCCCTAAACATCTGCAAACGTCTCCAAATGTCCCCAAACGTCTCCAAACATCTCCAAACGAACCCAAACGTCCCCAAATATTCCAAACAACTCCAAACGTCTTCAAACATCTCCAAACGTCTCCAAATGTCCCCAAACATCCCCAAATGTCACCAAACGTCCTAAATATGTCTCTAAACTTCCCCAAATGTCTCCAAAGGTCCCGAAATTTCTCTAAATGTCTATAAATCTCCCCAAATGTCACCAAATGTCTTTAAACTTCCCTAAACATCTCGAAATGTCCCCAAACGTCTCCAAACATCTCCAAACATCTTCAAACATCTCCAAACGTCCCAAATTTCCCCAAACATCCCCAGACATCTGCAAACGTCTTCAAATGTCCCCAAACATCTGCAAATGTCTCCAAATGTCCCCAAACGTCTCCAAACGAACCCAAACGTCCCCAAACATCCCCAAACGTCTTCAAACATCTCCAAATGTCCCCAAACATCCCCAAATGTCACCAAACGTCCTAAAAATCTCTCTAAACGTCCCCAAATGCCTTTAAACGTCCCCAAATGTCCCCAATTGTCTTTAAACATCTCCAAATGTCCCGAAACATCGGCAAACGTCTCCAAATGTCCCCAAACGTCTCCAAACATCCGCAAACGTCTCTAAATGTCCACAAACATCCCCAAACATTCCAAACGTCTCCAAACGTCTTCAAACGTCTCCAAACATCTCCAAACGAACCCAAACGTCCCCAAATATTCCAAACAACTCCAAACGTCTTCAAACATCTCCAAACGTCTCCAAATGTCCCCAAACATCCCCAAATGTCACCAAACGTCCTAAATATGTCTCTGAACTTCCCCAAATGTCTCCAAAGGTCCCGAAATTTCTCTAAATGTCTATAAATCTCCCCAAATGTCACCAAATGTCTTTAAACTTCCCTAAACATCTCGAAATGTCCCCAAACGTCTCCAAACATCTCCAAACATCTTCAAACATCTCCAAACGTCCCAAATTTCCCCAAACATCCCCAGACATCTGCAAACGTCTTCAAATGTCCCCAAACATCTGCAAATGTCTCCAAATGTCCCCAAACGTCTCCAAACGAACCCAAACGTCCCCAAACATCCCCAAACGTCTTCAAACATCTCCAAATGTCCCCAAACATCCCCAAATGTCACCAAACGTCCTAAAAATCTCTCTAAACGTCCCCAAATGCCTTTAAACGTCCCCAAACGTCTCCAAATGTCCCCAATTGTCTTTAAACATCTCCAAATGTCCCCAAACATCTGCAAACGTCTCCAAATGTCCCCAAACGTCTCCAAACATCCGCAAACGTCTCTAAATGTCCACAAACATCCCCAAACATTCCAAACGTCTCCAAACGTCTTCAAACATCTCCAAACATCCCCAAATGTCACCAAACGTCTTAAATATGTCTCTAAACGTCCCCAAATGTCTCCAAAGTTCCTGAAATTTCTCTAAACGTCTCTAAATGTCCCCAAACATCCCCAAATGTCTTTAAATGTCCCCAAACGTCTCCAAATGTCCCCAAATGTGTCTGAACGTCTCCAAATGTCTCCATCGTCTCTTAACATCTTTAAACGTCCCCAAACGTCTCCAAATCTCCCCAAATGTCTTTAAATGTGTTTTAACATATTTAAACGTCTCCAAACGTCTCTTAACATCTCTAAACGTCCCCAAATGTCCCCAAATGTCTCTTAACGTCTCTAAACGTCTATAAACATCTTTAAATGTCTCCAAATGTCTCCAAACGACTCTTGACATCTTTAAACGTCCCCAAACGTCTCCAAATGTCCCCAAATGTCTCTTAACGTCTGTAAACGTCTATAAACATCTTTAAACGTCTCCAAATGTCTCTAAACGTCTCTTAACATGTTTAAACGTCCCCAAACGTCTCAAAATGTCCCCAAATGTCCTTAAACGTCTCCAAATGTCCCCAAAGGTCTCTAAACGTCTTTAAACATCTTTAAACGTCTCCAAATGTCTGTTAACGTCTCCTCCCTCCTCCCGTCTGTTTTGCTCCTCCCCCTGCAAAACAGTGCAGACGCTTTTTCCCCTGCTCCTGCCGCTTCCTGCTTTATTTGCTTTTTAATCATTTAATTAATCATTTTTAATTATTTTACTTCATCCACAAATCCTGGAATATCAGACTGGTCCTTTTTTGTGACTTCCACCTATACAAATCAATATTTTTACGTCTGACAAGCCAGCGACATGTCCGGAAGAGGAAGAAAAACAAACTCCCACTGTGAATGCCGTCGGATCTACCAACAAGAAATAAAAGAGCTACAAACACGGATATTTACTTTGGAAACTGAAAATGGACTTCACAAGACCCTTCCAGTAACATCGGGTGATAAGAAGCCCACTCTTACTACAAATGAAAAGAATAACAGTGACATAGACCTGAGTGATGTTGTGTCCTTTCCGAAACTTTGTGCGGAGGAACTCTGTGTTAAGCCAAAGCGTAAAGATGACAGAGCATCCGAAATACAGCTCACAAACAGATTTTTACCCCTAACACAATGTGATGTTAAAGAACAAAGTGAAATTGGACCACAGAATAGGAGTTATAATGTTGGAAACAAAGCACAGGCAGAAAGAAAATCTGTGCCAAACGTCAAGGTCAGAGATACGCTGCTGCTTGGAGATGGCGCTATCAGTGGAGGCAGCCACAGAAGAATGCAAACTTTATGTTGCCCAAGTTCTACTGTTCCAGTGATTACAGGACTCTTATTTAAAGTCTTGTACCAAGGAGTCAAACGAATAATCATCCATGTAGGTGCTGTCGATATCAGAAAAGAACAATCTGAACGTTTGAAAAAAGACTTCATGAAGTTATTTGAAGAGATTGACAAAGTAGAGGTTGAAGCCTTCATCAGTGGACCTCTTCCTAACATCGATGGGGTGTCACTCAAGTTCAGCCGTCTGTTTCAGCTGAACAATTGGCTCTCCAGAGAGTGTGCTTCCAGAGGATTCTATTACATTGAGAACTTCAATACATTCTGGAAACGAAAGGACCTATTCATGGGAAGAGGCCCACACCTGAACAGAGGTGGAGCAAGAGAGTTAGTAAAGAACCTCCTCCACGCTCTGGGGCAAAGAGGCCAAGGCCCTGAAAAGGCAGTAAGGAAGGACCGAGCCAGTGTCCCAGGAACCACAGCACAACGGCAACAACAACAACAACTACCTCCACCACCACCATCGGTCAAAGACTTGGATCCGGCAGCACCAGCACCACAACCACCTCCATCTAAGGACTCAGCTGCACCAGCATCACAACAACCACCGCCAGCTAAGGACCCAACCGCAGAACCACAACAACAGCCACCAGATTTGGCCCCAGAAATACCACCGTCTGACCAGCTGTGGGCGCCCCCTGCTACATCTACTCCCAGTGAAGACTCACTTTCCTTTTCGTCCCCCCCACTTTCACCCATGGCCCTACCTAGCCATTTTGATAGCCTCATTAAGTCAGGAATTAAGATGGCTCCCCTAACACCTGTGAGCCTCACACCACACAGGAGCTCTCCTACCCCTCCAGCGCCCCCTCCTTATCCTTCACCCAAAGTCCCTCCAACACGTCCTTCATCCAAAGCCCCTCCAACACGCCCCCTCCATCGTTCACCCAAATCCCGTCCAGCTCCCGCTCCTCCTGGTCCAACACCCAAACTACCCTCAACTCGACCTCCCCTGCGCGCCTCTAGAGGTGCTATTCCCCAGAGCTAGGATGAAACGGGCCCCCAGTGTCCTAGGAAAGGTTATGTCAAACTGGGCCCTGTGATGAACAGCTTCCTTCTGGTGCTATACCTGTAGTTGCACCACGTAGAATGCAAAAAAGGGCAGTTAGACTGTCCAATCAAAGAAATCTAGTTCACATCCCTTGCAAGAAGGTTTTGACCAGTCCCAAGGAAACTAATCTCAAACTTGCTGCACTCAATGTCAGATCTTTATGCAACAAATCATTTTTAATCAATAATCTTATCTCTTCTTTTAATCTTGATTTTATGTTTTTAACTGAAACATGGCTTGACAAAAACACAGGAAACATAGTTCTAGTTGAATCAACTCCCCCCAACTACAAACATGTATCGGAAATACGAGAAAATAAAAAGGGTGGAGGCGTTTCTGCACTGTTTAGAGATAATATTGCAACCCGCAGACTATCATTTGGTGTGTTTTCATCATTTGAGTATGTGTCCTTTAAGATTGAGTTAAAACAAACTCCTCCCTTACTCTGCATAGTCATGTACAAACCTCCTCAGCACAGCCAAAGTTTCATTGATGATTTCACTGAAATGCTCTCAGTTGTGTGCACAGACTTTGATGGTCTAGTCATTACAGGTGATTTTAATGTTCATGTTGATAATGTCAATGACAGAAATGCAAAAGAGCTCAATGCTGTCCTTGAAACCTTTGATCTAATTCAGCATGTGAGTTGCCCCACCCACAGCAGAGGGCACACTCTGGACCTGCTCATCACAAAGGGGGTTAATATTTACAATGTCAGTGTGGTTGATGTCGCCCTCTCTGATCATTTCTGTGTATTCTTTGACCTGTCTGTTGCTCCCAAACCACCGCCTGGCCCTGCAGTTGTCCAAAGGAGACAAATAAATGAGAGCACTAGGGCACAGTTTGTAGAAATGATAAACCCTGAAAACGCCTCTGGTGCCAATGTTGATGAAATGCTGAATTCTGTTACTTCTAGCATCTTGAATGTTCTGGATGCCATTGCCCCTATGAAGGTTAAATTGAGAAAACATAGACAGAAAGCTCCCTGGAGGAACGATGATCTAGTCAGGGCACAGAAACAACAGTGCCGCAGAGCTGAGCGAAAGTGGCGCAAGTCAAAACTCCAGGTTCATTATGAAATGTATAAGGGGGAGTTGTACGCTTACAACCAGATCTTATGCAGAACAAGGGAAAGGTACTTCTCTGAAATCATTGGAAGTTGCAGCAGCAAC
This sequence comes from Oryzias latipes, assembly GCF_053564925.1. Taxonomy (NCBI): domain Eukaryota; kingdom Metazoa; phylum Chordata; class Actinopteri; order Beloniformes; family Adrianichthyidae; genus Oryzias; species Oryzias latipes. Next base: position 28,289,069 of record NC_136255.1, read on the forward strand.
TCTCGTGTCCTGTTCACAACAGTAAACAGATTAACTAACCCTCCAACCCAGCTACCAATAGAACTGGTTTGTACACCTAAATGTAATGAGTTTGCTGTATTTTTTAATGACAAGGTTCAGGGCATTAAAAAAGCCATCAACTCCACAACACATATAACTATCCAACGGCCACCTACTCACTCTAAGCTGACTCACTTTGTACCTGTCACTGACCAAACTGTCCAAGAGACCATCACCCGTCTGAGCTCGTCTACATGCTGCCTTGATGTGTTACCCACTAGATTTCTAAAGTCTGTCCTGAACAGTGTGTTGCCATCAATTACTCAAATAGTTAACATGTCTCTTCAATCTGGAATATTTCCAGAGGCCTTAAAAACTGCAGTCATTAAACCTCTCCTGAAGAAGAGCGGTCTTGATCCCACTGTACTGAATAATTACAGACCTATCTCTAATCTGCCATTTTTAGGAAAAGTCCTTGAAAAAGTTGTCTACCAACAGCTCACTGATTTTCTCTTATTAAACAATTCATTTGATGTTTTCCAGTCAGGTTTTAGACCCCATCATAGCACAGAAACTGCTCTTATCAAGGTAACCAACGACATCCGCCTGAACACTGATGATGGCAAAGTCACTGTCTTAATCCTGCTAGACCTGAGTGCTGCCTTTGATACTGTTGATCATGGGATCCTTTTGCACAGACTCCAAGACTGGGTTGACATCTCTGGATCTGCCCTAAGTTGGCTCAAGTCTTATCTAGAAGACAGGAAATATTTTGTTGAAATTGGGAGTTGTGTCTCAGACTACATGGCCTTGACTTGTGGTGTGCCCCAGGGATCGATCCTGGGACCCCTTCTGTTCAACCTCTACATGCTGCCACTAGGGCAGTTAATATGCAGTAATAACATATCTTATCACAACTATGCAGATGATACTCAGATCTATGTGTCACTGACAACAGGTGAATATGGGCCGGTGGATTCACTCAGCCACTGCCTCCAACAGATCAGTGCGTGGATGCAGAACAACTTTCTCCAGCTAAACTCAAACAAGACCGAAGTTATTATTTTTGGCCCACAGAAACAAAGAGAAAGTGTCAGCAGCTACCTTCATTCTCTGTCTCTTAAACCCTCAAATCAAGTCAGAAATCTAGGGGTAATCATGGACTCTGACCTGAACTTTAACAGCCATATCAAGTCAGTAACATCAGCAGCATTTTACCATCTGAAAAACATTGCCAAAATCAAAAACATAGTGTCAAAGCCAGACCTGGAGATACTTTTCATGCATTTGTCTCCAGCAGGTTAGACTACTGTAATGGCCTGCTCACCGGCCTCTCAAAACGAGCTGTAAAACAGCTTCAGTACATCCAGAATGCTGCTGCTCGAGTCCTGACCAGAACCAGGAAGTATGATCACATTAGTCCTGTGCTCAGGTCTCTGCACTGGCTCCCTGTACCTCAAAGAATAGACTTCAAAGCAGCTCTGCTTGTGTACAAGTCTCTCCATGGCCACGCACCAAAGTACATCTCTGACATGTTAGTGCCATATGAACCATTTCGTACTCTGAGGACCTCAGGGGCCGGCCTCCTGTTGATTCCCAGAGTCAGAACTAAACAAGGGGAATCAGCGTTTCAATATTCTGCAGCTAAAATCTGGAACAGCCTCCCTGAAGTCGTAAGACAGGCCTCTTCTGTGTTCATGTTCAAATCTAGACTTAAAACATTTCTGTTTAGCCGTGTATATGACTGAAAGGTCCTATCTGCACTTTTCTTTCCTTTCCTTCCTTTATTTTTAAATCAGTTTTCAATTTATTTTTTTTTCTTTTCTTTTAAAGTAAATTTTATGTTGATTATTTCTATGATGTATTGTGATTTTAATGCATTTTTCTGTTTTGTGAAGCACCTTGAATTACTTTGTGTATGAATTGTGCTATACAAATAAACTTGCCTTGCCTTGCCTTGCCTTAACATCTTTAAACGTCCCTAAATGTCTCCAATTGTCCCCAAATGTCTGTTAACGTGTCTAAACATTTTTAAACGCCTCCAAATGTCTCTTAACGTCTCTTAACATCTTTAAACGTCCCCAAATGTCTCCAAATGTCCCCAAATGTCTCTTAACGTCTCTAAACATTTTTAAACGTCTCCAAATGTCTCCAAACGTCTCTTAACATCTTTAAACATCCCCAAACGTCTCCAAATGTCTCTAAACGTCCCCAATGTCCCCAAATGTCTCTTAACCTCTCTTAATGTCTCTAAACCTCTTTAAACATCCCCAAACATCTCCAAACGTCCCCCATGTCCCCAAATGTCTTTTAAAATCTCTAAACATCTTTAAACGTCTCCAAATGTCTCCAAACGTCTCTTAACATCTTTTAACATCCCCAAATGTCTCCAAATGTCCCCAAATGTCTCTAAATATCTCTAAACGTCTCCAAATGTCCCCAAACATCTGCAAACGTCTCCAAATGTCCCCAAACGTCCCCAAACACTCCAAACGGCTCCAAACGTCTTCAAACAGCTCCAAACGTCTCCAAATGTCCCCAAACATCCCCATATGTCACCAAACGTCCTAAAAATGTCTCTCAACGTCCCCAAATGTCTCCTAAGGTCCCGAAATTTCTCTAAATGTCTATAAATCTCCCCAAATGTCACCAAATGTCCCCAAACGTCTCCAAACATCTCCAAACGTCCCCAAACATCCCCAAACATCTCCAAACATCTTCAAACATCTCCAAACCTCCCAAATTTCCCCAAACATCCCCAGACATCTGCAAACGTCTTCAAATGTCCCCAAACATCTGCAAACGTCTCCAAATGTCCCCAAACGTCTCCAAACGAACCCAAACGTCCCCAAACATCCCCAAACGTCACCAAAAGTCCTAAAAATCTCTCTAAACGTCCCCAAACGTCTCCAAATGTCCCCAATTGTCTTTAAACATCTCCAAATGTCCCCAAACATCTGCAAACGTCTCCAAATGTCCCCAAACGTCTCCAAACATCTGCAAACGTCTCTAAATGTCCACAAACATCCTCAAACATCTGCAAACGTCTCCAAATGTCCCCAAACGTCCGCAAACATTCCAAACGTCTCCAAACGTCTTCAAACATCTCCAAACGTCTCCAAATGTCCCCAAACATCCCCAAATGTCACCAAACGTCCTAAAAATGTCTTTAAATGTCCCCAAATGTCTCCAAAGTTCCCGAAATTTCTCTAAACGTCTCTAAATGTCCCCAAACATCCCCAAATGTCTTTAAATGTCCCCAAACGTCTCCAAATGTCCCCAAATGTCTCTAAACGTCTCCAAATGTCTCCAAACGTCTCTTAACATCTTTAAACGTCCCCAAACGTCTCCAAATGTCCCCAAATGTCTTTAAATGTCTTTTAACATATTTAAACGTCCCCAAATGTCCCCAAATGTCTCTTAACGTCTCTAAACGTCTATAAATATCTTTAAATGTCTCCAAATGTCTCCAAACGTCTCTTAACATCTTTAAACGTCCCCAAACGTCTCCAAATGTCCCCAAATGTCTCTTAACGTCTGTAAACGTCTATAAACATCTTTAAATGTCTCCAAATGTCTCTAAACGTCTCTTAACATGTTTAAACGTCCCCAAACGACTCAAAATGTCCCCAAATGTCTTTAAACGTCTCCAAATGTCCCCAAATGTATCTAAATGTCTTTAAACATCTTTAAACGTCTCCAAATGTCTGTTAACGTCTCTTAACATCTTTAAACGTCCCTAAATGTCTCCAATTGTCCCCAAATGTCTGTTAACGTGTCTAAACATTTTTAAACGCCTCCAAATGTCTCCAAACGTCTCTTAACATCTTTAAACATCCCCAAACGTGTCCAAATGTCTCTTAACCTCTCTTAATGTCTCTAAACCTCTTTAAACATCCCCAGACATCTCCAAACGTCCCCCATGTCCCCAAATGTCTCTTAAAATCTCTAAACATCTTTAAACGTCTCCAAATGTCTCCAAACGTCTCTTAACATCTTTTAACATTCCCAAATGTCTCCAAATGTCCCCAAATGTCTCTAAATATCTCTAAACGTCTCCAAATGTCCCCAAACATCTACAAACGTCTCCAAGTTCAAACTAAATCAGCTGGCTGTCCACTGTGTGTGTGTGTGGGGGGGGGGGGTCACGGGATAGGAAGTTTCATGAATTCTTGTCTGTTCTTCACAGGAAATGGTCGACTGGTTCAACGCCATCCGAGCGGCGAGGTTCCACTACCTGCAGGTGGCGTTCCCTGGAGCGGGTGATGAAGAGGTGAGAATGACTCTGCCCCTCTGAAGCTCTCTGCTCTGTGCTGCTTCCTTCACCGGCTTCTCTTTGCTGCAGCTGGTTCCTAAACTGACCCGAAACTTCGTCAAGGAGGGCTTCATGGAGAAGACCGGCCCCAAGGTTTGTGGGGGGGGGGGGGGGGGGGGCTCTGGCTGATGAAGATGATGAAGATGACGCCTTTTTGAGGCATTAAAAGCTGGTTCCGTCTGTGTCTTTGCCGCAGCACACTGAGGGCTTCAAGAAGAGATGGTTCACCATGGACGACCGGCGGCTCATGTACTTCAAAGACCCTCTGGTAAGAGGAGCCCCCCCCCCGACTGCCAGCCGCCGTCTGATGCGCTGGACTCACGTTTGCGTTGCAGGACGCCTACGCCCGGGGGGAGGTGTTTATCGGCAGTAAGGAGAACAGCTACACCGTCCTGGCCGGCCTGCCGCCGTCCACGCAGGGCCACCGCTGGAACCACGGCATCACCATCGTCACGCCGGACAGGAAGTTCCTCTTCGCCTGCGAGACGGAGGCCGAGCAGCGAGACTGGATCTCCGCTTTCCAGAGAGTCATCAACCGACCCATGCGGCCGCAGGAATACGCAGGTGTGGACTCGTCATCGTCAGGGTCTGAGAGGACCCCGTCCGGGTCCGTTTGTCCCTTCAGCAAAAGTTTCCTTCTGAAACATTTTAAAATAATCGACAAAAGAAGCAAAAACAATTTCAATTCCAGAAGAAATGAAGGAAAATCCAACATCCAGTTCAAATGTTTTAGCATTTCTGTTTATTTCAATGAAAAACCTTAAAAATAGATAAAACTTTTGTTTGAATCAAACATTTTCAGTTCATTTGAAATGATAAAGGAGATATTTTTACAGAGAAAGCAGAAGATAAAACAGAAATGTTTTAAATGGGAAATACGCAGAAACTAAAGAATAAGCAAAAACATTTCAGATTAAAAGTTCAAAAAAGCTCAAATAAAATCTAAAGAAATGCTGAAAATCAGAGCAAAGGTCTACTGAAAACAGGAAGTTCCCTCAAAATAAAGCGTCACATCAGACTTTCTGCTGGTCTCCACAGTGGAAGCCCATTTCAAACACAAGCCGTGAGGCCCGCTGGCCCGGCCCGTCTGGATCACAGGCCAGCCCTGCAGCGGCCGGCCGGTTGCCACGGCGACGGACTGCTGCTCCAGAGGGGAGCAGGATGAGCCTGCGGGGGCCTCCGTTGATCCATGGAGACGCTCCAGAGGGCGGTCCAACGCCGCTGTGTGGATGATGTCATTGCCCTCCCACGCTTGTACTGACCCCCCCCCTCAACGCTGTGGCGGGTTCCTCTGCTGTGCTGTGATTGTGGTTTTGAGTCTGTTCTCTGTCCTTAACCGATGAGGACGCTTCGTTCCTCTGCCGTGACGGCGGCAGGCTTCCCGTCTGGGAGCCTCCGGCGCCGCTGGACCCGACAGGAGATGCAGCCGCATCAGGCCCGCTGCTTCTCCCCTCATCACTTCATACTGTTGAGCAAGGTGGTTGTGGGTGAAATTCCTGCTGCCTGAAGAACTTCAGCGTGACAGGAAGGTTTTCCCGTCTCTCAGTTATTATGGGATACATGCATTTTCAACTCGAGGCTCCGCCTTCTGTTGGTCTCATTCTGCTGAATAAAGAACCGTGTTTGGACCGGACAGAACAGCGGTTCTGAGTTTACAACCTCTGTCTTCAGGAGTGTCTCATGTCAAGTATGTCCATGCCAAAATATTCTCAAAGTGTGGCTACGCGGTGAAGTGCTTCGTTATCACGTGTGATCATGAGTGCAGGAACAAAACAATTAGTAATATTACAAACATGGAACTTTAGACGATGATGGAAGATCAAAGTGATGCAACTGAAATAAAGATGGAAAAAGAGTCAAAATCCTTTCAATATCTGCTGGAGCCTCAGCGCTGATGTTCATCAGCTGGTCAGACCTCCTCCAGAGGGCGCCGCTGCTGCCGCTGTTACTGTTACTGCTGCTGCTGCTGCTGCTGCTGCTGCTGCTGCTGCAAGGTAAGAGATGGAAGGGCACCAAAACAAATAAAAACAGTGATTGAACATTTCCATCACAGACCTGCGTGTGCATATGTGCTTATGCATGTACGTGCACGCTTTTGTTCCACCAGCTGACATGAATGCAGTCCATTCTAAATTGCAGAAACGTGCACGGATTCCAACAGGTTTATCACCTTCACAGTCGTTCTTGTGGCTCCAACACTGGAACACTTTGAAATAAAAAAGACTGAAATGTTTGGTTACATGAACGGAAACGGATCTTTAGATTTCAAAACAGAAAATGTAAGATTCATTGTCCAGTGATGAAAGTCAGGTAAGGAAAAAATCCCTGAACTTTTCTTTGAGCGATATGGCGGGCACAGAGCGAAATTTTGGAAAAATACGTGGTCTTAGATGCATTCTGGTGCATTCTGGCAGCTAGTTATTCACTTCTTTATCAAGAAACTAAGACTAATTGGAGCATCATGATTTGTCATTCAAACCCCTAGTTTGACTCTCCATTAAGGACTTGCTGGTCCTAAAAAAGAATTTGGAAAATTGCTCAAAGTAACACAATCCTACAATCTACGCTTTTCCTTAAAGCTGCAAAACATACAATTGCTAAAATATAGTAACATCAAAGCCCCAAATGGCAAAAAGAACACCAGTAACTATGATATTCTATGAAAATACCTCAGTTATTTATACATTATTTCTGCTTTAGAAATGACTGATGTACAACATCCACTTGCACTGTTTTCTCAAACTATAATTACATCAAAATATGGGATCTGCTTTAAACTATAATTCTATAACATAATACATCAATTCTTTAACACCAATACTAAGTAATCTGGGAAATATCAAAACAAACATACAAACTAAGCTAAACATTGTAAACATTATTTTTTAAGGGAGTGCGGGTCCAAACCATCAAATACTTATAATTAATGTTAACTATACTGAACTAAATCATGGTAATTAGGAAATACAAATAAATTAGATAGAGAAATGTATTCAAAATAAAAACTGAAACTCAAAACTAAAATTGAAATTATTTCAAAATGTGGTTTTGAGATTATTTTACACAAAAAAGTATTTGACCTACACTACCTTAAAAATCTTTTTTTTTTTTCCAGCCAAGACCACTTCAATTTGTTTTTTATCGTCTTCTCACAACTGAGGTCGTGACCACGCTCAATAATGACGATGCCTGCCATTATTTTAACACAAATTTGATCGCAAACTCTTCAGATGTGTTTGTGAAAGTTTAGCGTGGGTCCGCCAGTTTTGGTCTCTAGGGAAGCAAGTCACGCTGACCACGTGGTGCAGACAGAGCCAATCAGACCCGTCGACGCATCCGAAAGCAACTAAAACGTCCCGTCATTGGTCAATTAGGCCGGGAAGACGAAAGATGGCCACGACCATAGAGGAAGCGATCTGCGGAGAAATATAGAAAATAAAGCTAAAATTAGCTGATTTCAGACCATTTTCTAATCCGGAAAGCGATTTGTCCGTAGAGATCAGGTTTTTATTTCCCGGAAAGTACGTTCGGTTTGCTCAAAAACCCGGATTTCCGGGAATTCCCGGAAGACTTTCATCACTGATTGTCTGTTTCCTGAGACGGTCTAGTTTTCATTCAAAAAGTTGCTTTTTTTAAGCTAATATCATGACATTAAATGTTTAATTTGATATCAACTTTGTCTCGTTCATTATTTAAATTATTTGTACTTCCTTTTCATATCTGTCACATTAAAACCGGATTTCTAGTCTTTGATATTTTTTTTTGTTTCAATAAAGCATTTTTGAAAAACTTGTTTTGGTCACGTGAGGCCAACGTCATTTCAAACATGGCGTCGGTCGCTGCAAAGAGTCCGGTAAGGAGGAGACGTGTAGACCACCGGAAGGCGGAGGCTGACACCGAACCGAGCGGTCCGGAGGACGGATCCAGAACCCGCGGAGACTCGGAGGGGGAGGCTCCGGTGTCCCCGCGGCCTGGAACCTTCTGGCTCACGCGGGTTGTTCTGCTGCGCGCCACCGCCTTCATCTACTGTGAGTGGAGCTTCGATCTGCGGCTGCGCAGTGCTGCTTTCAAATGCTGCCCGAGAATATCTGTTTTCCTGAAATAATCGCATTTTTCTCTCTGAAGTAACATTTGAACCCGCAGCAGCGTCATCCAGTGTTTGCTGTAAACACATCCGAGTCATCCACACACTTTAACCCCTTCTTGACCTATGACTTTTGATTAAAAAGGGTTAGAAACTCCAGTTTTACTCTAACCTCCATAACTCTCAGTCCGGGTTCAGGTCTGCTAAGATCCCACGTTTCAGACAGACGCATCCAGCCAGCTCTCAGGTGAGGAACATGCAGAAACCTCCTCTCTGTGTTGTGAAGGTGGGCCGACCTGAGCCCGTCAGAACCAGAACTCTCTGTAAACACTGCATCAGCGTAAACACGGCTGCTTCAGAGCATCAGCGGCGTTGCTGTCCATGAAGACATGTTGGAGGGTCTCCGTCCTCCCTGACCTTCTGCCCATCTTCCGCCCTCTAGTGGTGGCCTTCAGCGTGGCGTTCACGCAGAACAAGCAGCTGATCGGCGAGCGCGGCCTGATGCCCTGCAGGGACTACCTCAACAGCGTGAAGCGCTACGTTGGAGGGAAGATCGGCATAGCCGCCCTGGCCTACACGCCCTCCATCCTCTGGCTGATGGACTGGAGCCGCATGGACGCCAACCTGGATGGCATCGCCGTGGTGGGGGCGGCGTTGTCGGGGTTTGTCCTGGTGACGGGCACGGCCAACATGGTCATCATGGTGTCCCTGTGGGGGCTCTACCACTCCCTGGTCAACGTGGGGCAGCTGTGGTGAGCGTCTCCGTCCAAAAACAGGTTTCTGTGAGCTTCAGGTGCTTCAGGACAAAAGGAGGATTTTTAGGAAACTAAAAATGTCGGCCATTAATGAAAGGAACCCAAAAGAAGAAGAAACCAAATCTGTCTCCTCTTTTCTGTTGAGTTGATCTTCAACTTGTAGATTTTAAAGGACCGGTGTCTCCTTCAGGTACTCGTTCGGTAAGTGACCTTCAGGCTCCGGAGAAGTTCAGGAGACCGGGACGGTCGGTGAGGTGGACGAGCTCCAACCTTCAGGTTCTGCTCCGCAGGCTGGGAGAGTCAGCTGCTGGAGACCGGCTTCCTGTCCGTCTTCTTGTGTCCTCTGTGGAGCCTGGAGCGCATCTCCCCCCAGAACCCCCCCTCCACCATCAACATCTGGACCTTCAGGTGGCTCATTGTCCGCATCATGCTGGGAGCTGTGAGTGCGCGCACACACACACACACACACACAGACCATCAATAGAAAGTCGTCCAGATCTTGGAGCTACAGATCCTCACCATCACACTCCCTCCTCCATGCGTGACACACAGAGTTCATTTCAGGACTCAGATTGCTGGATGTTGATCTCTGGAAAGGACTGAATCCTGATGCAGACGCTGCTCAGCATTTTACTGACATGTCAGACTGTCACCAGTCTTTTATTTTGAAAATCACAGACCTCCAGCTGCTGGTTTCCTGTTTCAGGGTTTGATCAAAATCCGAGGTGACCAGTGCTGGAGGGACCTGACCTGCATGGACTTCCACTACGAGGTGAGGGGCGTGTCTTAATGCTGGTGGCCCATTCGTCATAGCTGCACTACCTCCTTCCACCCCCAGGGGCCGCCAGCGGCTCTGTTTCAGGTTGGGGGTCGCCTGACTTAGTGTTTCCTGTCAGGACTCGGGGGGTGGGGTGGGGGGTCCTCTGCCTCCTTGCAGCTCCTGCAGAAACTTTTCTCCCTCCCACCTCCTCCGTCCCATCAGACCCAGCCCGTCCCTAACCCGCTGTCGTACTACCTGCACCGCTCCCCCTGGTGGTTCCACCGCTTCGAGGTGTTGTCCAACCACTTCATCGAGCTCGTCGCCCCCTTCTTCACCTTCCTGGGGAGGCGGATGTGCATGCTGAACGGAGCCGTCCAGATCCTGTTCCAGGTAATCCCTGTTCCCAGAAAAGAAAAGCCTCCGGAGCGGCAGGAGCTCTGAGGGGTGTTCAGGGTCTGAGATGTGTTCAGGGTCAGGAGGTCTGAGAGGTGTTCAGGGTCTTAGATGTGTTCAGGGTCTGAGATGTGTTCAGGGTCTGAGATGAGTTCAGGTTCTGAGATGTGTTCAGGGTCTGAGATGTGTTCAGGGTCTGAGATGAGTTCAGGTTCTGAGATGTGTTCAGGGTCTGAGATGTGTTCAGGGTCAGGAGGTCTGAGAGGTGTTCAGGGTCTTAGATGTGTTCAGGGTCTGAGATGTGTTCAGGGTCTGAGATGAGTTCAGGTTCTGAGATGTGCTCAGGGTCTGAGATGTGTTCAGGGTCTGAGATGTGTTCAGGGTCAGGAGGTCTGAGAGGTGTTCAGGGTCTTAGATGTGTTCAGGGTCTGAGATGTGTTCAGGGTCTGAGATGAGTTCAGGTTCTGAGATGTGTTCAGGGTCTGAGATGTGTTCAGGGTCTGAGATGAGTTCAGGTTCTGAGATGTGCTCAGGGTCTGAGATGTGTTCAGGGTCTGAGATGTGTTCAGGGTCAGGAGGTCTGAGAGGTGTTCAGGGTCTTAGATGTGTTCAGGGTCTGAGATGTGTTCAGGGTCTGAGATGAGTTCAGGTTCTGAGATGTGCTCAGGGTCTGAGATGTGTTCAGGGTCTGAGATGTGTTCAGGGTCAGGAGGTCTGAGAGGTGTTCAGGGTCTGAGAGGTGTTCAGGGTCAGGAGGTCTGAGATGTGTTCAGGATCAGGAGGTCTGAGATGTGTTCAGGGTCTGAGATGTGCTCAGTGTCTGAGATGTGTTCAGGGTCAGGAGGTCTGATATGTGTTCAGGGTCTGAGATGTGTTCAGGGTCTGAAAGGTGTTCAGGGTCAGGAGGTCTGAGATGTGTTCAGGGTTTGAGATGTGTTCAGGGTCAGGAGGTCTGAGATGTTTTCAGGGTCAGGAGGTCTGAGATGTGTTCAGGGTCTGAAAGGTGTTCAGGGTCAGGAGGTCTGAGAGGTGTTCAGGGTCAGGAGGTCTGAGATGTGTTCAGGGTCTGAGATGTGTTCAGGGTCAGGAGGTCTGAGAGGTGTTCAGGGTCTTAGATGTGTTCAGGGTCTGAGATGTGTTCAGGGTCTGAGATGAGTTCAGGTTCTGAGATGTGCTCAGGGTCTGAGATGTGTTCAGGGTCTGAGATGTGTTCAGGGTCAGGAGGTCTGAGAGGTGTTCAGGGTCTTAGATGTGTTCAGGGTCTGAGATGTGTTCAGGGTCTGAGATGAGTTCAGGTTCTGAGATGTGTTCAGGGTCTGAGATGTGTTCAGGGTCTGAGATGAGTTCAGGTTCTGAGATGTGCTCAGGGTCTGAGATGTGTTCAGGGTCTGAGATGTGTTCAGGGTCAGGAGGTCTGAGAGGTGTTCAGGGTCTTAGATGTGTTCAGGGTCTGAGATGTGTTCAGGGTCTGAGATGAGTTCAGGTTCTGAGATGTGCTCAGGGTCTGAGATGTGTTCAGGGTCTGAGATGTGTTCAGGGTCAGGAGGTCTGAGAGGTGTTCAGGGTCTGAGAGGTGTTCAGGGTCAGGAGGTCTGAGATGTGTTCAGGATCAGGAGGTCTGAGATGTGTTCAGGGTCTGAGATGTGCTCAGTGTCTGAGATGTGTTCAGGGTCAGGAGGTCTGATATGTGTTCAGGGTCTGAGATGTGTTCAGGGTCTGAAAGGTGTTCAGGGTCAGGAGGTCTGAGATGTGTTCAGGGTTTGAGATGTGTTCAGGGTCAGGAGGTCTGAGATGTTTTCAGGGTCAGGAGGTCTGAGATGTGTTCAGGGTCTGAAAGGTGTTCAGGGTCAGGAGGTCTGAGAGGTGTTCAGGGTCAGGAGGTCTGAGATGTGTTCAGGGTCTGAGAGGTGTTCAGGGTCAGGAGGTCTGAGATGTGTTCAGGGTCAGGAGGTCTAAGATGTGTTCAGGGTCTGAGAGGTGTTCAGGGTCTGAGATGTGTTCAGGGTCTGAGATGTGTTCAGGGTCTGAGAGGTGTTCAGGGTCAGGAGGTCTGAGAGGTGTTCAGGGTCTGAGATGTGTTCAGGGTCTGAGATGAGTTCAGGTTCTGAGATGTGTTCAGGGTCAGCCGGTCTGAGATGTGTTCAGGGTCTGAGATGTGTTCAGGGTCTGAGATGAGTTCAGGTTCTGAGATGTGTTCAGGGTCTGAGATGTGTTCAGGGTCTGAGATGAGTTCAGGTTCTGAGATGTGTTCAGGGTCTGAGATGTGTTCAGGGTCAGGAGGTCTGAGAGGTGTTCAGGGTCAGGAGGTCTGAGATGTGTTCAGGGTCTTAGATGTGTTCAGGGTCTGAGATGTGTTCAGGGTCTGAGATGTGTTCAGGGTCTGAGATGTGTTCAGGGTCTGAGATGTGTTCAGGGTCTGAGATGAGTTCAGGTTCTGAGATGTGTTCAGGGTCTGAGATGTGTTCAGGGTCAGGAGGTCTGAGAGGTGTTCAGGGTCTGAGATGTGTTCAGGGTCTGAGATGTGTTTAGGGTCTGAGATGTGTTCAGGGTCAGGAGGTCTAAGATGTGTTCAGGGTCTGAGATGTGTTTAGGGTCTGAGATGTGTTCAGGGTCTGAGATGTGTTTAGGGTCTGAGATGTGTTCAGGGTCAGGAGGTCTGAGAGGTGTTCAGGGTCTGAGATGTGTTCAGGGTCTGAGAGGTGTTCAGGGTCAGGAGGTCTGAGATGTGTTCAGGGTCAGGAGGTCTGAGATGTGTTCAGGGTCAGGAGGTCTGAGAGGTGTTCAGGGTCTGAGATGTGTTCAGGGTCTGAGAGGTGTTCAGGGTCAGGAGGTCTGAGAGGTGTTCAGGGTCTGAGATGTGTTCAGGGTCTGAGATGAGTTCAGGTTATGAGATGTGTTCAGGGTCAGGAGGTCTGAGATGTGTTCAGGGTCTGAGATGTGTTCAGGGTCTGAGATGAGTTCAGGGTCTGAGATGTGTTCAGGGTCTGAGAGGTGTTCAGGGTCAGGAGGTCTGAGAGGTGTTCAGGGTCTGAGATGTGTTCAGGGTCTGAGATGAGTTCAGGTTCTGAGATGTGTTCAGGGTCAGGAGGTCTGAGATGTGTTCAGGGTCTGAGATGTGTTCAGGGTCTGAGATGAGTTCAGGTTCTGAGATGAGTTCAGGTTCTGAGATGTGTTCAGGGTCTGAGATGTGTTCAGGGTCAGGAGGTCTGAGAGGTGTTCAGGGTCTTAGATGTGTTCAGGGTCTGAGATGTGTTCAGGGTCTGAGATGTGTTCAGGGTCTGAGATGTGTTCAGGGTCTGAGATGAGTTCAGGTTCTGAGATGTGTTCAGGGTCTGAGATGTGTTCAGGGTCAGGAGGTCTGAGAGGTGTTCAGGGTCTGAGATGTGTTCAGGGTCTGAGATGTGTTTAGGGTCTGAGATGTGTTCAGGGTCAGGAGGTCTGAGATGTGTTCAGGGTCTGAGATGTGTTTAGGGTCTGAGATGTGTTCAGGGTCTGAGATGTGTTTAGGGTCTGAGATGTGTTCAGGGTCAGGAGGTCTGAGAGGTGTTCAGGGTCTGAGATGGGTTCAGGGTCTGAGAGGTGTTCAGGGTCAGGAGGTCTGAGATGTGTTCAGGGTCAGGAGGTCTGAGATGTGTTCAGGGTCAGGAGGTCTGAGAGGTGTTCAGGGTCTGAGAGGTGTTCAGGGTCTGAGATGAGTTCAGGGTCTGAGATGAGTTCAGGGTCTGAGATGAGTTCAGGGTCAGATGTGAAACAGCCATCCTAACATGCGTTTCCATGGATACCGGTGTGTTTGGTCAAGCCTCTACCTTTGGATGTAGCGAGGATGTCGTCTCAGCCAACATGGAGTCCAGACTCCTGAATCCTTTCAACACAAAGGTTTCTCTGAGAACCAAAGTGGTTCTGGACAGGGTTCTCTGGACTTCTGGGTGTTTGTCTGATGATCTCATCAGTTTGATGTCAGACGTTGAAGTGGTCTGCCGGATAGAGTTTTGCTGTGACCCAAACGTCCATGATGACCCTGAAGGCATCACTGGAGACCTGAATGAGGGTTTTCAGGTTCATGGATTCCTGCGCTTCAGCTTCTTTCAGCCGTTTTCTTCTTTCTTACACTGACCAGCCTTTCTGACAGCTTGAGTTCAGTTTGGCTTCAAGCATCTCCTTGTTCTTTCACAGGCTTTTACCTTAACTTCTATTTTTTTTAGAACACTTCTTTTGGCCTAGTTTGAAATTTTCGGCGGTTTCTGCAGTAATTCCCTTGCATTTTTAATCTTTTTCCTTCTCAGTTTGGTAACTTGTGACCATTTTCAGTAACTATTTCTCTGTGTCTTTATTTGGCCTCATTCTTTGCTTACTGTCTAAATCAACTTGAACATTTCTTTCCTGATTTCTCAGAAACCTCATGTCTTCCCTCCTTGCATTCCCTCTTTCGGCCTCTAGGTGGTGCTGATCCTGAGCGGGAACCTCAGTTTCTTGAACTGGCTGACAATAGTTCCCAGTCTGGCGTGCTTCGACGATGCCTCCCTGGGTTTCCTGTTTCCTTCTGGAACCAGACAGAAGGTGCTGCAGATCCAGAAGGAGCACGCTGCAGGACGAGGCCCCAAACGCACCACAGGTGCGTGACCTTTCACCTTTCTCTGATCCATGCTGAGGTCGGCTGATGACATTAGCGCTGTGGAGGTGGGAGTAACCGGGGGTTCTGACGCGTGGCAGGCGCGCTCGCCCGCCGGGCGCTCAACATTTCCTTGGCTGTTCTGATCGGTTACCTGAGCGTTCCCGTGGTGATGAACCTGCTGAGCTCCAGACAGGTGATGAACTCCTCCTTCGACCCGCTGCGCATCGTCAACACCTACGGGGCCTTCGGCAGGTAAGGGGCCGTTTCCAGAACCGTCAGGGCTTATTCACAGAGGATGTATGAGTAACCCATCAGAGAGGAACGCTGTGAACACGCCTGGAAAAAGTCCAGATAGCAGACCTTCAGGTCCACAGACCCACTCCAGGTTCTAGTTCTGGTCTGAGGACTCGGATGCTCCTCTGGTGGTCCTGAAGAGAAATCAGTGATGGGATTTACAACAGAGGGACGGGCTGGATTAGAACATGAGACTCTGAGGAGACGGGAGTACAGGGAGGAGGTGCTAAAGGTGGCGGTGCTAAAGGAGGAGGTGCTAAAGGTGGCGGTGCTAAAGGAGGAGGTGCTAAAGGTGGAGGTGCTAAAGGGGGAGGTGCTAAAGGAGGAGGTGCTAAAGGAGGAGGTGCTAAAGGTGGAGGTGCTAAAGGAGGAGGGGCTAAAGGTGGAGGTGCTAAAGGTGCAGGTGCTAAAGGTGCAGGTGCTAAAGGTGGAGGTGCTAAAGGAGGAGGTGCTAAAGGAGGAGGTGCTAAAGGAGGAGGTGCTAAAGGAGGAGGTGCTAAAGGTGGAGGTGCTAAAGGTGCAGGTGCTAAAGGTGGAGGTGTTTAGGGTCCAACAAGAGGAGGGCGTTAGTCTCATTCAGATGGTGACACTGATGTTCGGGTGGAGTTTGGGGGGTGGGGGTCTGGGTGGCGTTTCCGCCCTCATGCTCCGCCTCCTGCAGCATCACTAAGGAGCGCACGGAGGTGATCTTCCAGGGCACCCAGAGCCCAGATCCCAAAGCCCCCGAGGCCGTGTGGGAGGAGTACCAGTTCCCGTGTAAACCCGGAGACGTGCAGCGGCGGCCCTGCGTCATCACGCCGTACCACTACCGGCTGGACTGGCTCATGTGGTTCGCTGCCTTCCAGGTGAGCCGGCGAGCGGCTCCTCCCCGCCGCCGCCTGCTCTCGGTTAAAGCGTGATGTTCTCCTGCAGACCTACGAGCAGAGCGAATGGGTGATCCACATCGCCGGCCGGCTGCTGGCCAACGACAGCGCCGTCCTCTCGCTGGTCCACCACAACCCCTTCCAGGGCAGAGAGCCCCCCAGGTAAGGACACCGAACGTCACTAGGGTCTCCTGGTTTTTGCGCCTCCTCACCGCGCTGCAGGAGAAGCTCTCTGACCGAAGGTCCCCTGAAGGTCTGCTCATGTTCTGCTCTTCTCAGCTTTTCTCTTAAGCTCCTCCCCTTTTACAGTTGCTGGTCAAAGTGACGTCCCAGCATTCCTCGGTGCGGCTGACCGCTGTCCGTGTGGTTCCTCACAGGTGGGTTCGGGGAGAACATTTCATCTACAAGTTCAGCCGGCCGGGCAGCGCCAGCGCCGCTCAGGGGAAGTGGTGGATCCGGAAACGCATCGGGGCCTACTTCCCCCCCGTCGACCTGGAGGGACTCAGGAGCTACTTCCAGTCCAGGAACTGGCCCCACCCTCACATACCGACCAACAAGAACTGAACCAGAACCAGCGGGGACCGTGGAGCACAGGCTGCATCACTATGGAGGTCTAAACACCGATAGGTGGCGCCCCCTTCAGGAGGAGAGCAGATGTGCTGAAGATCCCAACCTTCTCCGTGGTTCCGAGTCTTCCAGTCAACCTTTGGTCAGAAGGATCCGGATGTTCTGAAGAATATGGACAATGTTCTGAAAACCGCTTTAGTGTGAAACGATCCAAAGAAAAGGTCTCTGCTAACGAGCTAAAGATTCTTGTTTCATGTCAATAAAGACCAGAAAAAAACACAAATATTCTTTCAGTTGTGGGAACGCATCCTCAAAAGTAATCAGATTACTGAATGGACAGCTTCAGAATTGGGAAAGGTTTGCTGAAATAAACTATTTCCTGAAATTAAAGACGCAATGTTTTCAGATTCTAGGAAAGTTTCAGTACTGAAACTGTCCACCAGGGGCAGCGCGTCTCACCTGACAGGACCTCACAGGTCTGAGCTCTTCTGAAGGACTTCCTGTAAAAAACGTCTGTCAGAGAAACGCCGTTTCCGTCAAAGAATCGCCGTTTCGGTCAGAAAAACGCCGTTTCCTTCAGAGAATCGCCGTTTCCGTCAGAGAATCGCCGTTTCCATCAGAGAATCGCCGTTTCCGTTAGAGAAACGCCGTTTCCGTCAGAAAAACGCCGTTTCTGTCAGAGAATCGCCGTTTCCGTCAGAGAATCGCCGTTTCCGTCAGAGAATCGCCGTTTCCGTCAGAGAATCGCCGTTTCTGTCAGAGAATCGCCGTTTCTGTCAGAAAATCGCCGTTTCCTTCAGAGAATCGCCGTTTATGTCAGAGAATCGCCGTTTCCGTCAGAAAATCGCCGTTTCCGTCAGAAAAAACGCCGTTTCCGTCAGAGAATCGCCGTTTCCGTCAGAGAATCGCCGTTTCCATCAGAGAATCGGCGTTTATGTCAGAGAATCGCCGTTTCCGTCAGAGAAACGCCGTTTCCGTCAGAGAATCGCCGTTTCCGTCAGAGAAACGCCGTTTCCGTCAGAGAAACGCCGTTTAGGTCAGAGAATCGCCGTTTCCGTCAGAGAATCGCCGTTTCCGTCAGAGTATCGCCGTTTCCGTCAGAGAATCGCCGTTTCCGTCAGAAAAACGCCGTTTCCGTCAGAGAATCGCCGTTTATGTCAGACTATCGCCGTTTATGTCAGAGAATCGCCGTTTCCGTCAGAGAATCGCCGTTTCCGTCAGAAAAACGCCGATTCCGTCAGAGAATCGCCGTTTCCTTCAGAGAATCGGCGTTTCCGTCAAAAAAAAGCCGTTTCCGTCAGAGAATCGCCGTTTCCGTCAGAGAATCGCCGTTTCCATCAGAGAATCGCCGTTTCCGTTAGATAAACGCCGTTTATGACAGAAAATCGCCGTTTCTGTCAGAGAATCGCCGTTTCCGTCAGAGAATCGCCGTTTATGTCAGAGAATCGCCGTTTCCGTCAGAGAATCGCCGTTTCCGTTAGAGAAACGCCGTTAATGTCAGAAAAACGC
Source organism: Oryzias latipes (assembly GCF_053564925.1). Taxonomy (NCBI): domain Eukaryota; kingdom Metazoa; phylum Chordata; class Actinopteri; order Beloniformes; family Adrianichthyidae; genus Oryzias; species Oryzias latipes. The sequence continues at coordinate 28,307,221 of NC_136255.1, forward strand.
TGTTTCTGTCAGAGAATCGCCGTTTCCGTCAGAGAATCGCCGTTTCCGTCAGAGAATCGCCGTTTCCGTCAGAGAATCGCCGTTTCTGTCAGAGAATCGCCGTTTCTGTCAGAAAATCGCCGTTTCCTTCAGAGAATCGCCGTTTATGTCAGAGAATCGCCGTTTCCGTCAGAAAATCGCCGTTTCCGTCAGAGAAACGCCGTTTCCGTCAGAGAATCGCCGTTTCCGTCAGAGAATCGCCGTTTCCATCAGAGAATCGGAGTTTATGTCAGAGAATCGCCGTTTCCGTCAGAGAAACGCCGTTTCCGTCAGAGAATCGCCGTTTCCGTCAGAGAAATGCCGTTTCCGTCAGAGAAACGCCGTTTAGGTCAGAGAATCGCCGTTTCCGTCAGAGAATCGCCGTTTCCGTCAGAGTATCGCCGTTTCCGTCAGAGAATCGCCGTTTCCGTCAGAAAAACGCCGTTTCCGTCAGAGAATCGCCGTTTATGTCAGACTATCGCCGTTTATGTCAGAGAATCGCCGTTTCCGTCAGAGAATCGCCGTTTCCGTCAGAAAAACGCCGATTCCGTCAGAGAATCGCCGTTTCCTTCAGAGAATCGCCGTTTCCGTCAAAAAAAAGCCGTTTCCGTCAGAGAATCGCCGTTTCCGTCAGAAAATCGCCGTTTCCGTCAGAGAAACGCCGTTTCCGTCAGAGAATCGCCGTTTCCGTCAGAGAATCGCCGTTTCCATCAGAGAATCGGCGTTTATGTCAGAGAATCGCCGTTTCCGTCAGAGAAACGCCGTTTCCGTCAGAGAATCGCCGTTTCCGTCAAAAAAACGCCGTTTCCGTGAGAGAATCGCCGTTTCCGTCAGAGAAACGCCGTTTAGGTCAGAGAATCGCCGTTTCCGTCAGAGAATCGCCGTTTCCGTCAGAGTATCGCCGTTTCCGTCAGAGAATCGCCGTTTCCGTCAGAAAAACGCCGTTTCCGTCAGAGAATCGCCGTTTATGTCAGACTATCGCCGTTTATGTCAGAGAATCGCCGTTTCAGTCAGAGAATCGCCGTTTCCGTCAGAAAAACGCCGAATCCGTCAGAGAATCGCCGTTTCCTTCAGAGAATCGCCGTTTCCGTCAAAAAAAAGCCGTTTCCGTCAGAGAATCGCCGTTTCTGTCAGAGAATCGCCGTTTCCGTCAGAAAAACGCAGTTTCCGTCAGAGAATCGCCGTTTCCGTCAGAGAATCGCCGTTTCCGTCAGAGAATCGCCGTTTCCGTCAGAGAATCGCCGTTTCCGTCAGAGAATCGCCGTTTCCGTCAGAAAAACGCCGATTCCGTCAGAGAATCGCCGTTTCCGTCAGAGAATCGCCGTTTCCGTCAGAGAATCGCCGTTTCCGTCAGAGAATCGCCGTTTATGTCAGAGAATCGCCGTTTCCGTCAGAGAATAGCCGTTTCCGTCAGAGAATCGCCGTTTATGTCAGAAAAACGCCGTTTTCGTCAGAGAATCGCCGTTTCCGTCAGAGAATCGCCGTTTCCGTCAGAGAAACGCCGTTTCCGTCAAAGAATCGCCGTTTCTGTCAGAGAATCGCCGTTTCCTTCAGAGAATCGCCGTTTCCGTCAGAAAAACGCCGATTCCGTCAGAGAATCGCCGTTTCCGTCAGAGAATCGCCGTTTCCGTCAGAGAATCGCCGTTTCCGTCAAAAAAACGCCGTTTCCGTCAGAGAATCGCCGTTTCCATCAGAGAATCGCCGTTTCCGTCAGAAAAACGCCGATTCCGTCAGAGAATCGCCGTTTCCGTCAGAGAATCGCCGTTTCCGTCAGAGAATCGCCGTTTCCGTCAGAAAAACGCCGTTTCCGTCAGAGAATCGCCGTTTCCGTCAGAGAATCGCCGTTTATGTCAGAGAATCGCCGTTTCCGTCAGAGAATCGCCGTTTCCGTCAGAGAATCGCCGTTTCCGTCAGAGAATCGCCGTTTATGTCAGAGAATCGCCGTTTATGTCAGAGAATCGCCGTTTCCATCAGAGAATCGGCGTTTATGTCAGAGAATCGCCGTTTCCGTCAGAGAAACGCCGTTTCCGTCAGAGAATCGCCGTTTCCGTCAGAAAAACGCCGTTTCCGTCAGAGAATCGCCGTTTCCGTCAGAGAATCGCCGTTTCCGTCAAAAAAACGCCGTTTCCGTCAGAGAATCGCCGTTTCCGTCAGAAAAACGCCGTTTCCGTCAGAGAATCGCCGTGTCCGTCAGAGAATCGCCGTTTCCGTCAGAAAAACGCCGTTTCCTTCAGAGAATCACCGTTTCCGTCAAAAAAAAGCCGTTTCCGTCAGAGAATCGCCGTTTCCGTCAGAGAATCGCCGTTTCCGTCAGAGAAACGCCGTTTCCGTCAGAGAATCGCCGTTTCCGTCAGAAAAACGCCGTTTCCGTCAGAGAATCGCCGTTTCCGTCAGAGAATCGCCGTTTCCGTCAAAAAAACGCCGTTACCGTCAGAGAATCGCCGTTTCCGTCAGAGAATCGCCGTTTCCGTCAAAAAAACGCCGTTACCGTCAGAGAATCGCCGTTTCCGTCAGAAAAACGCCGATTCCGTCAGAGAATCGCCGTTTCCGTCAGAGAATCGCCGTTTCCGTTAAAAAAACGCCGTTACCGTCAGAGAATCGCCGTTTCCGTCAGAGAATCGCCGTTTCCGTCAGAAAAACGCCGTTTCCGTCAAAAAAACGCCGTTTCCGTCAGAGAATCGCCGTTTCTGTCAGAGAATCGCCGTTTATGTCAGAGAATCGCCGTTTCCGTCAGAGAATCGCCGTGTCCGTCAGAGAATCGCCGTTTCCGTCAGAAAAACGCCGATTCCGTCAGAGAATCGCCGTTTCCGTCAGAGAATCGCCGTTTCCGTCAAAAAAACGCCGTTTCCGTCAGAGAATCGTCGTTTCCGTCAGAGAATCGCCGTTTCCGTCAGAGAATCGCCGTTTATGTCAGAGAATCGCCGTTTCTGTCAGAGAATCGCCGTTTCCGTCAGAAAAACGCCGTTTCCGTCAGATAATCGCCGTTTCCGTCAGAGAATCGCCGTTTCCGTCAAAAAAACGCCGTTTCCGTGAGAGAATCGCCGTTTCCGTCAGAGAATCGCCGTTTCCGTCAGAAAAACGCCGTTTCCGTAAGAGAATCGCCGTGTCCGTCAGAGAATCGCCGTTTCCGTCAGAAAAACGCTGTTTCCGTCAGAGAATCGCCGTTTCCGTCAGAAAAAAGCCGTTTCCGTCAGAGAATCGCCGTTTCCGTCAGAGAATCGCAGTTTGTCAGAGAATCGCCGTTTATGTCAGAGAATCGCCGTTTATGTCAGACTATCGCCGTTTCTGTCAGAGAATCGCTGTTTATGTCAGAGAATCGCCGTTTCCGTCAGAGAATCGCCGTTTCCGTCAGAGAATCGCCGTTTATGTCAGAGAATCGCCGTTTCCTTCAGAGAATCACCGTTACCGTCAGATAATCGCCGTTTCCGTCAGACTATCGCCGTTTCTGTCAGAGAATCGCCGTTTATGTCAGAGAATCGCCGTTTCCGTCAGAGAATCGCCGTTTCCGTCAGAGAATCGCCGTTTATGTCAGAGAATCGCCGTTTCCTTCAGAGAATCACCGTTTCCGTCAGAGAAACGCCGTTTCCTTCAGAGAATCGCCGTTTGTCAGAGAATCGCCGTTTCCGTCAGAGAATCGCCGTTTCCGTCAGAGAATCGCCGTTTGTCAGAGAATCGCCGTTTCCATCAGAGTTTCGGCGTTTATGTCAGAGAATCGCCTTTTCCGTCAGAGAAACGCCGTTTCCGTCAGAGAATCGCCGTTTCCGTCAGAAAAATGCCGTTTCCGTCAGAGAATCGCCGTTTCCGTCAGAGAATCGCCGTTTCCGTCAAAAAAACGCCGTTACCGTCAGAGAATCGCCGTTTCCGTCAGAGAATCGCCGTTTCCGTCAGAAAAACGCCGTTTCCGTAAGAGAATCGCCGTGTCCGTCAGGGAATCGCCGTTTCCGTCAGAAAAACGCCGTTTCTGTCAGAGAATCGCCGTTTATGTCAGAGAATCGCCGTTTCCGTCAGAGAATCGCCGTTTATGTCAGAGAATCGCCGTTTCCTTCAGAGAATCGCCGTTTCCGTCAAAAAAAAGCCGTTTCCGTCAGAGAATCGCCGTTTCCGTCAGAGAATCGCCGTTTCCGTCAGAGAATCGCCGTTTCCGTCAGAGAATCGCCGTTTATGTCAGAGAATCGCCGTTTCCTTCAGAGAATCACCGTTACCGTCAGATAATCGCCGTTTCCGTCAGACTATCGCCGTTTCTGTCAGAGAATCGCCGTTTATGTCAGAGAATCGCCGTTTCCGTCAGAGAATCGCCGTTTCCGTCAGAGAATCGCCGTTTATGTCAGAGAATCGCCGTTTCCTTCAGAGAATCACCGTTTCCGTCAGAGAAACGCCGTTTCCTTCAGAGAATCGCCGTTTGTCAGAGAATCGCCGTTTCCGTCAGAGAATCGCCGTTTCCGTCAGAGAATCGCCGTTTGTCAGAGAATCGCCGTTTCCATCAGAGTTTCGGCGTTTATGTCAGAGAATCGCCTTTTCCGTCAGAGAAACGCCGTTTCCGTCAGAGAATCGCCGTTTCCGTCAGAAAAATGCCGTTTCCGTCAGAGAATCGCCGTTTCCGTCAGAGAATCGCCGTTTCCGTCAAAAAAACGCCGTTACCGTCAGAGAATCGCCGTTTCCGTCAGAGAATCGCCGTTTCCGTCAGAAAAACGCCGTTTCCGTAAGAGAATCGCCGTGTCCGTCAGGGAATCGCCGTTTCCGTCAGAAAAACGCCGTTTCTGTCAGAGAATCGCCGTTTATGTCAGAGAATCGCCGTTTCCGTCAGAGAATCGCCGTTTATGTCAGAGAATCGCCGTTTCCTTCAGAGAATCGCCGTTTCCGTCAAAAAAAAGCCGTTTCCGTCAGAGAATCGCCGTTTCCGTCAGAGAATCGCCGTTTCCGTCAGAGAATCGCCGTTTCCGTCAGAGAATCGCCGTTTCCGTCAGAGTATCGCCGTTTCCGTCAGAGAAACGCCGTTTCCGTCAGAGAATCGCCGTTTATGTCAGAGAATCGCCGTTTCCGTCAGAGAATCGCCGTTTCCGTCAGAGAATCGCCGTTTATGTCAGATAATCGCCGTTTCCATCAGAGAATCGGCGTTTGTCAGAGAATCGCCGTTTCCGTCAGAGAAACGCCGTTTCCGTCAGAGAATCGCCGTTTCCGTCAGAAAAACGCCGTTTCCGTCAGAGAATCGCCGTTTCCGTCAGAGAATCGCCGTTTCCGTCAAAAAAACGCCGTTTCCGTCAGAAAATCGCCGTTTCCGTCAGAAAAACGCCGTTTCCGTCAGAGAATCGCCGTGTCCGTCAGAGAATCGCCGTTTCCGTCAGAAAAACGCCGATTCCGTCAGAGAATCGCCGTTTCCGTCAGAGAATCGCCGTTTCCGTCAAATAAACACCGTTACCGTCAGAGAATCGCCGTTTCCGTCAGAGAATCGCCGTTTCCGTCAGAAAAACGCCGTTTCCGTCAGAGAATCGCCGTGTCCGTCAGAGAATCGCCGTTTCCGTCAGAGAATCGCCGTTTATGTCAGACTATCGCCGTTTCTGTCAGAGAATCGCCGTTTATGTCAGAGAATCGCCGTTTCCGTCAGAGAATCGCCGTTTATGTCAGAGAATCGCCGTTTCCTTCAGAGAATCGCCGTTTCCGTCAAAAAAAAGCCGTTTCCGTCAGAGAATCGCCGTTTCCGTCAGAGAATCGCCGTTTCCGTCAGAGAATCGCCGTTTCCGTCAGAGAATCGCCGTTTCCGTCAGAGTATCGCCGTTTCCGTCAGAGAAACGCCGTTTCCGTCAGAGAATCGCCGTTTATGTCAGAGAATCGCCATTTCCGTCAGAGAATCGCCGTTTCCGTCAGAGAATCGCCGTTTATGTCAGAGAATCGCCGTTTCCATCAGAGAATCGGCGTTTATGTCAGAGAATCGCCGTTTCCGTCAGAGAAATGCCGTTTCCGTCAGAGAATCGCCGTTTCCGTCAGAAAAACGCCGTTTCCGTCAGAGAATCGCCGTTTCCGTCAGAGAATCGCCGTTTCCGTCAAAAAAACGCCGTTTCCGTCAGAGAATCGCCGTTTCCGTCAGAAAAACGCCGTTTCTGTCAGAGAATCGCCGTTTATGTCAGAGAATCGCCGTTTCCGTCAGAGAATCGCCGTTTATGTCAGAGAATCGCCGTTTCCGTCAGAGTATCGCCGTTTCCGTCAGAGAAACGCCGTTTCCGTCAGAGAATCGCCGTTTATGTCAGAGAATCGCCGTTTCCGTCAGAGAATCGCCGTTTCCGTCAGAGAATCGCCGTTTATGTCAGAGAATCGCCGTTTCCGTCAGAGAAACGCCGTTTCCGTCAGAGAATCGCCGTTTCTGTCAGAGAATCGCCGTTTATGTCAGAGAATCGCCGTTTCCGTCAGAGAATCGCCGTTTCCGTCAGAGAATCGCCGTTTCCGTCAGAGTATCGCCGTTTCCGTCAGAGAAACGCCGTTTCCGTCAGAGAATCGCCGTTTATGTCAGAGAATCGCCGTTTCCGTCAGAGAATCGCCGTTTCCGTCAGAGAATCGCCGTTTATGTCAGAGAATCGCCGTTTCCATCAGAGAATCGGCGTTTATGTCAGAGAATCGCCGTTTCCGTCAGAGAAATGCCGTTTCCGTCAGAGAATCGCCGTTTCCGTCAGAAAAACGCCGTTTCCGTCAGAGAATCGCCGTTTCCGTCAGAGAATCGCCGTTTCCGTCAAAAAAACGCCGTTTCCGTCAGAGAATCGCCGTTTCCGTCAGAAAAACGCCGTTTCCGTCAGAGAATCGCCGTGTCCGTAAGAGAATCGCCGATTCCGTCAGAGAATCGCCGTTTATGTCAAAGAATCGCCGTTTCCGTCAGAAAAACGCCATTTTTGTCAGAGAATCGCCGTTTCCGTCAGAGAATCGCCGTTTCCGTCAGAGAATCGCCATTTCCGTCAGAGAATCGCCGTTTATGTCAGAAAAACGCCGTTTCCGTCAGAAAAACGCCGTTTCCGTCAGAGAATCGCCGTTTCCGTCAGAGAATCGCCGTTTCCATCAGAGAATCGCCGTTTCCGTCAGAAAAACGCCGATTCCGTCAGAGAATCGCCGTTTCCGTCAGAGAATCGCCGTTTCCGTCAGAGAATCGCCGTTTATGTCAGAGAATCGCCGTTTCCGTCAGAGAATCGCCGTTTCCGTCAGAAAAAAGCCGTTTCTGTCAGAGAATCGCCGTTTATGTCAGAGAATCGCCGTTTCTGTCAGAGAATCGCCGTTTCCGTCAGAGAATCGCCGTTTATGTCAAAAAAACGCCGTTTCCGTCAGAGAATCGGCGTTTATGTCAGAGAATCGCCGTTTCCGTCAGAAAATCGCCGTTTCCGTTAGAGAAACGCCGTTTATGTCAGAAAATCGCCGTTTCTGTCAGAGAATCGCCGTTTCCGTCAGAGAATCGCCGTTTATGTCAGAGAATCGCCGTTTCCGTCAGAGAATCGCCGTTTCCGTCAGAGAATCGCAGTTTCCGTCAGAGAATCGCCGTTTCCGTCAGAGAATCGCCGTTTCCGTCAGAGAATCGCCGTTTCCGTCAGAGAATCGCCGTTTCCGTCAAAAAAACGCCGTTTCCGTCAGAGAATCGCCGTTTCCGTCAGATAATCGCCGTTTCCGTCAGAAAAACGCCGTTTCCGTAAGAGAATCGCCGTGTCCGTCAGAGAATCGCCGTTTCCGTCAGAAAAACGCCGTTTCTGTCAGAGAATCGCCGTTTCCGTCAGAAAAACGCCGTTTCCGTAAGAGAATCGCCGTGTCCGTCAGAGAATCGCCGTTTCCGTCAGAAAAACGCCGTTTCTGTCAGAGAATCGCCGTTTATGTCAGAGAATCGCCGTTTCCGTCAGAGAATCGCCGTTTATGTCAGAGAATCGCCGTTTCCTTCAGAGAATCGCCGTTTCCGTCAAAAAAAAGCCGTTTCCGTCAGAGAATCGCCGTTTCCGTCAGAGAATCGCCGTTTCCGTCAGAGTATCGCCGTTTCCGTCAGAGAAACGCCGTTTCCGTCAGAGAATCGCCGTTTATGTCAGAGAATCGCCGTTTCCGTCAGAGAATCGCCGTTTCCGTCAGAGAATCGCCGTTTATGTCAGATAATCGCCGTTTCCATCAGAGAATCGGCGTTTATGTCAGAGAATCGCCGTTTCCGTCAGAGAAACGCCGTTTCCGTCAGAGAATCGCCGTTTCCGTCAGAAAAACGCCGTTTCCGTCAGAGAATCGCCGTTTCCGTCAAAAAAACGCCGTTTCCATCAGAAAATCGCCGTTTCCGTCAGAAAAACGCCGTTTCCGTCAGAGAATCGCCGTGTCCGTCAGAGAATCGCCGTTTCCGTCAGAAAAACGCCGATTCCGTCAGAGAATCGCCGTTTCCGTCAGAGAATCGCCGTTTCCGTCAAATAAACGCCGTTACCGTCAGAGAATCGCCGTTTCCGTCAGAGAATCGCCGTTTCCGTCAGAAAAACGCCGTTTCCGTCAGAGAATCGCCGTGTCCGTCAGAGAATCGCCGTTTCCGTCAGAGAATCGCCGTTTATGTCAGACTATCGCCGTTTCTGTCAGAGAATCGCCGTTTATGTCAGAGAATCGCCGTTTCCGTCAGAGAATCGCCGTTTCCGTCAGAGAATCGCCGTTTGTCAGAAAAACGCCGTTTCCGTCAGAGAATCGCCGTTTCCGTCAGAGAATCGCCGTTTCCGTCAGAGAATCGCCGTTTATGTCAGAGAATCACCGTTTCCGTCAGAGAAACGCCGTTTCCGTCAGAGAATCGCCGTTTCCGTCAGAGAATCGCCGTTTCTGTCAGAGAATCGCCGTTTCCGTCAAAAAAACGCCGTTTCCGTCAGAGAATCGCCGTTTCCATCAAAAAAACGCCGTTTCCGTCAGAGAATCGCCGTTTCTGTCAGAGAATCGCCGTTTATGTCAGAGAATCGCCGTTTCCGTCAGAGAATCGCCGTTTCCGTCAGAGAATCGCCGTTTCCGTCAGAGAATCGCCGTTTCCGTCAGAGAATTGCCGTTTATGTCAGAGAATCGCCGTTTCTGTCAGAGAATCGCCGTTTCCTTCAGAAAAACGGCGATTCCGTCAGAGAATCGCCGTTTCCGTCAGAAAAACGCCGTTTCCGTCAGAGAATCGCCGTTTCCGTCAGAGAATCGCCGTTTCCGTCAAAAAAACGCCGTTTCCGTGAGAGAATCGCCGTTTCCGTCAGAGAATCGCCGTTTCCGTCAGAAAAACGCCGTTTCCGTAAGAGAATCGCCGTGTCCGTCAGAGAATCGCCGTTTCCGTCAGAAAAACGCTGTTTCCGTCAGAGAATCGCCGTTTCCGTCAGAAAAAAGCCGTTTCCGTCAGAGAATCGCCGTATCCGTCAGAGAATCGCAGTTTGTCAGAGAATCGCCGTTTATGTCAGAGAATCGCCGTTTATGTCAGACTATCGCCGTTTCTGTCAGAGAATCGCCGTTTATGTCAGAGAATCGCCGTTTCCGTCAGAGAATCGCCGTTTCCGTCAGAGAATCGCCGTTTATGTCAGAGAATCGCCGTTTCCTTCAGAGAATCACCGTTTCCGTCAGAGAATCGCCGTTTCCGTCAGACTATCGCCGTTTCTGTCAGAGAATCGCCGTTTATGTCAGAGAATCGCCGTTTCCGTCAGAAAAACGCCGTTTCCGTCAGAGAATCGCCGTTTCCGTCAGAGAATCGCCGTTTCCTTCAGAGAATCACCGTTTCCGTCAGAGAAACGCCGTTTCCTTCAGAGAATCGCCGTTTATGTCAGAGAATCGCCGTTTCCGTCAGAGAATCGCCGTTTCCGTCAGAGAATCGCCGTTTATGTCAGAAAATCGCCGTTTCCATCAGAGATTCGGCGTTTATGTCAGAGAATCGCCGTTTCCGTCAGAGAAACGCCGTTTCCGTCAGAGAATCGCCGTTTCCGTCAGAAAAATGCCGTTTCCGTCAGAGAATCGCCGTTTCCGTCAGAAAAACGCCGTTTCCGTCAGAGAATCGCCGTTTCCGTCAGAGAATCGCCGTTTCCGTCAAAAAAACGCCGTTTCCGTGAGAGAATCGCCGTTTCCGTCAGAGAATCGCCGTTTCCGTCAGAAAAACGCCGTTTCCGTAAGAGAATCGCCGTGTCCGTCAGAGAATCGCCGTTTCCGTCAGAAAAACGCTGTTTCCGTCAGAGAATCGCCGTTTCCGTCAGAAAAAAGCCGTTTCCGTCAGAGAATCGCCGTTTCCGTCAGAGAATCGCAGTTTGTCAGAGAATCGCCGTTTATGTCAGAGAATCGCCGTTTATGTCAGACTATCGCCGTTTCTGTCAGAGAATCGCCGTTTATGTCATAGAATCGCCGTTTCCGTCAGAGAATCGCCGTTTCCGTCAGAGAATCGCCGTTTATGTCAGAGAATCGCCGTTTCCTTCAGAGAATCACCGTTTCCGTCAGAGAATCGCCGTTTCCGTCAGACTATCGCCGTTTCTGTCAGAGAATCGCCGTTTATGTCAGAGAATCGCCGTTTCCGTCAGAGAATCGCCGTTTCCGTCAGAGAATCGCCGTTTATGTCAGAGAATCGCCGTTTCCTTCAGAGAATCACCGTTTCCGTCAGAGAAACGCCGTTTCCTTCAGAGAATCGCCGTTTATGTCAGAGAATCGCCGTTTCCGTCAGAGAATCGCCGTTTCCGTCAGAGAATCGCCGTTTATGTCAGAGAATCGCCGTTTCCATCAGAGATTCGGCGTTTATGTCAGAAAATCGCCGTTTCCGTCAGAGAAACGCCGTTTCCGTCAGAGAATCGCCGTTTCCGTCAGAGAAATGCCGTTTCCGTCAGAGAATCGCCGTTTCCGTCAGAGAATCGCCGTTTCCGTCAAAAAAACGCCGTTACCGTCAGAAAATCGCCGTTTCCGTCAGAAAAACGCCGTTTCCGTCAGAGAATCGCAGTTTATGTCAGACTATCGCCGTTTCTGTCAGAGAATCGCCGTTTATGTCAGAGAATCGCCGTTTCCGTCAGAGAATCGCCGTTTCCGTCAGAGAATCGCCGTTTATGTCAAAAAAACGCCGTTTCCGTCAGAGAATCGCCGTTTCCGTCAAAAAAACGCCGTTTCCGTCAGAGAATCGCCGTTTCTGTCAGAGAATCGCCGTTTATGTCAGAGAATCGCCGTTTCCGTCAGAGAATCGCCGTTTCCGTCAGAGAATCGCCGTTTATGTCAGAGAATCGCCGTTTCCGTCAGAGAATCGCCGTTTCCGTCAGAGAATCGCCGTTTCCGTCAGAAAATCGCCGTTTCCGTTAGAGAAACGCCGTTTATGTCAGAAAATCGCCGTTTCTGTCAGAGAATCGCCGTTTCCGTCAGAGAATCGCCGTTTATGTCAGAGAATCGCCGTTTCCGTCAGAGAATCGCCGTTTCCGTCAGAGAATCGCAGTTTCCGTCAGAGAATCGCCGTTTCCGTCAGAGAATCGCCGTTTCCGTCAGAGAATCGCCGTTTCCGTCAGAGAATCGCCGTTTCCGTCAGAGAATCGCCGTTTCCGTCAGAAAAACGCCGTTTCCGTCAGAAAATCGCTGTTTCCGTCAGAGAATCGCCGTTTCCGTCAAAAAAACGCCGTTTCCGTCAGAGAATCGCCGTTTCCGTCAGAGAATCGCCGTTTCCGTCAGAGAATCGCCGTTTCCGTCAGAGAATCGCCGTTTCCGTCAGAAAAACGCCGTTTCCGTCAGAGAATCGCCGTGTCCGTCAGAGAATCGCCGTTTCCGTCAGAAAAACGCCGTTTCTGTCAGAAAATCGCCGTTTCCGTCAGAAAAACGCCGTTTCCGTAAGAGAATCGCCGTGTCCGTCAGAGAATCGCCGTTTCCGTCAGAAAAACGCCGTTTCTGTCAGAGAATCGCCGTTTATGTCAGAGAATCGCCGTTTCCGTCAGAGAATCGCCGTTTATGTCAGAGAATCGCCGTTTCCTTCAGAGAATCGCCGTTTCCGTCAAAAAAAAGCCGTTTCCGTCAGAGAATCGCCGTTTCCGTCAGAGAATCGCCGTTTCCGTCAGAGAATCGCCGTTTCCGTCAGAAAAACGCCGTGTCCGTCAGAGAATTGCCGTTTCCGTCAGAAAAACACCGTTTCCATCAGAGAATCGCCGTTTATGTCAGAGAATCGCCGTTTCCGTCAGAAAATCGCTGTTTCCGTCAGAGAATCGCCGTTTCCGTCAAAAAAACGCCGTTTCCGTCAGAGAATCGCCGTTTCCGTCAGAGAATCGCCGTTTCCGTCAGAGAATCGCCGTTTCCGTCAGAGAATCGCCGTTTCCGTCAGAAAAACGCCGTTTCCGTCAGAGAATCGCCGTGTCCGTCAGAGAATCGCCGTTTCCGTCAGAAAAACGCCGTTTCTGTCAGAAAATCGCCGTTTCCGTCAGAAAAACGCCGTTTCCGTAAGAGAATCGCCGTGTCCGTCAGAGAATCGCCGTTTCCGTCAGAAAAACGCCGTTTCTGTCAGAGAATCGCCGTTTATGTCAGAGAATCGCCGTTTCCGTCAGAGAATCGCCGTTTATGTCAGAGAATCGCCGTTTCCGTCAGAGAATCGCCGTTTCCGTCAGAGAATCGCCGTTTATGTCAGAGAATCGCCGTTTCCATCAGAGATTCGGCGTTTATGTCAGAAAATCGCCGTTTCCGTCAGAGAAACGCCGTTTCCGTCAGAGAATCGCCGTTTCCGTCAGAGAAATGCCGTTTCCGTCAGAGAATCGCCGTTTCCGTCAGAGAATCGCCGTTTCCGTCAAAAAAACGCCGTTACCGTCAGAAAATCGCCGTTTCCGTCAGAAAAACGCCGTTTCCGTCAGAGAATCGCAGTTTATGTCAGACTATCGCCGTTTCTGTCAGAGAATCGCCGTTTATGTCAGAGAATCGCCGTTTCCGTCAGAGAATCGCCGTTTCCGTCAGAGAATCGCCGTTTATGTCAAAAAAACGCCGTTTCCGTCAGAGAATCGCCGTTTCCGTCAAAAAAACGCCGTTTCCGTCAGAGAATCGCCGTTTCTGTCAGAGAATCGCCGTTTATGTCAGAGAATCGCCGTTTCCGTCAGAGAATCGCCGTTTCCGTCAGAGAATCGCCGTTTATGTCAGAGAATCGCCGTTTCCGTCAGAGAATCGCCGTTTCCGTCAGAGAATCGCCGTTTCCGTCAGAAAATCGCCGTTTCCGTTAGAGAAACGCCGTTTATGTCAGAAAATCGCCGTTTCTGTCAGAGAATCGCCGTTTCCGTCAGAGAATCGCCGTTTATGTCAGAGAATCGCCGTTTCCGTCAGAGAATCGCCGTTTCCGTCAGAGAATCGCAGTTTCCGTCAGAGAATCGCCGTTTCCGTCAGAGAATCGCCGTTTCCGTCAGAGAATCGCCGTTTCCGTCAGAGAATCGCCGTTTCCGTCAGAGAATCGCCGTTTCCGTCAGAAAAACGCCGTTTCCGTCAGAAAATCGCTGTTTCCGTCAGAGAATCGCCGTTTCCGTCAAAAAAACGCCGTTTCCGTCAGAGAATCGCCGTTTCCGTCAGAGAATCGCCGTTTCCGTCAGAGAATCGCCGTTTCCGTCAGAGAATCGCCGTTTCCGTCAGAGAATCGCCGTTTCCGTCAGAAAAACGCCGTTTCCGTCAGAGAATCGCCGTGTCCGTCAGAGAATCGCCGTTTCCGTCAGAAAAACGCCGTTTCTGTCAGAAAATCGCCGTTTCCGTCAGAAAAACGCCGTTTCCGTAAGAGAATCGCCGTGTCCGTCAGAGAATCGCCGTTTCCGTCAGAAAAACGCCGTTTCTGTCAGAGAATCGCCGTTTATGTCAGAGAATCGCCGTTTCCGTCAGAGAATCGCCGTTTATGTCAGAGAATCGCCGTTTCCTTCAGAGAATCGCCGTTTCCGTCAAAAAAAAGCCGTTTCCGTCAGAGAATCGCCGTTTCCGTCAGAGAATCGCCGTTTCCGTCAGAGAATCGCCGTTTCCGTCAGAAAAACGCCGTGTCCGTCAGAGAATTGCCGTTTCCGTCAGAAAAACACCGTTTCCATCAGAGAATCGCCGTTTATGTCAGAGAATCGCCGTTTCCGTCAGAAAATCGCTGTTTCCGTCAGAGAATCGCCGTTTCCGTCAAAAAAACGCCGTTTCCGTCAGAGAATCGCCGTTTCCGTCAGAGAATCGCCGTTTCCGTCAGAGAATCGCCGTTTCCGTCAGAGAATCGCCGTTTCCGTCAGAAAAACGCCGTTTCCGTCAGAGAATCGCCGTGTCCGTCAGAGAATCGCCGTTTCCGTCAGAAAAACGCCGTTTCTGTCAGAAAATCGCCGTTTCCGTCAGAAAAACGCCGTTTCCGTAAGAGAATCGCCGTGTCCGTCAGAGAATCGCCGTTTCCGTCAGAAAAACGCCGTTTCTGTCAGAGAATCGCCGTTTATGTCAGAGAATCGCCGTTTCCGTCAGAGAATCGCCGTTTATGTCAGAGAATCGCCGTTTCCTTCAGAGAATCGCCGTTTCCGTCAAAAAAAAGCCGTTTCCGTCAGAGAATCGCCGTTTCCGTCAGAGAATCGCCGTTTCCGTCAGAGAATCGCCGTTTCCGTCAGAAAAACGCCGTGTCCGTCAGAGAATTGCCGTTTCCGTCAGAAAAACACCGTTTCCATCAGAGAATCGCCGTTTATGTCAGAGAATCGCCGTTTCCGTCAGAAAAACGCCATTTCCGTCAGAGAATCGCCGTTTACGTCAGAGAATCGCCGTTTCCGTCAGAGAATCGCCGTTTCCGTCAGAGAATCGCCGTTTATGTCAGAAAAACGCCGTTTCCGTCAGAAAAACGCCGTTTCCGTCAGAGAATCGCCGTTTCCGTCAGAGAATCGCCGTTTCCATCAGAGAATCGCCGTTTCCGTCAGAAAAACGCCGATTCCGTCAGAGAATCGCCGTTTCCGTCAGAGAATCGCCGTTTCCGTCAGAGAATCGCCGTTTCCGTCAGAGAATCGCCGTTTCCGTCAGAAAAACGCCGTTTCCGTCAGAGAATCGCCGTGTCCGTCAGAGAATCGCCGTTTCCGTCAGAAAAACGCCGTTTCTGTCAGAAAATCGCCGTTTCCGTCAGAAAAACGCCGTGTCCGTCAGAGAATTGCCGTTTCCGTCAGAAAAACACCGTTTCCATCAGAGAATCGCCGTTTATGTCAGAGAATCGCCGTTTCCGTCAGAGAATCGCCGTTTCCGTCAGAGAATCGCCGTTTCCGTCAGAGAATCGCCGTTTCCGTCAGAGAATCGCCGTTTCCGTCAGAGAATCGCCGTTTCCGTCAGAAAAACGCCGTTTCCGTCAGAGAATCGCCGTTTATGTCAGAGAATCGCCGTTTCCGTCAGAGAATCGCCGTTTCTGTCAGAGAATCGCCGTTTCCGTCAGAGAATCGCCGTTTCCGTCAGAGAATCGCCGTTTATGTCAGAGAATCGGCGTTTCCGTCAGAGAATCGCCGTTTCCGTCAGAGAATCGCCGTTTCCGTCAAAAAAAAGCCGTTTCCGTCAGAAAATCGCCGTTTCCGTCAAAAAAAAGCGGTTTCCGTCAGAGAATCGCCGTTTCCGTCAGAGAATCGCCGTTTCCGTCAGAAAAACGCCGTTTCCGTCAGAAAAACGCCGTTTCCGTAAGAGAATCGCCGTGTCCGTCAGAGAATCGCCGTTTCCGTCAGAAAAACGCCGTTTCTGTCAGAGAATCGCCGTTTATGTCAGAGAATCGCCGTTTCCGTCAGAGAATCGCCGTTTATGTCAGAGAATCGCCGTTTCCTTCAGAGAATCGCCGTTTCCGTCAAAAAAAAGCCGTTTCCGTCAGAGATCGCCGTTTCCGTCAGAGAATCGCCGTTTCTGTCAGAGAATCGCCGTTTCCGTCAGAAAAACGCCGTGTCCGTCAGAGAATCGCCGTTTCCGTCAGAAAAACACCGTTTCCATCAGAGAATCGCCGTTTATGTCAGAGAATCGCCGTTTCCGTCAGAAAAACGCCATTTCCGTCAGAGAATCGCCGTTTACGTCAGAGAATCGCCGTTTCCGTCAGAGAATCGCCGTTTCCGTCAGAGAATCGCCGTTTATGTCAGAAAAACGCCGTTTCCGTTAGAGAAACGCCGTTTATGTCAGAAAATCGCCGTTTCCGTTAGAGAAACGCCGTTTATGTCAGAAAATCGCCGTTTCTGTCAGACTATCGCCGTTTCTGTCAGAGAATCGCCGTTTATGTCAGAGAATCCCCGTTTCCGTCAGAGAATCGCCGTTTCTGTCAGAGAATCGCCGTTTCCGTCAGAGAATCGCCGTTTCCGTCAGAGAATCGCCGTTTATGTCAGAGAATCGGCGTTTCCGTCAGAGAATCGCCGTTTCCGTCAGAGAAACGCCGTTTCCGTCAGAGAATCGCCGTTTCCGTCAGAAAAATGCCGTTTCCGTCAGAGAATCGCCGTTTCCGTCAGAGAATCGCCGTTTCCGTCAAAAAAACGCCGTTACCGTCAGAGAATCGCCGTTTCCGTCAGAAAAACGCCGTTTCCGTCAGAGAATCGCAGTTTATGTCAGACTATCGCCGTTTCTGTCAGAGAATCGCCGTTTATGTCAGAGAATCGCCGTTTCCGTCAGAGAATCGCCGTTTCCGTCAGAGAATCGCCGTTTATGTCAGAAAAACGCCGTTTCCGTCAGAGAATCGCCGTTTCCGTCAAAAAAACGCCGTTTCCGTCAGAGAATCGCCGTTTCTGTCAGAGAATCGCCGTTTATGTCAGAAAATCGCCGTTTCCGTCAGAGAATCGCCGTTTCCGTCAGAGAATCGCCGTTTATGTCAGAGAATCGCCGTTTCCGTCAGAGAATCGCCGTTTCCGTCAGAAAATCGCCGTTTCCGTTAGAAAAACGCCGTTTATGTCAGAAAATCGCCGTTTCTGTCAGAGAATCGCCGTTTCCGTCAGAGAATCGCCGTTTATGTCAGAGAATCGCCGTTTCCGTCAGAGAATCGCCGTTTCCGTCAAAAAAACGCCGTTTCCGTCAGAGAATCGCCGTTTCCGTCAGAGAATCGCCGTTTCCGTCAGAGAATCGCCGTTTCCGTCAGAGAATCGCCGTTTCCGTCAGAAAAACGCCGTTTCCGTCAGAGAATCGCCGTGTCCGTCAGAGAATCTCCGTTTCCGTCAGAAAAACGCCGTTTCTATCAGAGAATCGCCGTTTCCGTCAGAAAAACGCCGTTTCCGTAAGAGAATCGCCGTGTCCGTCAGAGAATCGCCGTTTCCGTCAGAAAAACGCCGTTTCTGTCAGAGAATCGCCGTTTATGTCAGAGAATCGCAGTTTCCGTCAGAGAATCGCCGTTTATGTCAGAGAATCGCCGTTTCCTTCAGAGAATCGCCGTTTCCGTCAAAAAAAAGCCGTTTCCGTCAGAGAATCGCCGTTTCCGTCAGAGAATCGCCGTTTCCGTCAGAGAATCGCCATTTCCGTCAGAAAAACGCCGTGTCCGTCAGAGAATTGCCGTTTCCGTCAGAAAAACGCCATTTCCGTCAGAGAATCGCCGTTTACGTCAGAGAATCGCCGTTTCCGTCAGAGAATCGCCGTTTCCGTCAGAGAATCGCCGTTTATGTCAGAAAAACGCCGTTTCCGTCAGAAAAACGCCGTTTCCGTCAGAGAATCGCCGTTTCCGTCAGAGAATCGCCGTTTATGTCAGAAAAACGCCGTTTCCGTCAGAAAAACGCCGTTTCCGTCAGAGAATCGCTGTTTCCGTCAGAGAATCGCCGTTTATGTCAGAGAATCGCCGTTTCCTTCAGAGAATCGCCGTTTCCGTCAGAGAATCGCCGTTTCTGTCAGAGAATCGCCGTTTCCGTCAGAGAATCGCCGTTTCCATCAGAGAATCGCCGTTTCCGTCAGAAAAACGCAGATTCCGTCAGAGAATCGCCGTTTCCGTCAGAGAATCGCCGTTTCCGTCAGAGAATCGCCGTTTCCGTCAGAAAAACGCCGATTCCGTCAGAGAATCGCCGTTTCCGTCAGAGAATCGCCGTTTCCGTCAGAGAATCGCCGTTTATGTCAGAGAATCGGCGTTTCCGTCAGAGAATCGCCGTTTCCGTCAGAGAATCGCCGTTTCCGTCAAAAAAAAGCCGTTTCCGTCAGAAAATCGCCGTTTCCGTCAAAAAAAAGCGGTTTCCGTCAGAGAATCGCCGTTTCCGTCAGAGAATCGCCGTTTCCGTCAGAGAATCGCCGTTTCCGTCAGAAAAACGCCGTTTCCGTCAGAAAAACGCCGTTTCCGTAAGAGAATCGCCGTGTCCGTCAGAGAATCGCCGTTTCCGTCAGAAAAACGCCGTTTCTGTCAGAGAATCGCCGTTTATGTCAGAGAATCGCCGTTTATGTCAGAGAATCGCCGTTTCCTTCAGAGAATCGCCGTTTCCGTCAAAAAAAAGCCGTTTCCGTCAGAGATCGCCGTTTCCGTCAGAGAATCGCCGTTTCCGTCAGAAAAACGCCGTGTCCGTCAGAGAATTGCCGTTTCCGTCAGAAAAACACCGTTTCCATCAGAGAATCGCCGTTTATGTCAGAGAATCGCCGTTTCCGTCAGAAAAACGCCATTTCCGTCAGAGAATCGCCGTTTACGTCAGAGAATCGCCGTTTCCGTCAGAGAATCGCCGTTTCCGTCAGAGAATCGCCGTTTATGTCAGAAAAACGCCGTTTCCGTTAGAGAAACGCCGTTTATGTCAGAAAATCGCCGTTTCCGTTAGAGAAATGCCGTTTATGTCAGAAAATCGCCGTTTCTGTCAGACTATCGCCGTTTCTGTCAGAGAATCGCCGTTTATGTCAGAGAATCGCCGTTTCCGTCAGAGAATCGCCGTTTCCGTCAGAGAATCGCCGTTTCCGTCAGAGAATCGCCGTTTATGTCAGAGAATCGGCGTTTCCGTCAGAGAATCGCCGTTTCCGTCAGAGAATCGCCGTTTCCGTCAAAAAAAAGCGGTTTCCGTCAGAGAATCGCCGTTTCCGTCAGAGAATCGCCGTTTCCGTCAGAGAATCGCCGTTTCCGTCAGAAAAACGCCGTTTCCGTCAGAAAATCGCCGTTTCTGTCAGACTATCGCCGTTTCTGTCAGAGAATCGCCGTTTATGTCAGAGAATCGCCGTTTCCGTCAGAGAATCGCCGTTTCTGTCAGAGAATCGCCGTTTCCGTCAGAGAATCGCCGTTTCCGTCAGAGAATCGCCGTTTATGTCAGAGAATCGGCGTTTCCGTCAGAGAATCGCCGTTTCCGTCAGAGAATCGCCGTTTCCGTCAAAAAAAAGCCGTTTCCGTCAGAAAATCGCCGTTTCCGTCAAAAAAAAGCGGTTTCCGTCAGAGAATCGCCGTTTCCGTCAGAGAATCGCCGTTTCCGTCAGAGAATCGCCGTTTCCGTCAGAAAAACGCCGTTTCCGTCAGAAAAACGCCGTTTCCGTCAGAGAATCGCCGTGTCCGTCAGAAAATCGCCGTTTCCGTCAGAAAAACGCCGTTTCTGTCAGAGAATCGCCGTTTATGTCAGAGAATCGCCGTTTCCGTCAGAGAATCGCCGTTTATGTCAGAGAATCGCCGTTTCCTTCAGAGAATCGCCGTTTCCGTCAAAAAAAAGCCGTTTCCGTCAGAGATCGCCGTTTCCGTCAGAGAATCGCCGTTTCCGTCAGAGAATCGCCGTTTCCGTCAGAAAAACGCCGTGTCCGTCAGAGAATTGCCGTTTCCGTCAGAAAAACACCGTTTCCATCAGAGAATCGCCGTTTATGTCAGAGAATCGCCGTTTCCGTCAGAAAAACGCCATTTCCGTCAGAGAATCGCCGTTTACGTCAGAGAATCGCCGTTTCCGTCAGAGAATCGCCGTTTCCGTCAGAGAATCGCCGTTTATGTCAGAAAAACGCCGTTTCCGTCAGAAAAACGCCGTTTCCGTCAGAGAATCGCCGTTTCCGTCAGAAAAACGCCGTTTCCATCAGAGAATCGCCGTTTCCGTCAGAAAAACGCCGATTCCGTCAGAGAATCGCCGTTTCCGTCAGAGAATCGCCGTTTCCGTCAGAGAATCGCCGTTTATGTCAGAGAATCGCCGTTTCCGTCAGAGAATCGCCGTTTCCGTCAGAAAAAAGCCGTTTCCGTCAGAGAATCGCCGTTTCCGTCAGAGAATCGCAGTTTATGTCAGAGAATCGCCGTTTCCGTCAGAGAATCGCCTTTTCCGTCAGAGAATCGCCGTTTATGTCAGAGAATCGCCGTTTCCTTCAGAGAATCGCCGTTTCCGTCAGAGAATCGCCGTTTCCGTCAGAGAATCGCCGTTTCCGTTAGAGAAACGCCGTTTATGTCAGAAAATCGCCGTTTCCGTTAGAGAAATGCCGTTTATGTCAGAAAATCGCCGTTTCTGTCAGACTATCGCCGTTTCTGTCAGAGAATCGCCGTTTATGTCAGAGAATGGCCGTTTCCGTCAGAGAATCGCCGTTTCTGTCAGAGAATCGCCGTTTCCGTCAGAGAATCGCCGTTTATGTCAGAGAATCGCCGTTTCTGTCAAAGAATCGCCGTTTCCATCAGAGAATCGCAGTTTATGTCAGAGAATCGCCGTTTCCGTCAGAGAATCGCCGTTTCCGTCAGAAAAACGCCGTTTCCGTCAGAGAATCGCCGTGTCCGTCAGAGAATCGCCGTTTATGTCAGACTATCGCCGTTTCTGTCAGAGAATCGCCGTTTATGTCAGAGAATCGCCGTTTCCGTCAGAGAATCGCCGTTTCCGTCAGAGAATCGCCGTTTATGTCAGAGAATCGGCGTTTCCGTCAGAGAATCGCCGTTTCCGTCAGAAAATCGCCGTTTCCGTCAAAAAAAAGCCGTTTCCGTCAGAAAATCGCCGTTTCCGTCAAAAAAAAAGCGGTTTCCGTCAGAGAATCGCCGTTTCCGTCAGAGAATCGCCGTTTCCGTCAGAGAATCGCCGTTTCCGTCAGAAAAACGCCGTTTCCGTCAGAAAAACGCCGTTTCCGTCAGAGAAACGCCGTTTCCGTCAGAGAATCGCCGTTTCCGTCAGAAAAACGCTGTTTCCGTCAGAGAATCGCCGTTTCCGTCAGAGAATCGCCGTTTCCGTCAGAGAATCGCCGTTTCTGTCAGAGAATCGCCGTTTATGTCAGAGAATCGCCGTTTCCGTCAGAGAATCGCCGTTTCCGTCAGAGAATCGCCGTTTCCGTTAGAGAAACGCCGTTTATGTCAGAAAATCGCCGTTTCCGTTAGAGAAATGCCGTTTATGTCAGAAAATCGCCGTTTCTGTCAGACTATCGCCGTTTCTGTCAGAGAATCGCCGTTTATGTCAGAGAATCGCCGTTTCCGTCAGAGAATCGCCGTTTTCGTCAGAAAAACGCCGTTTCCGTCAGACAATCGCCGTTTTCGTCAGAAAAACGCCGTTTCCGTCAGACAATCGCCGTTTCCGTCAAAGAATCGCCGTTTCCGTCAGAGAATTTCCGTCAGAGAATCGCCGTTACCATCAGAAAAACGCCGTTTCCGTCAGAGAATCACCATTTCCGTCAGAGAATCGCCGTTTCCGTCAGGAAAACGCCGTTTCCGTCAGAGAATTGCCGTTTATGTCAGAGAATCGCCGTTTCCGTCAGTGAATCGCCGTTTCCGTCAGTGAATCGCCGTTTCCGTCAGAGAATCGCCGTTTCCGTCAGAGAATCGCCGTTTCCGTCAGAGAATCGCCGTTTCTGTCAGAAAAACGCAGTTTCCGTCAGAGAATCGCCGTTTATGTCAGAGAATCGCCGTTTCCGTCAGAGAATCGCCGTTTCCGTCAGAGAATCGCCGTTTCCGTTAGAAAAACGCCGTTTAGGTCAAAGAATCGCCGTTTATGTCAGAGAATCGCCGTTTCCGTCAGAGAATCGCCGTTTCCGTCAGAGAATCGCCGTTTCCGTCAGAAAAACGCCGTTTAGGTCAGAGAATCGCCGTTTATGTCAGAGAATCGCCGTTTCCGTCAGAGAATCGCCGTTTCCGTCAGAGAATCGCCGTTTCCGTCAGAGAATCGCCGTTTCCGTCAGAGAATCGCCGTTTCCGTCAGAGAATCGCTGTTTCCGTCAGAAAAACGCCGTTTCCGTCAGAGAATCGCCGTTTCCGTCAGAGAATCGCCGTTTCCGTCAGAGAATCGCCGTTTCCGTCAGAAAAACGCCGATTCCGTCAGAGAATCGCCGTTTCCGTCAGAGAATCGCCGTTTCCGTCAGAGAATCGCCGTTTATGTCAGAGAATTGCCGTTTATGTCAGAGAATTGCCGTTTCCGTCAGAGAATCGCCGTTTCCGTCAGAGAATCGCCGTTTATGTCAGAGAATCGCCGTTTCCTTCAGAGAATCGCCGTTTCCGTCAGAGAATCGCCGTTTCTGTCAGAGAATCGCCGTTTCCGTCAGAGAATCGCCGTTTCCGTCAGAGAATCGCCGTTTCCGTCAGAAAAACGCCGTTTCCGTCAGAGAATCGCCGTTTCCGTCAGAGAATCGCCGTTTCCGTCAAAGAATCGCCGTTTCCGTCAGAAAAACGCCGATTCCGTCAGAGAATCGCCGTTTCCGTCAGAGAATCGCCGTTTCCGTCAGAGAATTGCCGTTTCCGTCAGAGAATCGCCGTTTATGTCAGAGAATTGCCGTTTCCGTCAGAGAATCGCCGTTTCTGTCAGAGAATCGCCGTTTATGTCAGAGAATCGCCGTTTCCTTCAGAGAATCGCCGTTTCCGTCAGAGAATCGCCGTTTCCGTCAGAAAAACACCGTTTCCATCAGAGAATCGCCGTTTATGTCAGAGAATCGCCGTTTCCGTCAGAAAAACGCCATTTCCGTCAGAGAATCGCCGTTTACGTCAGAGAATCGCCGTTTCCGTCAGAGAATCGCCGTTTCCGTCAGAGAATCGCCGTTTATGTCAGAAAAACGCCGTTTCCGTCAGAAAAACGCCGTTTCCGTCAGAGAATCGCCGTTTCCGTCAGAAAAACGCCGTTTCCATCAGAGAATCGCCGTTTCCGTCAGAAAAACGCCGATTCCGTCAGAGAATCGCCGTTTCCGTCAGAGAATCGCCGTTTCCGTCAGAGAATCGCCGTTTATGTCAGAGAATCGCCGTTTCCGTCAGAGAATCGCCGTTTCCGTCAGAAAAAAGCCGTTTCCGTCAGAGAATCGCCGTTTCCGTCAGAGAATCGCAGTTTATGTCAGAGAATCGCCGTTTCCGTCAGAGAATCGCCTTTTCCGTCAGAGAATCGCCGTTTATGTCAGAGAATCGCCGTTTCCTTCAGAGAATCGCCGTTTCCGTCAGAGAATCGCCGTTTCCGTCAGAGAATCGCCGTTTCCGTTAGAGAAACGCCGTTTATGTCAGAAAATCGCCGTTTCCGTTAGAGAAATGCCGTTTATGTCAGAAAATCGCCGTTTCTGTCAGACTATCGCCGTTTCTGTCAGAGAATCGCCGTTTATGTCAGAGAATGGCCGTTTCCGTCAGAGAATCGCCGTTTCTGTCAGAGAATCGCCGTTTCCGTCAGAGAATCGCCGTTTATGTCAGAGAATCGCCGTTTCTGTCAAAGAATCGCCGTTTCCATCAGAGAATCGCAGTTTATGTCAGAGAATCGCCGTTTCCGTCAGAGAATCGCCGTTTCCGTCAGAAAAACGCCGTTTCCGTCAGAGAATCGCCGTGTCCGTCAGAGAATCGCCGTTTATGTCAGACTATCGCCGTTTCTGTCAGAGAATCGCCGTTTTCGTCAGAAAAACGCCGTTTCCGTCAGACAATCGCCGTTTCCGTCAAAGAATCGCCGTTTCCGTCAGAGAATTTCCGTCAGAGAATCGCCGTTACCATCAGAAAAACGCCGTTTCCGTCAGAGAATCACCATTTCCGTCAGAGAATCGCCGTTTCCGTCAGGAAAACGCCGTTTCCGTCAGAGAATTGCCGTTTATGTCAGAGAATCGCCGTTTCCGTCAGTGAATCGCCGTTTCCGTCAGTGAATCGCCGTTTCCGTCAGAGAATCGCCGTTTCCGTCAGAGAATCGCCGTTTCCGTCAGAGAATCGCCGTTTCTGTCAGAAAAACGCAGTTTCCGTCAGAGAATCGCCGTTTATGTCAGAGAATCGCCGTTTCCGTCAGAGAATCGCCGTTTCCGTCAGAGAATCGCCGTTTCCGTTAGAAAAACGCCGTTTAGGTCAAAGAATCGCCGTTTATGTCAGAGAATCGCCGTTTCCGTCAGAGAATCGCCGTTTCCGTCAGAGAATCGCCGTTTCCGTCAGAAAAACGCCGTTTAGGTCAGAGAATCGCCGTTTATGTCAGAGAATCGCCGTTTCCGTCAGAGAATCGCCGTTTCCGTCAGAGAATCGCCGTTTCCGTCAGAGAATCGCCGTTTCCGTCAGAGAATCGCCGTTTCCGTCAGAGAATCGCTGTTTCCGTCAGAAAAACGCCGTTTCCGTCAGAGAATCGCCGTTTCCGTCAGAGAATCGCCGTTTCCGTCAGAGAATCGCCGTTTCCGTCAGAAAAACGCCGATTCCGTCAGAGAATCGCCGTGTCCGTCAGAGAATTGCCGTTTCCGTCAGAAAAACACCGTTTCCATCAGAGAATCGCCGTTTATGTCAGAGAATCGCCGTTTCCGTCAGAAAAACGCCATTTCCGTCAGAGAATCGCCGTTTACGTCAGAGAATCGCCGTTTCCGTCAGAGAATCGCCGTTTCCGTCAGAGAATCGCCGTTTATGTCAGAAAAACGCCGTTTCCGTCAGAAAAACGCCGTTTCCGTCAGAGAATCGCCGTTTCCGTCAGAAAAACGCCGTTTCCATCAGAGAATCGCCGTTTCCGTCAGAGAATCGCCGTTTCCGTCAGAGAATCGCCGTTTATGTCAGAAAAACGCCGTTTCCGTCAGAAAAACGCCGTTTCCGTCAGAGAATCGCCGTTTCCGTCAGAAAAACGCCGTTTCCATCAGAGAATCGCCGTTTCCGTCAGAAAAACGCCGATTCCGTCAGAGAATCGCCGTTTCCGTCAGAGAATCGCCGTTTCCGTCAGAGAATCGCCGTTTATGTCAGAGAATCGCCGTTTCCGTCAGAGAATCGCCGTTTCCGTCAGAAAAAAGCCGTTTCCGTCAGAGAATCGCCGTTTCCGTCAGAGAATCGCAGTTTATGTCAGAGAATCGCCGTTTCCGTCAGAGAATCGCCTTTTCCGTCAGAGAATCGCCGTTTATGTCAGAGAATCGCCGTTTCCTTCAGAGAATCGCCGTTTCCGTCAGAGAATCGCCGTTTCCGTCAGAGAATCGCCGTTTCCGTTAGAGAAACGCCGTTTATGTCAGAAAATCGCCGTTTCCGTTAGAGAAATGCCGTTTATGTCAGAAAATCGCCGTTTCTGTCAGACTATCGCCGTTTCTGTCAGAGAATCGCCGTTTATGTCAGAGAATGGCCGTTTCCGTCAGAGAATCGCCGTTTCTGTCAGAGAATCGCCGTTTCCGTCAGAGAATCGCCGTTTATGTCAGAGAATCGCCGTTTCTGTCAAAGAATCGCCGTTTCCATCAGAGAATCGCAGTTTATGTCAGAGAATCGCCGTTTCCGTCAGAGAATCGCCGTTTCCGTCAGAAAAACGCCGTTTCCGTCAGAGAATCGCCGTGTCCGTCAGAGAATCGCCGTTTATGTCAGACTATCGCCGTTTCTGTCAGAGAATCGCCGTTTATGTCAGAGAATCGCCGTTTCCGTCAGAGAATCGCCGTTTCCGTCAGAGAATCGCCGTTTATGTCAGAGAATCGGCGTTTCCGTCAGAGAATCGCCGTTTCCGTCAGAAAATCGCCGTTTCCGTCAAAAAAAAGCCGTTTCCGTCAGAAAATCGCCGTTTCCGTCAAAAAAAAGCGGTTTCCGTCAGAGAATCGCCGTTTCCGTCAGAGAATCGCCGTTTCCGTCAGAGAATCGCCGTTTCCGTCAGAAAAACGCCGTTTCCGTCAGAAAAACGCCGTTTCCGTCAGAGAAACGCCGTTTCCGTCAGAGAATCGCCGTTTCCGTCAGAAAAACGCTGTTTCCGTCAGAGAATCGCCGTTTCCGTCAGAGAATCGCCGTTTCCGTCAGAGAATCGCCGTTTCTGTCAGAGAATCGCCGTTTATGTCAGAGAATCGCCGTTTCCGTCAGAGAATCGCCGTTTCCGTCAGAGAATCGCCGTTTCCGTTAGAGAAACGCCGTTTATGTCAGAAAATCGCCGTTTCCGTTAGAGAAATGCCGTTTATGTCAGAAAATCGCCGTTTCTGTCAGACTATCGCCGTTTCTGTCAGAGAATCGCCGTTTATGTCAGAGAATCGCCGTTTCCGTCAGAGAATCGCCGTTTTCGTCAGAAAAACGCCGTTTCCGTCAGACAATCGCCGTTTTCGTCAGAAAAACGCCGTTTCCGTCAGACAATCGCCGTTTCCGTCAAAGAATCGCCGTTTCCGTCAGAGAATTTCCGTCAGAGAATCGCCGTTACCATCAGAAAAACGCCGTTTCCGTCAGAGAATCACCATTTCCGTCAGAGAATCGCCGTTTCCGTCAGGAAAACGCCGTTTCCGTCAGAGAATTGCCGTTTATGTCAGAGAATCGCCGTTTCCGTCAGTGAATCGCCGTTTCCGTCAGTGAATCGCCGTTTCCGTCAGAGAATCGCCGTTTCCGTCAGAGAATCGCCGTTTCCGTCAGAGAATCGCCGTTTCCGTCAGAAAAACGCAGTTTCCGTCAGAGAATCGCCGTTTATGTCAGAGAATCGCCGTTTCCGTCAGAGAATCGCCGTTTCCGTCAGAGAATCGCCGTTTCCGTTAGAAAAACGCCGTTTAGGTCAAAGAATCGCCGTTTATGTCAGAGAATCGCCGTTTCCGTCAGAGAATCGCCGTTTCCGTCAGAGAATCGCCGTTTCCGTCAGAAAAACGCCGTTTAGGTCAGAGAATCGCCGTTTATGTCAGAGAATCGCCGTTTCCGTCAGAGAATCGCCGTTTCCGTCAGAGAATCGCCGTTTCCGTCAGAGAATCGCCGTTTCCGTCAGAGAATCGCCGTTTCCGTCAGAAAAACGCCGTTTCCGTCAGAGAATCGCCGTTTCCGTCAGAGAATCGCCGTTTCCGTCAGAGAATCGCCGTTTCCGTCAGAAAAACGCCGATTCCGTCAGAGAATCGCCGTTTCCGTCAGAGAATCGCCGTTTCCGTCAGAGAATCGCCGTTTATGTCAGAGAATTGCCGTTTATGTCAGAGAATTGCCGTTTCCGTCAGAGAATCGCCGTTTCCGTCAGAGAATCGCCGTTTATGTCAGAGAATCGCCGTTTCCTTCAGAGAATCGCCGTTTCCGTCAGAGAATCGCCGTTTCTGTCAGAGAATCGCCGTTTCCGTCAGAGAATCGCCGTTTCCATCAGAGAATCGCCGTTTCCGTCAGAAAAACGCCGTTTCCGTCAGAGAATCGCCGTTTCCGTCAGAGAATCGCCGTTTCCGTCAAAGAATCGCCGTTTCCGTCAGAAAAACGCCGATTCCGTCAGAGAATCGCCGTTTCCGTCAGAGAATCGCCGTTTCCGTCAGAGAATTGCCGTTTCCGTCAGAGAATCGCCGTTTATGTCAGAGAATTGCCGTTTCCGTCAGAGAATCGCCGTTTCTGTCAGAGAATCGCCGTTTACGTCAGAGAATCGCCGTTTCCGTCAGAGAATCGCCGTTTCCGTCAGAGAATCGCCGTTTATGTCAGAAAAACGCCGTTTCCGTCAGAAAAACGCCGTTTCCGTCAGAGAATCGCCGTTTCCGTCAGAAAAACGCCGTTTCCATCAGAGAATCGCCGTTTCCGTCAGAAAAACGCCGATTCCGTCAGAGAATCGCCGTTTCCGTCAGAGAATCGCCGTTTCCGTCAGAGAATCGCCGTTTATGTCAGAGAATCGCCGTTTCCGTCAGAGAATCGCCGTTTCCGTCAGAAAAAAGCCGTTTCCGTCAGAGAATCGCCGTTTCCGTCAGAGAATCGCCGTTTCCGTCAGAGAATCGCCGTTTATGTCAGAGAATCGGCGTTTCCGTCAGAGAATCGCCGTTTCCGTCAGAAAATCGCCGTTTCCGTCAAAAAAAAGCCGTTTCCGTCAGAAAATCGCCGTTTCCGTCAAAAAAAAGCGGTTTCCGTCAGAGAATCGCCGTTTCCGTCAGAGAATCGCCGTTTCCGTCAGAGAATCGCCGTTTCCGTCAGAGAAACGCCGTTTCCGTCAGAAAAACGCCGTTTCCGTCAGAGAAACGCCGTTTCCGTCAGAGAATCGCCGTTTCCGTCAGAAAAACGCTGTTTCCGTCAGAGAATCGCCGTTTCCGTCAGAGAATCGCCGTTTCCGTCAGAGAATCGCCGTTTCTGTCAGAGAATCGCCGTTTATGTCAGAGAATCGCCGTTTCCGTCAGAGAATCGCCGTTTCCGTCAGAGAATCGCCGTTTCCGTTAGAGAAACGCCGTTTATGTCAGAAAATCGCCGTTTCCGTTAGAGAAATGCCGTTTATGTCAGAAAATCGCCGTTTCTGTCAGACTATCGCCGTTTCTGTCAGAGAATCGCCGTTTATGTCAGAGAATCGCCGTTTCCGTCAGAGAATCGCCGTTTTCGTCAGAAAAACGCCGTTTCCGTCAGACAATCGCCGTTTTCGTCAGAAAAACGCCGTTTCCGTCAGACAATCGCCGTTTCCGTCAAAGAATCGCCGTTTCCGTCAGAGAATTTCCGTCAGAGAATCGCCGTTACCATCAGAAAAACGCCGTTTCCGTCAGAGAATCACCATTTCCGTCAGAGAATCGCCGTTTCCGTCAGGAAAACGCCGTTTCCGTCAGAGAATTGCCGTTTATGTCAGAGAATCGCCGTTTCCGTCAGTGAATCGCCGTTTCCGTCAGTGAATCGCCGTTTCCGTCAGAGAATCGCCGTTTCCGTCAGAGAATCGCCGTTTCCGTCAGAGAATCGCCGTTTCCGTCAGAAAAACGCAGTTTCCGTCAGAGAATCGCCGTTTATGTCAGAGAATCGCCGTTTCCGTCAGAGAATCGCCGTTTCCGTCAGAGAATCGCCGTTTCCGTTAGAAAAACGCCGTTTAGGTCAAAGAATCGCCGTTTATGTCAGAGAATCGCCGTTTCCGTCAGAGAATCGCCGTTTCCGTCAGAGAATCGCCGTTTCCGTCAGAAAAACGCCGTTTAGGTCAGAGAATCGCCGTTTATGTCAGAGAATCGCCGTTTCCGTCAGAGAATCGCCGTTTCCGTCAGAGAATCGCCGTTTCCGTCAGAGAATCGCCGTTTCCGTCAGAGAATCGCCGTTTCCGTCAGAGAATCGCCGTTTCCGTCAGAAAAACGCCGTTTCCGTCAGAGAATCGCCGTTTCCGTCAGAGAATCGCCGTTTCCGTCAGAGAATCGCCGTTTCCGTCAGAAAAACGCCGATTCCGTCAGAGAATCGCCGTTTCCGTCAGAGAATCGCCGTTTCCGTCAGAGAATCGCCGTTTATGTCAGAGAATTGCCGTTTATGTCAGAGAATTGCCGTTTCCGTCAGAGAATCGCCGTTTCCGTCAGAGAATCGCCGTTTATGTCAGAGAATCGCCGTTTCCTTCAGAGAATCGCCGTTTCCGTCAGAGAATCGCCGTTTCTGTCAGAGAATCGCCGTTTCCGTCAGAGAATCGCCGTTTCCATCAGAGAATCGCCGTTTCCGTCAGAAAAACGCCGTTTCCGTCAGAGAATCGCCGTTTCCGTCAGAGAATCGCCGTTTCCGTCAAAGAATCGCCGTTTCCGTCAGAAAAACGCCGATTCCGTCAGAGAATCGCCGTTTCCGTCAGAGAATCGCCGTTTCCGTCAGAGAATTGCCGTTTCCGTCAGAGAATCGCCGTTTATGTCAGAGAATTGCCGTTTCCGTCAGAGAATCGCCGTTTCTGTCAGAGAATCGCCGTTTACGTCAGAGAATCGCCGTTTCCGTCAGAGAATCGCCGTTTCCGTCAGAGAATCGCCGTTTATGTCAGAAAAACGCCGTTTCCGTCAGAAAAACGCCGTTTCCGTCAGAGAATCGCCGTTTCCGTCAGAAAAACGCCGTTTCCATCAGAGAATCGCCGTTTCCGTCAGAAAAACGCCGATTCCGTCAGAGAATCGCCGTTTCCGTCAGAGAATCGCCGTTTCCGTCAGAGAATCGCCGTTTATGTCAGAGAATCGCCGTTTCCGTCAGAGAATCGCCGTTTCCGTCAGAAAAAAGCCGTTTCCGTCAGAGAATCGCCGTTTCCGTCAGAGAATCGCAGTTTATGTCAGAGAATCGCCGTTTCCGTCAGAGAATCGCCTTTTCCGTCAGAGAATCGCCGTTTATGTCAGAGAATCGCCGTTTCCTTCAGAGAATCGCCGTTTCCGTCAGAGAATCGCCGTTTCCGTCAGAGAATCGCCGTTTCCGTTAGAGAAACGCCGTTTATGTCAGAAAATCGCCGTTTCCGTTAGAGAAATGCCGTTTATGTCAGAAAATCGCCGTTTCTGTCAGACTATCGCCGTTTCTGTCAGAGAATCGCCGTTTATGTCAGAGAATGGCCGTTTCCGTCAGAGAATCGCCGTTTCTGTCAGAGAATCGCCGTTTCCGTCAGAGAATCGCCGTTTATGTCAGAGAATCGCCGTTTCTGTCAAAGAATCGCCGTTTCCATCAGAGAATCGCAGTTTATGTCAGAGAATCGCCGTTTCCGTCAGAGAATCGCCGTTTCCGTCAGAAAAACGCCGTTTCCGTCAGAGAATCGCCGTGTCCGTCAGAGAATCGCCGTTTATGTCAGACTATCGCCGTTTCTGTCAGAGAATCGCCGTTTATGTCAGAGAATCGCCGTTTCCGTCAGAGAATCGCCGTTTCCGTCAGAGAATCGCCGTTTATGTCAGAGAATCGGCGTTTCCGTCAGAGAATCGCCGTTTCCGTCAGAAAATCGCCGTTTCCGTCAAAAAAAAGCCGTTTCCGTCAGAAAATCGCCGTTTCCGTCAAAAAAAAGCGGTTTCCGTCAGAGAATCGCCGTTTCCGTCAGAGAATCGCCGTTTCCGTCAGAGAATCGCCGTTTCCGTCAGAAAAACGCCGTTTCCGTCAGAAAAACGCCGTTTCCGTCAGAGAAACGCCGTTTCCGTCAGAGAATCGCCGTTTCCGTCAGAAAAACGCTGTTTCCGTCAGAGAATCGCCGTTTCCGTCAGAGAATCGCCGTTTCCGTCAGAGAATCGCCGTTTCTGTCAGAGAATCGCCGTTTATGTCAGAGAATCGCCGTTTCCGTCAGAGAATCGCCGTTTCCGTCAGAGAATCGCCGTTTCCGTTAGAGAAACGCCGTTTATGTCAGAAAATCGCCGTTTCCGTTAGAGAAATGCCGTTTATGTCAGAAAATCGCCGTTTCTGTCAGACTATCGCCGTTTCTGTCAGAGAATCGCCGTTTATGTCAGAGAATCGCCGTTTCCGTCAGAGAATCGCCGTTTTCGTCAGAAAAACGCCGTTTCCGTCAGACAATCGCCGTTTTCGTCAGAAAAACGCCGTTTCCGTCAGACAATCGCCGTTTCCGTCAAAGAATCGCCGTTTCCGTCAGAGAATTTCCGTCAGAGAATCGCCGTTACCATCAGAAAAACGCCGTTTCCGTCAGAGAATCACCATTTCCGTCAGAGAATCGCCGTTTCCGTCAGGAAAACGCCGTTTCCGTCAGAGAATTGCCGTTTATGTCAGAGAATCGCCGTTTCCGTCAGTGAATCGCCGTTTCCGTCAGTGAATCGCCGTTTCCGTCAGAGAATCGCCGTTTCCGTCAGAGAATCGCCGTTTCCGTCAGAGAATCGCCGTTTCTGTCAGAAAAACGCAGTTTCCGTCAGAGAATCGCCGTTTATGTCAGAGAATCGCCGTTTCCGTCAGAGAATCGCCGTTTCCGTCAGAGAATCGCCGTTTCCGTTAGAAAAACGCCGTTTAGGTCAAAGAATCGCCGTTTATGTCAGAGAATCGCCGTTTCCGTCAGAGAATCGCCGTTTCCGTCAGAGAATCGCCGTTTCCGTCAGAAAAACGCCGTTTAGGTCAGAGAATCGCCGTTTATGTCAGAGAATCGCCGTTTCCGTCAGAGAATCGCCGTTTCCGTCAGAGAATCGCCGTTTCCGTCAGAGAATCGCCGTTTCCGTCAGAGAATCGCCGTTTCCGTCAGAGAATCGCTGTTTCCGTCAGAAAAACGCCGTTTCCGTCAGAGAATCGCCGTTTCCGTCAGAGAATCGCCGTTTCCGTCAGAGAATCGCCGTTTCCGTCAGAAAAACGCCGATTCCGTCAGAGAATCGCCGTTTCCGTCAGAGAATCGCCGTTTCCGTCAGAGAATCGCCGTTTATGTCAGAGAATTGCCGTTTATGTCAGAGAATTGCCGTTTCCGTCAGAGAATCGCCGTTTCCGTCAGAGAATCGCCGTTTATGTCAGAGAATCGCCGTTTCCTTCAGAGAATCGCCGTTTCCGTCAGAGAATCGCCGTTTCTGTCAGAGAATCGCCGTTTCCGTCAGAGAATCGCCGTTTCCATCAGAGAATCGCCGTTTCCGTCAGAAAAACGCCGTTTCCGTCAGAGAATCGCCGTTTCCGTCAGAGAATCGCCGTTTCCGTCAAAGAATCGCCGTTTCCGTCAGAAAAACGCCGATTCCGTCAGAGAATCGCCGTTTCCGTCAGAGAATCGCCGTTTCCGTCAGAGAATTGCCGTTTCCGTCAGAGAATCGCCGTTTATGTCAGAGAATTGCCGTTTCCGTCAGAGAATCGCCGTTTCTGTCAGAGAATCGCCGTTTATGTCAGAGAATCGCCGTTTCCTTCAGAGAATCGCCGTTTCCGTCAGAGAATCGCCGTTTCCGTCAGAAAAACACCGTTTCCATCAGAGAATCGCCGTTTATGTCAGAGAATCGCCGTTTCCGTCAGAAAAACGCCATTTCCGTCAGAGAATCGCCGTTTACGTCAGAGAATCGCCGTTTCCGTCAGAGAATCGCCGTTTCCGTCAGAGAATCGCCGTTTATGTCAGAAAAACGCCGTTTCCGTCAGAAAAACGCCGTTTCCGTCAGAGAATCGCCGTTTCCGTCAGAAAAACGCCGTTTCCATCAGAGAATCGCCGTTTCCGTCAGAAAAACGCCGATTCCGTCAGAGAATCGCCGTTTCCGTCAGAGAATCGCCGTTTCCGTCAGAGAATCGCCGTTTATGTCAGAGAATCGCCGTTTCCGTCAGAGAATCGCCGTTTCCGTCAGAAAAAAGCCGTTTCCGTCAGAGAATCGCCGTTTCCGTCAGAGAATCGCAGTTTATGTCAGAGAATCGCCGTTTCCGTCAGAGAATCGCCTTTTCCGTCAGAGAATCGCCGTTTATGTCAGAGAATCGCCGTTTCCTTCAGAGAATCGCCGTTTCCGTCAGAGAATCGCCGTTTCCGTCAGAGAATCGCCGTTTCCGTTAGAGAAACGCCGTTTATGTCAGAAAATCGCCGTTTCCGTTAGAGAAATGCCGTTTATGTCAGAAAATCGCCGTTTCTGTCAGACTATCGCCGTTTCTGTCAGAGAATCGCCGTTTATGTCAGAGAATGGCCGTTTCCGTCAGAGAATCGCCGTTTCTGTCAGAGAATCGCCGTTTCCGTCAGAGAATCGCCGTTTATGTCAGAGAATCGCCGTTTCTGTCAAAGAATCGCCGTTTCCATCAGAGAATCGCAGTTTATGTCAGAGAATCGCCGTTTCCGTCAGAGAATCGCCGTTTCCGTCAGAAAAACGCCGTTTCCGTCAGAGAATCGCCGTGTCCGTCAGAGAATCGCCGTTTATGTCAGACTATCGCCGTTTCTGTCAGAGAATCGCCGTTTATGTCAGAGAATCGCCGTTTCCGTCAGAGAATCGCCGTTTCCGTCAGAGAATCGCCGTTTATGTCAGAGAATCGGCGTTTCCGTCAGAGAATCGCCGTTTCCGTCAGAAAATCGCCGTTTCCGTCAAAAAAAAGCCGTTTCCGTCAGAAAATCGCCGTTTCCGTCAAAAAAAAGCGGTTTCCGTCAGAGAATCGCCGTTTCCGTCAGAGAATCGCCGTTTCCGTCAGAGAATCGCCGTTTCCGTCAGAAAAACGCCGTTTCCGTCAGAAAAACGCCGTTTCCGTTAGAGAAATGCCGTTTATGTCAGAAAATCGCCGTTTCTGTCAGACTATCGCCGTTTCTGTCAGAGAATCGCCGTTTATGTCAGAGAATCGCCGTTTCCGTCAGAGAATCGCCGTTTCCGTCAGAGAATCGCCGTTTCCGTCAGAGAATCGCCGTTTATGTCAGAGAATCGGCGTTTCCGTCAGAGAATCGCCGTTTCCGTCAGAGAATCGCCGTTTCCGTCAAAAAAAAGCGGTTTCCGTCAGAGAATCGCCGTTTCCGTCAGAGAATCGCCGTTTCCGTCAGAGAATCGCCGTTTCCGTCAGAAAAACGCCGTTTCCGTCAGAAAATCGCCGTTTCTGTCAGACTATCGCCGTTTCTGTCAGAGAATCGCCGTTTATGTCAGAGAATCGCCGTTTCCGTCAGAGAATCGCCGTTTCTGTCAGAGAATCGCCGTTTCCGTCAGAGAATCGCCGTTTCCGTCAGAGAATCGCCGTTTATGTCAGAGAATCGGCGTTTCCGTCAGAGAATCGCCGTTTCCGTCAGAGAATCGCCGTTTCCGTCAAAAAAAAGCCGTTTCCGTCAGAAAATCGCCGTTTCCGTCAAAAAAAAGCGGTTTCCGTCAGAGAATCGCCGTTTCCGTCAGAGAATCGCCGTTTCCGTCAGAGAATCGCCGTTTCCGTCAGAAAAACGCCGTTTCCGTCAGAAAAACGCCGTTTCCGTCAGAGAATCGCCGTGTCCGTCAGAAAATCGCCGTTTCCGTCAGAAAAACGCCGTTTCTGTCAGAGAATCGCCGTTTATGTCAGAGAATCGCCGTTTCCGTCAGAGAATCGCCGTTTATGTCAGAGAATCGCCGTTTCCTTCAGAGAATCGCCGTTTCCGTCAAAAAAAAGCCGTTTCCGTCAGAGATCGCCGTTTCCGTCAGAGAATCGCCGTTTCCGTCAGAGAATCGCCGTTTCCGTCAGAAAAACGCCGTGTCCGTCAGAGAATTGCCGTTTCCGTCAGAAAAACACCGTTTCCATCAGAGAATCGCCGTTTATGTCAGAGAATCGCCGTTTCCGTCAGAAAAACGCCATTTCCGTCAGAGAATCGCCGTTTACGTCAGAGAATCGCCGTTTCCGTCAGAGAATCGCCGTTTCCGTCAGAGAATCGCCGTTTATGTCAGAAAAACGCCGTTTCCGTCAGAAAAACGCCGTTTCCGTCAGAGAATCGCCGTTTCCGTCAGAAAAACGCCGTTTCCATCAGAGAATCGCCGTTTCCGTCAGAAAAACGCCGATTCCGTCAGAGAATCGCCGTTTCCGTCAGAGAATCGCCGTTTCCGTCAGAGAATCGCCGTTTATGTCAGAGAATCGCCGTTTCCGTCAGAGAATCGCCGTTTCCGTCAGAAAAAAGCCGTTTCCGTCAGAGAATCGCCGTTTCCGTCAGAGAATCGCAGTTTATGTCAGAGAATCGCCGTTTCCGTCAGAGAATCGCCTTTTCCGTCAGAGAATCGCCGTTTATGTCAGAGAATCGCCGTTTCCTTCAGAGAATCGCCGTTTCCGTCAGAGAATCGCCGTTTCCGTCAGAGAATCGCCGTTTCCGTTAGAGAAACGCCGTTTATGTCAGAAAATCGCCGTTTCCGTTAGAGAAATGCCGTTTATGTCAGAAAATCGCCGTTTCTGTCAGACTATCGCCGTTTCTGTCAGAGAATCGCCGTTTATGTCAGAGAATGGCCGTTTCCGTCAGAGAATCGCCGTTTCTGTCAGAGAATCGCCGTTTCCGTCAGAGAATCGCCGTTTATGTCAGAGAATCGCCGTTTCTGTCAAAGAATCGCCGTTTCCATCAGAGAATCGCAGTTTATGTCAGAGAATCGCCGTTTCCGTCAGAGAATCGCCGTTTCCGTCAGAAAAACGCCGTTTCCGTCAGAGAATCGCCGTGTCCGTCAGAGAATCGCCGTTTATGTCAGACTATCGCCGTTTCTGTCAGAGAATCGCCGTTTATGTCAGAGAATCGCCGTTTCCGTCAGAGAATCGCCGTTTCCGTCAGAGAATCGCCGTTTATGTCAGAGAATCGGCGTTTCCGTCAGAGAATCGCCGTTTCCGTCAGAAAATCGCCGTTTCCGTCAAAAAAAAGCCGTTTCCGTCAGAAAATCGCCGTTTCCGTCAAAAAAAAGCGGTTTCCGTCAGAGAATCGCCGTTTCCGTCAGAGAATCGCCGTTTCCGTCAGAGAATCGCCGTTTCCGTCAGAAAAACGCCGTTTCCGTCAGAAAAACGCCGTTTCCGTCAGAGAAACGCCGTTTCCGTCAGAGAATCGCCGTTTCCGTCAGAAAAACGCTGTTTCCGTCAGAGAATCGCCGTTTCCGTCAGAGAATCGCCGTTTCCGTCAGAGAATCGCCGTTTCTGTCAGAGAATCGCCGTTTATGTCAGAGAATCGCCGTTTCCGTCAGAGAATCGCCGTTTCCGTCAGAGAATCGCCGTTTCCGTTAGAGAAACGCCGTTTATGTCAGAAAATCGCCGTTTCCGTTAGAGAAATGCCGTTTATGTCAGAAAATCGCCGTTTCTGTCAGACTATCGCCGTTTCTGTCAGAGAATCGCCGTTTATGTCAGAGAATCGCCGTTTCCGTCAGAGAATCGCCGTTTTCGTCAGAAAAACGCCGTTTCCGTCAGACAATCGCCGTTTTCGTCAGAAAAACGCCGTTTCCGTCAGACAATCGCCGTTTCCGTCAAAGAATCGCCGTTTCCGTCAGAGAATTTCCGTCAGAGAATCGCCGTTACCATCAGAAAAACGCCGTTTCCGTCAGAGAATCACCATTTCCGTCAGAGAATCGCCGTTTCCGTCAGGAAAACGCCGTTTCCGTCAGAGAATTGCCGTTTATGTCAGAGAATCGCCGTTTCCGTCAGTGAATCGCCGTTTCCGTCAGTGAATCGCCGTTTCCGTCAGAGAATCGCCGTTTCCGTCAGAGAATCGCCGTTTCCGTCAGAGAATCGCCGTTTCCGTCAGAAAAACGCAGTTTCCGTCAGAGAATCGCCGTTTATGTCAGAGAATCGCCGTTTCCGTCAGAGAATCGCCGTTTCCGTTAGAAAAACGCCGTTTAGGTCAAAGAATCGCCGTTTATGTCAGAGAATCGCCGTTTCCGTCAGAGAATCGCCGTTTCCGTCAGAGAATCGCCGTTTCCGTCAGAAAAACGCCGTTTAGGTCAGAGAATCGCCGTTTATGTCAGAGAATCGCCGTTTCCGTCAGAGAATCGCCGTTTCCGTCAGAGAATCGCCGTTTCCGTCAGAGAATCGCCGTTTCCGTCAGAGAATCGCCGTTTCCGTCAGAGAATCGCCGTTTCCGTCAGAAAAACGCCGTTTCCGTCAGAGAATCGCCGTTTCCGTCAGAGAATCGCCGTTTCCGTCAGAGAATCGCCGTTTCCGTCAGAAAAACGCCGATTCCGTCAGAGAATCGCCGTTTCCGTCAGAGAATCGCCGTTTCCGTCAGAGAATCGCCGTTTATGTCAGAGAATTGCCGTTTATGTCAGAGAATTGCCGTTTCCGTCAGAGAATCGCCGTTTCCGTCAGAGAATCGCCGTTTATGTCAGAGAATCGCCGTTTCCTTCAGAGAATCGCCGTTTCCGTCAGAGAATCGCCGTTTCTGTCAGAGAATCGCCGTTTCCGTCAGAGAATCGCCGTTTCCATCAGAGAATCGCCGTTTCCGTCAGAAAAACGCCGTTTCCGTCAGAGAATCGCCGTTTCCGTCAGAGAATCGCCGTTTCCGTCAAAGAATCGCCGTTTCCGTCAGAAAAACGCCGATTCCGTCAGAGAATCGCCGTTTCCGTCAGAGAATCGCCGTTTCCGTCAGAGAATCGCCGTTTCCGTCAGAGAATCGCCGTTTATGTCAGAGAATTGCCGTTTCCGTCAGAGAATCGCCGTTTCTGTCAGAGAATCGCCGTTTATGTCAGAGAATCGCCGTTTCCTTCAGAGAATCGCCGTTTCCGTCAGAGAATCGCCGTTTCCGTCAGAAAAACACCGTTTCCATCAGAGAATCGCCGTTTATGTCAGAGAATCGCCGTTTCCGTCAGAAAAACGCCATTTCCGTCAGAGAATCGCCGTTTACGTCAGAGAATCGCCGTTTCCGTCAGAGAATCGCCGTTTCCGTCAGAGAATCGCCGTTTATGTCAGAAAAACGCCGTTTCCGTCAGAAAAACGCCGTTTCCGTCAGAGAATCGCCGTTTCCGTCAGAAAAACGCCGTTTCCATCAGAGAATCGCCGTTTCCGTCAGAAAAACGCCGATTCCGTCAGAGAATCGCCGTTTCCGTCAGAGAATCGCCGTTTCCGTCAGAGAATCGCCGTTTATGTCAGAGAATCGCCGTTTCCGTCAGAGAATCGCCGTTTCCGTCAGAAAAAAGCCGTTTCCGTCAGAGAATCGCCGTTTCCGTCAGAGAATCGCAGTTTATGTCAGAGAATCGCCGTTTCCGTCAGAGAATCGCCTTTTCCGTCAGAGAATCGCCGTTTATGTCAGAGAATCGCCGTTTCCTTCAGAGAATCGCCGTTTCCGTCAGAGAATCGCCGTTTCCGTCAGAGAATCGCCGTTTCCGTTAGAGAAACGCCGTTTATGTCAGAAAATCGCCGTTTCCGTTAGAGAAATGCCGTTTATGTCAGAAAATCGCCGTTTCTGTCAGACTATCGCCGTTTCTGTCAGAGAATCGCCGTTTATGTCAGAGAATGGCCGTTTCCGTCAGAGAATCGCCGTTTCTGTCAGAGAATCGCCGTTTCCGTCAGAGAATCGCCGTTTATGTCAGAGAATCGCCGTTTCTGTCAAAGAATCGCCGTTTCCATCAGAGAATCGCAGTTTATGTCAGAGAATCGCCGTTTCCGTCAGAGAATCGCCGTTTCCGTCAGAAAAACGCCGTTTCCGTCAGAGAATCGCCGTGTCCGTCAGAGAATCGCCGTTTATGTCAGACTATCGCCGTTTCTGTCAGAGAATCGCCGTTTATGTCAGAGAATCGCCGTTTCCGTCAGAGAATCGCCGTTTCCGTCAGAGAATCGCCGTTTATGTCAGAGAATCGGCGTTTCCGTCAGAGAATCGCCGTTTCCGTCAGAAAATCGCCGTTTCCGTCAAAAAAAAGCCGTTTCCGTCAGAAAATCGCCGTTTCCGTCAAAAAAAAGCGGTTTCCGTCAGAGAATCGCCGTTTCCGTCAGAGAATCGCCGTTTCCGTCAGAGAATCGCCGTTTCCGTCAGAAAAACGCCGTTTCCGTCAGAAAAACGCCGTTTCCGTCAGAGAAACGCCGTTTCCGTCAGAGAATCGCCGTTTCCGTCAGAAAAACGCTGTTTCCGTCAGAGAATCGCCGTTTCCGTCAGAGAATCGCCGTTTCCGTCAGAGAATCGCCGTTTCTGTCAGAGAATCGCCGTTTATGTCAGAGAATCGCCGTTTCCGTCAGAGAATCGCCGTTTCCGTCAGAGAATCGCCGTTTCCGTTAGAGAAACGCCGTTTATGTCAGAAAATCGCCGTTTCCGTTAGAGAAATGCCGTTTATGTCAGAAAATCGCCGTTTCTGTCAGACTATCGCCGTTTCTGTCAGAGAATCGCCGTTTATGTCAGAGAATCGCCGTTTCCGTCAGAGAATCGCCGTTTTCGTCAGAAAAACGCCGTTTCCGTCAGACAATCGCCGTTTTCGTCAGAAAAACGCCGTTTCCGTCAGACAATCGCCGTTTCCGTCAAAGAATCGCCGTTTCCGTCAGAGAATTTCCGTCAGAGAATCGCCGTTACCATCAGAAAAACGCCGTTTCCGTCAGAGAATCACCATTTCCGTCAGAGAATCGCCGTTTCCGTCAGGAAAACGCCGTTTCCGTCAGAGAATTGCCGTTTATGTCAGAGAATCGCCGTTTCCGTCAGTGAATCGCCGTTTCCGTCAGTGAATCGCCGTTTCCGTCAGAGAATCGCCGTTTCCGTCAGAGAATCGCCGTTTCCGTCAGAGAATCGCCGTTTCCGTCAGAAAAACGCAGTTTCCGTCAGAGAATCGCCGTTTATGTCAGAGAATCGCCGTTTCCGTCAGAGAATCGCCGTTTCCGTCAGAGAATCGCCGTTTCCGTTAGAAAAACGCCGTTTAGGTCAAAGAATCGCCGTTTATGTCAGAGAATCGCCGTTTCCGTCAGAGAATCGCCGTTTCCGTCAGAGAATCGCCGTTTCCGTCAGAAAAACGCCGTTTAGGTCAGAGAATCGCCGTTTATGTCAGAGAATCGCCGTTTCCGTCAGAGAATCGCCGTTTCCGTCAGAGAATCGCCGTTTCCGTCAGAGAATCGCCGTTTCCGTCAGAGAATCGCCGTTTATGTCAGAAAAACGCTGTTTCCGTCAGAAAAACGCCGTTTCCGTCAGAGAATCGCCGTTTCCGTCAGAGAATCGCCGTTTCCGTCAGAGAATCGCCGTTTCCGTCAGAAAAACGCCGATTCCGTCAGAGAATCGCCGTTTCCGTCAGAGAATCGCCGTTTCCGTCAGAGAATCGCCGTTTATGTCAGAGAATTGCCGTTTATGTCAGAGAATTGCCGTTTCCGTCAGAGAATCGCCGTTTCCGTCAGAGAATCGCCGTTTATGTCAGAGAATCGCCGTTTCCTTCAGAGAATCGCCGTTTCCGTCAGAGAATCGCCGTTTCTGTCAGAGAATCGCCGTTTCCGTCAGAGAATCGCCGTTTCCATCAGAGAATCGCCGTTTCCGTCAGAAAAACGCCGTTTCCGTCAGAGAATCGCCGTTTCCGTCAGAAAATCGCCGTTTCCGTCAAAGAATCGCCGTTTCCGTCAGAAAAACGCCGATTCCGTCAGAGAATCGCCGTTTCCGTCAGAGAATCGCCGTTTCCGTCAGAGAATTGCCGTTTCCGTCAGAGAATCGCCGTTTATGTCAGAGAATTGCCGTTTCCGTCAGAGAATCGCCGTTTCCGTCAGAGAATCGCCGTTTATGTCAGAGAATCGCCGTTTCCTTCAGAGAATCGCCGTTTCCGTCAGAGAATCGCCGTTTCTGTCAGAGAATCGCCGTTTCCGTCAGAGAATCGCCGTTTCCATCAGAGAATCGCCGTTTCCGTCAGAAAAACGCAGATTCCGTCAGAGAATCGCCGTTTCCGTCAGAGAATCGCCGTTTCCATCAGAGAATCGCCGTTTCCGTCAGAAAAACGCCGATTCCGTCAGAGAATCGCCGTTTCCGTCAGAGAATCGCCGTTTCCGTCAGAGAATCGCCGTTTATGTCAGAGAATCGCCGTTTCCGTCAGAGAATCGCCGTTTCCGTCAGAAAAACGCCGTTTCCGTCAGAGAATCGCTGTTTCCGTCAGAGAATCGCCGTTTCCTTCAGAGAATCGCCGTTTCCGTCAGAGAATCGCCGTTTCTGTCAGAGAATCGCCGTTTCCGTCAGAAAAACGCCGTTTCCGTCAGAGAATCGCCGTTTCCTTCAGAGAATCGCCGTTTCCGTCAGAGAATCGCCGTTTCCGTCAGAGAATCGCCGTTTCCGTTAGAGAAACGCCGTTTATGTCAGAAAATCGCCGTTTCTGTCAGAGAATCGCCGTTTCCGTCAGAGAATCGCCGTTTATGTCAGAGAATTACCGTTTCCGTCAGAGAAACGCCGTTTCCGTCAGAGAATCGCCGTTTCTCAGCTGCAGAGTAAAATTCGGTCTCTGCGTCGCGTATTCATGTGCTTGCAGCCAAAATACAGATCAGCCCCAAAGCGTCTCATTTAAGGGTTCAAACCCGAATTCCTATTTTCTCAGCAGAATCTGAATGACTGCTTGAATAAAACCGACAGTTTTTAACAACCAACCTGACGAACAGTGTGGTCCTTTCAAAATAAATGTCGATCCAATTCAGCAACAAACCAAACTTGATGGAGGTTCTGGGATGTTTGGGTTGCAGAAGACAATTTTTTTTTCCAGGACAGGCTGATGTTCCTCGAACTTCTGCTGTTTCAGTTTAAAGCCCACAGAAATACACGACGACCAGAGAAGACTTTTATTTTGAAAGAATCCTTTTTACAGAACAACCTGAAGCTTTAGTTCTGCAGAAAACTTCCTTCATGCTGTGAAATGATTGTACTACGTGAAATTTAAGAGTAGCATCGAATGCAGGTCATTGCATTAAAGGACAAGTCACTGAATTAAAGGACGAGTCATTGAATTAAAGAACGAGTCACTGAATTAAAAACAGCTAAACATCATTTTGAAGCCTTTATTAGCATCCAGATTGTTCTGAAGAACAGAAGCTGCAAACATGAAGCTCAATGACGTCATTTGTGAAGAAACCTTCTATAGCTCCTCCCACTTTCAGTCTAGGACCTGAGCAGACGTCCCAACATGGAGGACAAACAGCAGAAGAAAATCTCTAAAAAACAAAGCGCATCGCCTGCTGGCATCTTCATCCGTCTTCTGTCCTCTCATCCGGGGAAGCGGGGGGCGGAGCCTTCCCTGACGGAAACACGCAGCCCAGCTGGAAGACAGATGGCGTTATCGTTACCTTCTGATGGCTCCGGACTGATGCCCTAAGTTGATGCCTCACGGTAACACCTCCACCAGCAGAAGTCATTTTTTCATCAGGCCCTGTACTGCTGGAGGGAGCAGTATAATGGTCTGGGTTTCCTGTCTAGTCATCAAACATGAAGCTCTGGATGGACTGAACCGGCTGCTGCAAACAGACGACTCTTTCTGAGGCTGCAGTCCAGGCTTCTCATCTTAACGCTTTTCATGGGGTGCAGATATTTTTCAGGTGACCGGTGAGGAAAGTTCTCTAAGACCCGGAACTAAAGTAAACATGACCGCTCCACCAATGTCTGTTGAAGTTCTGCTGGGGTTGACAGGTCTTTAACAACGCAAAAGGTTTGAATCTACGTGGTCACGATGGAGATTCTCTACGACGTTTTTCTACAACGTTTCTCTACGGTGCTTCTCTACGACGTTTCTCTACGACGTTTCTCTGCGATGCTTCTCTACGACGTTTCTCTACGACGTTTCTCTGCGATGCTTCTCTACGACGTTTCTCTGCGATGCTTCTCTACGACGTTTCTCTGCAATGCTTCTCTACGACGTTTCTCTGCGATGCTTCTCTACGACGTTTCTCTACGACGTTTCTCTACGACGTTTCTCTGCGATGCTTCTCTACGACAGTTCTCTACGACGTTTCTCTGCGATGCTTCTCTACGACGTTTCTCTACGACGTTTCTCTGCGGTGCTTCTCTACGACATTTCTCTACGACGTTTCTCTGCGATGCGTCTCTACAACAGTTCTCTACGACGTTTCTCTGCGATGCTTCTCTACGACGTTTCTCTACGACGTTTCTCTGCGATGCTTCTCTACGACGTTTCTCTACGACGTTTCTCTGCGATGCTTCTCTACGACGTTTCTCTGCGATGCTTCTCTACGACGTTTCTCTACGACGTTTCTCTGCGATGCGTCTCTACAACAGTTCTCTACGACGTTTCTCTGCGATGCTTCTCTACGACGTTTCTCTACGACGTTTCTCTACGACGTTTCTCTGCGATGCTTCTCTACGACAGTTCTCTACGACGTTTCTCTGCGATGCTTCTCTACGACGTTTCTCTACGACGTTTCTCTGCGGTGCTTCTCTACGACATTTCTCTACGACATTTCTCTACGACGTTTCTCTACGACATTTCTCTACGACGTTTCTCTACGACGTTTCTCTGCGATTCTTCTCTACGACGTTTCTCTGCAGTGCTTCTCTACGACATTTCTCTACGACGTTTCTCTACGACGTTTCTCTGCGACATTTCTCTACGACGTTTTGTCTGGGATGCTTCTCTACGACGTTTCTCTGCGGTGCTTCTCTACGACGTTTCTCTACGACTTTTCTCTAGAACGTTTTTTCTACGACGTTTTTTCTACGACGTTTCTTTACGACGTGTCTTTATGACGTTTTTCCACAGATGCTGGTTCCTCACAAACCTGTCAAACCTTCTCTGAAACCCTTTTGTGGATCAGAAACCTCCCAGAACTGTGGATAGAGACGAGATCTGTTTTCAGGTTCTTACCCAGCTGTGTTGCTAGCATCCTGCTGAGGCTCGCTTGGAAGTGAGAGGAGCTTCCCTTTACTCTGTTGGCGTTCTTCTCTGCTCTCATGGCTGGACGTGGAACAGATCCACAGCGCCGCCGGGACAAAGCAATCAGCTGGGCGATCTGCCTCGCCATCGCAGTTTTCTCTGGAACCTTGGGGGGCACCTTGACCTTTTCCCGGTCCTGAAACACTTCCTCAAAGACGGCGTCTGGATCGTCTGAGAGGATGGCTGGGCAGAGGTGGACATCTTTGAGCGCCTGGGGTGTCATGGGGGGCCTCGGGAAGGCAGAGGACTCAGAGTGGCGACGAGGAGGAGGGTTGGTTCTGAGTCTGGGTGTGGTTTTGGGGGAAGGATCCTCAGTCGGGGTGTCAGGAGCAGGAACGGCGGGGACGGCGATTTGAAGAGACAGCCTGTTGGAGCGACGTTGGGGGGAACCACGTAACTTCCAGCCTAACGGGTCTGGACCGGTGATGAGGGATGTCTGAACGGGAGGAGATGAGGAGGAGGACTGATGTGTGGAGGGGCCAAAGGAGGGGCATGAGTGGCGCTTGTAGGGACACGGATTCTTCCTCTGGAAGAACGCCACCTGCTGAGGCGGCGGGGGAACCCTCCTGTTGTTCCTCGTAAAGACGGCGTTCCTGCAGTAACAGACAGGCGGAGGAAGTCCAGAGGAGTCCAGGTCCAGAGTCTCGGAGGCGGATCTGGCTCCAGCTGAGGCCTCCAGGCCGAGACCTGCTGGACCGGTTCCTGCTCTGGGGTTTGTGTTCTCAGCAGCAACAGATTTCTTCATCTTTCCTGGTTGGGTAACGCCTCGTCGTCCCTGAGGGGGGTAAAGAGAAGGGTGCAGTGGGGGGTGAGTTTGTTCTCCTTTTAAAAGAGGAAGAGGAGACGCCCGCCAACGGAGTGACGACCTTTCCCACAGGGTTCACATCTGCTCCAGAGTCTGAGTCTAAACTCTGATCCACCGAGACGTGTTGACACACCGATCTGGACCAAATTTGGCATGCATACCTGCGGCATGATGTTGCCATGGCAACCACTGACTTGTTAGATATTGAATGGCAAATGCTACTTTTTCTGAAAATGAATCGACTTGATCTGAGTGATCCAGTGGATTCTGGTCAGAGTTTAGACTCTGGTCTCCACAGGAAACTACAGAAATC
Source organism: Oryzias latipes (assembly GCF_053564925.1). Lineage (NCBI taxonomy): Eukaryota > Metazoa > Chordata > Actinopteri > Beloniformes > Adrianichthyidae > Oryzias > Oryzias latipes. The sequence goes on from NC_136255.1 coordinate 28,352,220, forward strand.
CTGAAAGAAAAGATTTCAAAATATTTCTCTGAATGTGTCATCAGTCTGGAAGAAGCTTTACATCCATGACCTTTAGCTTAACCTAAACACGCCGTCACAGGAAAAGCCAGAGTTACACTGAGCATGCTCAGAACCGCCGCGGTCAGGCTCTGAACAAAGCGTTTAGAAAGGAAGACGTTTACCTGCAGCCGTGTGTCCATCAAACTCCTGATGACCCCCCCCTCAAACATGCTGCTCTTTATAGTCCTCTCTGCCCCCCACCCCCACCCAAATGTGACCACAGCTTCCCCACAGCCACATTTCTTGTTTCACATGTTTGTGACGGCGGAGTGAAGCAAACGCTTCTTGGAACCGCCGCTTGGAAACGCCCCTGAAGGCGTTCAGCTTCATCGCTCCACTGAGGAGCGTCTCCTCTGGCGAGGAGCGTGGCGGCAGAGTTCACGCCTTTCTGCACGCTTCACAAACTCATCGCAGCTCCTCCTCTGAGGAGCAGCTGTGACCTTGGTTTGGGAGCAGATCCGTGGTCATGTTCCCTGAAGGTCCATCTTCATCTTCAGCACAGAGGACGCGTCTCTTGAAAGACCAATGAACGGCGGGTTTGTGTGGGGCGGGGCTTCAGAGGACGTCCATCTCTGCTGAAGGTCACAGAGGATTCTTCTGTGATCCTCAGCTTCAGGTCCAGTTTTTGTGGGATCTGAACTTTGTCTCCATCTGAGGCGGCGGGGGCGGGGGTGGGTCTCCTGGACCCCCAACCTCTTTTACTGCCTCATTTCTGACGTCTCTCTGCTAACAGGCTTGGCTGACGGAGATCCACGACCACGCCCGGCGTGATGCGGTCCTCATGCTGCTGGGAAACAAGGTGAGGATGCAGACACAGACAGAGGCTGGAGGAGGTTCTGATGGAGGTTCTGATGGAGGAACAGCCTCTTCCAAATGGAAACGTGTCTGAGTGCTGAACGCTGACTCTTTATGTTTTATTATTCCTGAAGACCAACTAAAAGGCGTTTTTTTTTAAAAAGCAGAATGTTTTCTAATCAAGAACCCACCTCAGCGGCGCCGCCCCGTGTCTGTTTGGGTCTGTTCTGTCTGTGTTCCCCTTCAGGCTGACTCCGCCCACAACAGACCGGTGAAGCAGGAGGAGTGAGAGAACATGACGAAGGTGAGTCTTCCAAACACAAACGTGAAGAAAGGCTGTCTGATTCTACAGAGGCACGACCCGGGTCAGGATGACCCGACTCTGCTCATTCAGGTCTGCTACTTTATGATCTCCTGGAGTTCTCCTGGCGTTCTTCAAACGCCACGTCAGAACGTCTCTGTTGTGACGCTTCTGCTTCTCAGAAAAGGATTTCTGTCTTGATTGTCTTTTGACAAACTGTGGGACTGAATTGTCCTCCAGCCGTCCGTCAGAGTGCGACTCACCTGTCCGTCTGCTGACGGCGCAGAAGGTCGGGTTCCTCCCCTGGGGGGTATTCCAGGAAGCATGTTTAAACTAGCCTGACTTTAAGCCTGAACTCTGGCTGAAATCCGCCTGAACTTGCTTACTCTGGGTATGTCGGTTCCAAAAGACCGGATATGAGTTGGCGTAATTACGCTCGACTTGGTAACCCTGGGTTAACGCACGGTACATAAAGACATTCTCAATAGATCGCCGATTTCTGGAGTCACCATGGAAACGCGTGGAGAAAAAAAAAGAAAGAGCTGTACTTAAGTGAGACGGAGTCTGAGATTTTAATGACAGCGGAAAAAATTACAAGTCCATCAAAAAAGTAACACGGCTGAAAAATAATTTAAATAATTTAGTTAAATTAATTCAAACTCAATAATTGTTTATACAACTCAAATTTACGTATTTATCTAACTAAATGTCACATTACTCCATTAATCCTTTTTCCATCTTAATTACTTATATTTCTTGAACTTTCATATGTCTAAGTTTGAGCCGGCAGATATGCTCATTTTTATAACAATAAAAAGAACGGAAAAAAATGCACAGAGTGCAAAAATTCATTAAAGAATATTCCGTCACTATCATGACATGTTATGGTGGTAGAGGTGCTATATAAACTCATCATCCTCGACTTTACTCTCACTCATGGTGCAGAGACGTAAGCATAGTAGGACAAAATAGCTCGGCAAAACACGGTGAAACACAGTAAAACAGCTATACAACTAAACACATTTTGTAAAAAAACCCACACTTAAACCCAAATCCGTCCAGACAGGCAAAGGGAATGATATCCCAGAATCCCTTGCGGTGCCGATTTAACAGCAGCATCAAAGTTACACCTACTTAATTGAATTAATTTGACCGAAAGGAGAATAATTGTCTGAAAACTACGTGTTATTTATAAGGTGACCTAACAAAAAAAATGATTTATCTTAACTGAAGCAAATAATTACGTTAGATCAAAGTAATAAAGTTTATCTTTCCAACATCCATATGTGGTCTTATCACCCTCTCATGGTGTAAAAAGTTTTATCTGAGCTTTTTCATCCACTAAGTCATCTTTAAATGGACACGCCATGCTGCTTCACCTCTCTGAAAACAAACTAAGCTTCAACTAAACCTGCTCCAGACCAGGTTATGTTCAGAGCATGAGTTGCCATGGTAACTTGACCTACCCTGAAACATACCTCCATTTCTGGAACCAAAAGCTGAGGTTATCAACTTCCTTAGCCTCAAACTTATCGTGGGAGTTAGCATAACCTGCTTTCTGGAATACCCCCCAGATGTTCCTAACTGATGTTTGTTCCTGCATGATGTGGGCGTGGCCTTCTTGGAGACCAGCGCTAAATCTGGACTGAACGTGGAGCTGGCCTTCACCGCTGCAGCCAAGTGAGTCCCGCCCCCCGCTCCACCTGTTCTGCTGGCTCCGCCCACTCAACCCAAAAGAACAGGCGATGCGTTTCCAAAGCTGCTTGAGAAGCTAAAATGATCCGTTTGAAGCACAAATCTGGACATTTGCTGTCAGACACACCAGAGAAGATTAACCTGAAGGATTGTTTGATGGGAAACAAAAACTTCTGTTTTTCTTGTTTTTCTGGAAACCGTATCCAGTTTTGTCTCATGAGGTGAAATGTTTTCATCTTTGTCATCCTTTCAAAATTCCTCTTTTCTCCGTAGGGGTGTGAGGATGACCTCATCACTGCATCACCGCAGTGATGAGGTCATCACCGAATCCCAGCACTTTTATTTTTATTTTTATTTTTTTAACGTTTTTTTTTAAAGTTCATTTCTTTCTCTTCCTCCGTCTGTTTTTTTCATGTTGTTGCAGTCTGCAGCTTTACCAGCAGAGGGCGCTGAAGGCTGCGTTCTGCTGGATGATCTGTGAGAAAAGCTTCTTCTCTGCATGAAATGTAACACAATAAAACGGAGGGAATTCAGTTCATTTAGTTCTACTTCTGCTGAAAACCTGTTATTCTGAAATGATCTACAGAAATGTGCTCTGCTGATGACCTGGTTCTGGTTCTGGTTCTGGTTCCGGTTCCGCTTCTCTTGTGTGTGGCGCCCTCTGTTGGCGGGAAGCTGCATTGATCTTCATTCAGGTTCTGTTCTCACTGGGCACAGAATCCTGGAGGCTGCAGCAGATTCTGATGGGGCAACAGCCTCCCACAGAGCCCCCCCACAGGCAGAATGCATAGAAGGACTGACCCCCCTCCCCCCCCAGAATTTTGGCTGCTGCAGATGCTAAAGGGGGAGGAGCCAGGCCACTCTCCCCCCAAACCCACCTGAAGAACAGCGTTCATCGTGTCCTTCATGCCCCCCTCCCTCCAGCTGAAACTCTTCATTTGGTCCTTTTTGGCTGTTTCAGCTGATGAAGACCAGGGTCACACATGAGAACACATTGACCTTCCTCTCTTCTGCTATCTACAGCACACAGCAGGCTTTTAAGCCCCCCATGGAAACTTTAGATGGTGCTTTCCGTCTCAGGAAATGACATTTGTGCTGTGCAGGGAGGTGGGCGGAGCCTCTCCAGGTTGCAGCGACCTGCTTGGGTGATGCAGCTTTTAATTTGATTGCTGTTGAAGGCCGGCGTGACATTCTGGGACAGGAAAGACGGGGCGGGGGGGTGGCGTCTGAGGACGAGCAGCTGGCAAACAGCAGAGAGCAGGTCAACCTCACCTGGAGCTCCTGCAAGCCCCGCCTCCTCTCAGCCACGGAGGATTTCTCCCAGAAACGTCTGAACGTTCTCAGAGTTCAGTCCTCTTAGACAATGACCAAACCAACGTGTTCCAGAAGGTTCTGGATTCTTCCGTCGGTTCAGCTTCACAGACCACCAGCTCAGAGCCTCAGGACACCTTCAGTGGAGGAACCAGAACCTCAAGCAGGTCCTCAGGTCCATGCGGGACTGCAGCAGAACATCTGGATCTGTGAGCTCCAGAGGGTCACCATGACCTGCTGCAGGGGGGGCAGAGATGACTTCATTCAAGAACATCTCTGCTCCCCTTATGAACAGGTCAACACCTGAACAGTAATTCCACCTTAAAAGCAGCTGTAAGCTCCAGAACCACAGCTGGACTCTGGTCTCCTGGACCTCCTCTGGACGGTCAACTTCCAGCAGGTAGTTTGGGTGAAGGAGCTGCAGCTCCTCAGACAGCCAGCGGGGGGCGCCAGTGAACCACAGCTGATGCAACAGTCGACATAAAGTCTGTTTACTTGGAGGTTTCTGAAGAACAGACATGTGAGACTGGATCCTTCTCCCTTCAGACAGCCCGGTTCTCCTGATGTTGCTCAGCAGGAGGTTCTCCTCCCCCAGCGGGAGTTTCTCCTCCCCCAAGAAGGAGGTTCTCCTCCCCCAGCGGTAGTTTCTCCTCCCCCCAGCTGGAGGTTCTCCTCCCCCCAGCTGGAGGTTATCCTCCCCCCAGCTGGCAGCGGGAGTTTCTCCTCCCCCCAGCTGGAGGTTCTCCTCCCCCCAGCTGGCAGCGGGAGTTTCTCCTCCCCCCAGCTGGAGTTTCTCCTCCCCCCAGCTGGAGGTTCTCCTCCCCCCAGCTGGAGGTTCTCCTCCCCCCAGCTGGCAGCGGGAGTTTCTCCTCCCCCCAGCTGGAGTTTCTCCTCCCCCCAGCTGGAGGTTCTCCTCCCCCCAGCTGGCAGCGGGAGTTTCTCCTCCCCCCAGCTGGAGTTTCTCCTCCCCCCAGCTGGAGGTTCTCCTCCCCCCAGCTGGAGGTTCTCCTCCCCCCAGCTGGCAGCGGGAGTTTCTCCTCCCCCCAGCTGGAGGTTCTCCTCCCCCCAGCTGGAGGTTCTCCTCCCCCCAGCTGGCAGCGGGAGTTTCTCCTCCCCCCAGCTGGAGTTTCTCCTCCCCCCAGCTGGAGGTTCTCCTCCCCCCAGCTGGAGGTTCTCCTCCCCCCAGCTGGCAGCGGGAGTTTCTCCTCCCCCCAGCTGGAGGTTCTCCTCCCCCCAGCTGGAGGTTCTCCTCCCCCCAGCTGGCAGCGGGAGTTTCTCCTCCCCCCCGCTGGAGTTTCTCCTCCCCCCAGCTGGAGATTCTCCTCCCCCCAGCTGGAGGTTCTCCTCCCCCCAGCTGGCAGCAGGAGTTTCTCCTCCCCCCAGCTGGAGGTTCTCCTCCCCCCAGCTGGAGGTTCTCCTCCCCCCAGCTGGCAGCGGGAGTTTCTCCTCCCCCCAGCTGGAGGTTCTCCTCCCCCCAGCTGGAGGTTCTCCTCCCCCCAGCGGTAGTTTCTCCTCCCCCCAGCTGGAGGTTCTCCTCCCCCCAGCTGGCAGCGGGAGTTTCTCCTCCCCCCAGCTGGAGTTTCTCCTCCCCCCAGCTGGAGGTTCTCCTCCCCCCAGCTGGCAGCGGGAGTTTCTCCTCCCCCCAGCTGGAGTTTCTCCTCCCCCCAGCTGGAGGTTCTCCTCCCCCCAGCTGGCAGCGGGAGTCTCTCCTCCCCCCAGCTGGAGTTTCTCCTCCCCCCAGCTGGAGGTTCTCCTCCCCCCAGCTGGAGGTTCTCCTCCCCCCAGCGGGAGGTTCTCCTCCTGCTCTGCTCCTTAGATTTTTTTAAAAATCCTCGTGTCTGCAGCTGCTCGTCATGATTCACTTGGAGACTTTCTGCTTTCAGATCCGTGTCACGCGTCTCATAAACACAAAGATGCTGGTCAAAGATGCTGCAGCTGCAGACAGTTCTGTGCACTTCATCGATGAAGGTCGACGAGGACCCGTGTCATAATGAGAAGCCGTTCCTCCTGGGTGGAGGTCACGGCGCTCCCGCCGCTCAAACGTGGCGTCAAAAGGCCCACAAGCGTTCAAGCGCCTCGCCACCATCTGCTGCTTTGGGGTCATTAGGCCCAGGGCGCCATGACCTCCCCTGCTGGGGTCGGTGAGTGTTTGCGTCTGGTCTCCAGCCTGTTGCTGAGCAACACGTGCAGACGTGTGCGCAGACGCTCAGGGCGCGGCTGCAGGCCTCAGAAGGTCACCGTGAGATGAAGCAGATCCCTAGCGGGACTGTTCCAGGATTCTTCATGATTCAGCTCCACTGACCTTCGTTTCCATGTGTCTGCTCATGGTGGGCCGTCGTCATGACCTTCAGCTCTGGACCACCGATAGAACCCAAAGGCCTCGTCTCAGTTCTGCATCATGACCTGCTGCCTGTGGTCACTTTCTGCTGTTTTTCATCTGAAAACTGAAAAAGTGACGCCACAGCTCTGGTTCTGGTTCTGGTTCTGTTCTGAGGACCTCAGGCTTAGACACACCCCCTCCAGAAATAGGGTCATGTTGTTGCTGGTCATGGCCCCCCCCTACAGTCATGTGACGGAACAGCCCCCCGTCTGTTTGCCGTCCCACTAAGGCGGCGGCGGCGTCCACTCAGCTGGACATCAATAACACGGCACTGCTGCTGCTCCTCCCCCTGTGGCGCCGCATTAGCAGGTGAAAAGCTTCAGCAGGAAACGTCTGCTGCACTGACAGGGAGAAGGTGCTGGTTCAAATCCCAGCTGTGGCTGCTCTGGTTTCTGCAACAGCATATGTTCGTTCTGCAGACAGATCCCTGAGGAGAATATCTACAGGAGGCCTTCAGTCAGCAGAACCTCAGGAACCGACGAGGAACCTCAGAGCGGAGAAGATTGTTACATAACTGGAGAAGAAGGGACGTCTGGAGGGAGGGGGCCAGTCACAGATGGAACAAAACCTCTTTTGTTTTTCTGTTTTCTTCATTTATGTAAATCTTTAGTTCTGAGCTTCTTCTGTCCCTTCAGCCGCGTTTTCACGCCTTGATGCAGTTTGATTCATTTCTACAGAAACGGGTTGAACCTCATGATTATTTCTTGTTGGGGGCAACAGGAATCTGTCTTAGTCATCTGTTTTTTCTTAGTTTTCTTCAGTATTTTACAGGACAGAACACGTAAAGGTGCATTGACTTTCTTCACTTTGACGTTCAGAGCCCTGAGCAGAAATGGCGTCAGCACCATGGTCAGCACCATGGTCAGCGCTATGGTCAGCGCCATGGTCAGCACCATGGTCAGCGTTATGGTCAGCACCATGGTCAGCACCATGGTCAGCACCATGGTCAGCGATATGGTCAGCACCATGGTCAGCGCCATGGTCAGCACCATGGTCAGCTCCTGCCAAGGGTCTCGGCCGACGGGTCATTACGTGAATTCGGTTTGGAGCTGTCCACAGTTTTGGGTCGGGTTGAGAATTCCACAGTTCATGCGTGATTTACGAAGTTCACAAGCAATCATCATGAGACACAGTTATGTGTGATTTTTGTGAGATGCATAAGCAAATGTGTGTCTTTCCACAACTTTTTACGCATGAACCTCCAATGTATAACTGTAAACTATGTAATTGACTCACAAATCCCTAATGAATTGCATATTAACAGCGCGACAATAACGCACAACTCGTGTATTGTGTGACGGGTACACACATCGGCCGATCTTTCATCCCTCCTGCAGTCTAGACCAAGTGGGGGTCTCCCACTCCCCCCATCCAGCTCATCCGGACAGGGGGTCAGGTCCTCCGTGGTGCGGCGCCCGGCGCCCTGCAGAAGGCCGGTCATACATCCAGAACCTGCGGTCTAGTTCAGACTGTAGCTGCGACTGCCTGCTATAAGTGGAGGGACTTCTGAGTTCTCTTTATCCATTTCAGAACCACGATGGCCTCCAGCGTTCATGTTTAACACATTTGTCTTCTCCAGACAGTTGCTGCGTCTGCGAACGCCCAGACACATCAAAGGCACGGGAGGAAGTGATGCGTTCGTCCACTAAATAGAAGCAGTCAATGCAGAAGCCAAGAAAATGTCCAATTCAAATTCAAATGGACCAATCACATTCTCTGGTGCTGCAAGGTGTGACATGGCCTTGATGTAGCTGCAGCTGCTGAGGTTTGAGCTTCTTCATTCCTTTTTTATCTTTTCAGTTTTGCCTGCAGGTTTTTATTGACTTCTTCATCCATTATCTAACCGGAAAGTCCCGCTGAGATCTGCAGATCGGAGTTTCAAAGGAGTCCTGGAGGAAAACACAAAACATTTTCCTTCATCAAAACAGTTAAAAAATAAAAAAAAACCTGTCAGAGATTTCACTGGGTCCTTCAGAAAAACACCAGACTGAGACAAAGCTGCAACATGAACTGTCCTTAGCAGAGAATCCCAGATACTGATGCTTCCGTCTCCGTGCTGACACTGGGGAGGACGGCGGGTGGCGTCTGGGACAGCGTCCGTCGGGCTTGCAGACTTTCTCGTACAAAGGCAGCAGCTTCAAGCAGTGTGAGCCTCTGAAGGAGGTCGACCGACCCGCCTTCAGGTCCCAGTGATGCGTTCATGAACCACAGGAACACACAGACTCTGCAGATTTAGCTGCTTCTCTATTTCTGCTCAGTTTATGGTTTTTAGGGTTTTACTGCATTTTCTTCCCAACTTTAGTCCAAAAACAATAATCTGAGTGTTTTTGGAAGTTTCTGGATGTTCCTCTCAGATTCACATGAACATACGGCCAGATTTCTGTTGCTGTCGGTTACCGGCGCTAGCTCAGCACTTTTGAACACGTCTGTCCCTCATGAACCAGAAAACCAGAAAACCTGCTTTCTTCTAGCTGGAACAGGAACATGTTAATGCAAACATACATGCATTTTAGGAGGGCTTCTCTGTTTGTCTTCAGCTGGTTTCAGTGCTGAATGCAGGTTTACCCAAAGCAGAGGGGGCGGAGTCTGTCAGGTATCAAACCAATCAATGTCATCCGTCATCCTGGAACAGGGCTAACCGTGTTAGCTCGGTGCCAGAGTCATGCTGGGATGGGACACAATACCTGCATTCAGAGGCACATTCCAGGCTGAAGGCAGCAGACGCTGTTGGGATTCCTGCCGGCGGCTGATGTGTGCGGCGAGCTGAAAATAACCCCGACATGAAACGACTGGAATAAATGTCTGGCTCCTTCAGCTTAAGGCAGCAATGCAACGGCTGAGTCAGCACTAATCCAGCTCCAGCAGGAGAAGCAGGCTGGAACAAACAGACCTCCATACATTCAATGGCCGACTGTCACTCAAAGCTCACAAAGCAGAACATCTGATTTGGAGATTCCCACATTGGAAAACAACTTTGTTCTAGAATCATGTTGTGAAAAGATCCCAGCAGAACCTGGGATCACGGCTGATTCCCAGAGAGGCAGAGCGGCCTCCATGGAAGAAGAGGAGAAGCTGCAGCTTCTGCCGGCATTCTTCATCGTCTGCAGCTGAAAGACAATCTGCATCTCTGTAAAAGCCTTCATCCTGATGGGAATTGTCAGGATTTCTCAGTGACATCAGATCCCAGATCTAATAATGATGTCAGATGATGTTTTTTCTCAAAAACATGTCCAAATAATCTGTGAGGGTTTTGCTTGTTATCTGCAGACACTCATGTTGTTGGACTTTGGGAAGTTCTGCTTTCTCTGGAGCAGTTTTCACATTCTTAGAATAGGACAAATGTGGGTCGGAAATGTCTGCCCCAAAAAGTGACGTCCGGCTCTGGAAACCCAAAGTTTGGGTTCTGTTTGCCTGATCGGGCCTGGAGGGAGAGTGGGAGACGCTGCTGCCAGGACAACAGCAGCGGGACTTTTCCAGAAAAGCCCTATTGGAGCGGATTTATCTTCACATCGATGGCTTCAGGAATCAGGAATCAGATGGATGGATGATGCAGGGTTCTGTCACTGCAGACGTCAGGAGATAGAAATGTTTTCTGACTTCCTGATTATCCAGGAATTCATTTTTATTTTGGTGAAAAAAAACTTTATTGAAATGACAGTAACATACATCTGCAATGAATTAGTGTGTAAATCGAGCAAAAGTAGATTGTAAAAAGGGGAACATAAATGAAAAATATCCAGAGGGGCTTAGTGGAACTTAGTAATTTGTTACTGAGATTCTGCCAGCCAATCAGAGGCCAGAGGGATGAACAGGTAGGCTGGTTCTAGTGGTTTGGAACTGAACAGCTCTGAACGTTTGTTTATTCTGCTGCAGTTGGAGGACCTCTGTGGACACAAACCTGAGGTTGGACACAGAGTTTTCACCGGAAACCGTCCTAGGTCCGACGATCCGATTGATGAGACCTGATCGATGGGGTCGCCTACTTTATTGGGTCAAAGTGACCCAGAGGTGGCCTTCAGCTATGGATGGATGATGGATGGATGGATGGATGGATGGATGATGGATGGATGGATGGATGGATGGATGATGGATGGATGGATGGATGATGCATGGATGGATGGATGGATAATGGATGATGGATGGATGATGCATGGATGGATAATGGATGGATGGATGGATGGATGGATGGATGGATGATGGATGGATGATGGATGGATGGGTGATGGATGGATGGATGGATGATGGATGGAGGATGGATGGATGGATGGATGGAAGATGGATGGATGGGTGATGGATGGATGGATGGATGATGGATGGATGGATGGATGGATGATGGATGGATGGGTGATGGATGGATGGATGGATGATGGATGGATGATGGATGGATGGGTGATGGATGGATGGATGGATGGAAGATGGATGGATGGGTGATGGATGGATGGATGGATGATGGATGGATGGATGGATGGATGGATGATGGATGGATGGGTGATGGATGGATGGATGGATGATGGATGGATGATGGATGGATGGGTGATGGATGGATGGATGGATGGATGGATGATGGATGGATTGGTGATGGATGGATGGATGGATGATGGATGGATGATGGATGGATGGGTGATGGATGGATGGATGGATGGATGATGGATGGATGATGGATGGATGGGTGATGGATGGATGGATGGGTGATGGATGGATGGATGGATGGATGGGTGGATGATGGTTGGATGATGGATGGATGATGGATGATGGATGATGGATGATGGATGGATGGGTGATGGATGGAGGATGGATGGATGGATGGAAGATGGATGGATGGGTGATGGATGGATGGATGGATGATGGATGGATGGGTGATGGATGGATGGATGGATGATGGATGGGTGATGGATGGATGGATGGATGGATGGATGGATGATGGATGGATGATGGATGGATGGGTGATGGATGGATGGATGGATGGATGGATGGATGGGTGGATGATGGTTGGATGATGGATGGATGGATGGATGATGGATGATGGATGGATGGGTGATGGATGATGGATGGATGGATGGATGGATGATGGATGGATGGATGATGGATGGATGGATGGATGATGGATGGATGGGTGATGGATGGATGATGGATGGATGGATGGATGGATGGATGATGGGTGATGGATGGATGATGGATGATGGTTGGATGATGGATGATGGATGATGGATGGATGGATGGATGGATGATGGATGGATGATGGATGGATGGATGGATGGATGATGGATGGATGGGTGATGGATGGATGGATGGATGGATGGATGGATGGATGATGGGTGGATGGATGGATGGATGATAGATGATGGATGGATGATGGATGGATGGATGGATGATGGATGGATGGATGGATGATGGATGGATGGGTGATGGATGATGGATGGATGGATGGATGATGGATGGATGGATGGATGGGTGATGGATGATGGATGGATGGATGGATGGATGGATGGATGGATGGATGGATGGATGGATGGATGGATGATGGATGGATGGGTGATGGATGGATGGATGGATGATGGATGGATGGATGGATGGATGATGGATGGATGGGTGATTGATGGATGGATGGATGATGGATGGATGGATGGATGGATGATGGATGGATGGGTGATGGATGGATGGATGGATGATGGATGGATGGATGCATGGATGGATGGATGGGTGATGGATGGATGGATGGATGGATGGATGGATGATGGATGATGGTTGGATGATGGATGGATGGATGATGGATGATCGATGATGGATGGATGGATGGATGATGGATGGATGGATGGATGATGGATCCATCCCCCGTCCTGGGGGAGGATCCCTCCTTCATGTGGGCACCCCTGAGGTTTCTTCGTTTTTTCCGGAATCCGGTTTTTTTGGGAGTTTTTCCCTTACCGCGAAGGGGGGTCTAAGGGCAGGGATGCCAGTATAGCTTAGTCAGTTTGTTAGTTCATCTTAGTATTTTCCTATTGAACTCTTTGTATTCGTGATCCTTTTGATTTCATGTTTTACTTCGAAGCCCATCGAGACGATTGTTGTTGTGATTTTGGGCTATACAAATAAAATTGAATTGAATTGAATTAAATTGAATTGGATGGATGGATGGATGATGGATGGAGGATGGATGGATGGATGGATGATGGATGGATGGATGATGGATGGATGGATGGATGGATGGATGGATAGATGGATGATGGATGATGGATGGATGGATGATGGATGGATGGATGGATGATGGATGGAGGATGGATGGATGGATGGATGATGGATGGATGGATGGATGATGCATGGATGGATGGATGGAAGGATGATGGATGGATAGATGGATGGATGGATGATGGATGGATGGATGGATGGATGGATGGATGATGGATGGATGATGGATGGGTGATGGATGATGGATGGATGGATGGATGGATGGATGGATGGATGATGGATGGATGGATGGATGGATGGATGGATGGATGGATGATGGATGGATGGATGGATGGATGATGGATGGATGGATGGATGGATGATGGATGGATGATGGATGGATGGGTGATGGATGGATGGATGGATGGATGGATGGATGGATGGATGGATGGATGGATGGATGGATGGGTGGATGAAGGTTGGATGATGGATGGATGGATGATGGATGGATGGGTGATGGATGATGGATGGATGGATGGATGGATGGATGGATGGATGATGGATGGATGGATGATGGATGGATGGATGGATGGATGATGGATGGATGGATGGATGATGGATGGATGGATGGATGATGGATGGAGGATGGATGGATGGATGGATGGATGATGGATGGATGGATGCATGATGGATGGAGGATGGATGGATGGGTGATGGATGATGGATGGATGGATGGATGGATGGATGGATGATGGATGGATGGATGGATGGATGATGGATGGATGGATGGATGATGGATGGATGGATGATGGATAGAGGATGGATGGATGGATGGATGATGGATGGATGGATGGATGATGGATGGAGGATGGATGGATGGATGATGGATGGATGGATGTATGGGTGATGGATGGATGGATGGATGATGGATGGATGGGTGATGGATGGATGATGGATGATGGTTGGATGATGGATGGATGGATGATGGATGGATGGTTGGATGATGGATGGATGGACGGGTGATGGATGGATGGATGGATGATGGATGGATGGATGGATGGATGGATGATGGATGGATGGATGGATGGATGGATGGATGATGGATGGATGGATGGATGGATGATGGATGGATGGATGGATGATGGATGATGGATGATGGATGGATGGATGATGGATGGATGGATGGATGGATGATGGATGGATGGATGGATGGATGGATGATGGATGGATGGATGATGGATGGAGGATGGATGGATGGATGGATGGATGATGGATGGATGGATGGATGGATTGATGATGGATGGATGATGGATGGATGGATGGATGGATGGAGGATGGATGGATGGGTGATGGATGATTGATGGATGGATGGATGATGGATGGATGGATGGATGGATGATGGATGGATGGATGGATGATGGATGGAGGATGGATGGATGGATGATGGATGGATGGATGATGGATGGAGGATGGATGGATGGATGATGGATGATGGATGGATGGATGGATGGGTGATGGATGATGGATGGATGGGTGATGGATGGATGATGGATGATGGTTGGATGATGGATGGATGGATGATGGATGGATGGTTGGATGATGGATGGATGGATAATGGATGGATGGATGATGGATAGATGGATGGATGGATGGATGGATGGATGGATGGGTGATGGATGGATGATGGATGATGGTTGGATGATGGATGGATGGATGGATGATGGATGGATGGACGGGTGATGGATGGATGGGTGATGGATGGATGGATGATGGATGGATGGATGGATGATGGATGGATGATGGATGGATGGATGGATGATGGATGGATGGGTGATGGATGGATGATGGATGATGGTTGGATGATGGATGGATGGATGGATGGATGGATGATGGATGGATGGACGGGTGATGGATGGATGGGTGGATTATGGATGGATGGATGATGGATGGAGGATGCATGGATGATGGATGGATGATGGATGGATGATGGATGGATGGATGGATGGATGATGGTTGGATGATGGATGGATGGATGATGGATGATGGTTGGATGATGGATGGATGGATGGATGGATGGATGGATGGATGGATGATGGATGATGGTTGGATGATGGATGGATGGATGGATGATGGATGGATGGTTGGATGATGGATGGATGGTTGGATGATGGATGGATGGATAATGGATGGATGGATGGATAATGGATGGATGGATGGATGATGGATGGATGGTTGGATGATGGATGGATGGATAATGGATGGATGGACGGGTGATGGATGGATGGATGATGGATGGAGGATGGATGGATGGATGGATGGATGGATGGATGATGGATGATGGTTGGATGATGGATGGATGGATGATGGATGGATGGTTGGATGATGGATGGATGGATGGTTGGATGATGGATGGATGGATGGATGGATGGATGGATGGATGGGTGATGGATGGATGGATGATGGATGATGGTTTGATGATGGCTGGATGGACGGGTGATGGATGGATGGGTGATGGATGATGGTTTGATGATGGCTGGATGGACGGGTGATGGATGGATGGGTGATGGATGGATGGAGGATGGTTGGATGATGGTTGGATGATGGTTGGATGATGGATGGATGGAACATCTTCTTTTCTTCCCACAGACCAACGGTGCAGCAGAAACAGTGAATTGTGGGAGATGAGTTTTCATAGTTATGAAGTTTGATGCTGATGGAGGCAGAGAAACAAAATCGAGTTTTTGGCTCATTATTCTGTTTGTTTTTGTTTATTTTTTCACTGACAATTTTCATAACTTCCATCTATGTCCCATATTTTTAATTTATGGAGAATGTTCTTTGTTTTTAACTTTGCTTCTTTTTTGATGATGTTTCAGTTTGCTGCAGTTCCTCAGGGACTTCTTTTCCTCCTGATGATAGACGGTGGAAGCAGAAATGGAGTCAAAGGGAAAAGCTGCATCTGCAGTGAGTCTGACTGAAAAGTCCTTCAGCTGAGGGTTTGAGTCCAGAGAGGACCTGTGTGCAGACGCTGCAGGCCTGAGAGCAGCAGCGTTTGTTCCATCTGCAGCAGCAAACACAAACCTGGAAGGTTCAGATGTTCCCGGATCAGAACACCGAGTCACAAAAGCCTTTTGGGGAAGGCGGCATGAAAACAGCAGATAAAGCGGGTCAAGCAGCGTCTTGGGATCACAGAAGGAACCAGAACCACGTTTTGCTTTGGAACAGGACTTCTCTGACCCGTTGCTGCTGGAATCTAGTCTGACATGTAAAGCCGCTGCCGTCAGGTCAGGCGGCTTCATGGAGGCTTAAAGAGCAGAGGAACCAGCGGATGCTGTGGTTCCTCTCTGACAGCTGTCTGCATCCTTTACCACAAACTGCGTCTAGGCGGTTGTCATGACAACATCCTCCAGTTTTCAGAAGGCTTATAGGAATTCTTTGGTAAACCACAAAAATGGCGGCGTGGTCGGACACAGCGGCTACTCCAAGTTTCCTTTGTCCTGTTCATCTTCAGCCAATGAGAACGCACGTAAACTTCCAACAAAACTCAGAACGACGATGCGGGACAGATTGTAAAATGCAGATATGGTCGACAAACTCAAACCTCAAACCTGGACAGGAGAAACTGAGACGCTACGAGGCGTCTGTTAACGACTGGAGTCAAACCTCAAAACCACAGTCTCACCTACAGACGCAAACCGTACGGGGCGGCGGCACGAGATGCAAGGAGGTAAACAAGACCTGCTCTTCCTACACGCCAACTCTCACGGGTTTGTTTTTCCTTCCCTTAGAGTCAATCTGACCCATGTTTGGGAACGTTCACCTGAACTCTGGTTTGGACCAATCAGGAGAACTCTGGTCCTCCTGAGACCGCGGGCCTCTGTTCTCCTGCAGATGAACTCTGGTACGGTTCACTTCAGTGTGAATGCAGACTAACTTTCTAGAGAGGAGGGGGAGGGGGAGGGGGAGGTGCTGAAAGCTCTGTGTGTTTGGAGGAGAAACAAACATCCACGGCGAGAATCAGAATCAGGACGGCGTTGGGGATGATGGGTAAAGAGGAGCAGTGAGGAGCTTCTTCAGAGCCGCTGTCCTCCTTGCTGCTGCTTTCCCTTCCTTGTCGTAAACACAACAACAAAGGTTTAGCTCAGTACTGGGAGCTTTTCAATGTGTTGCCTGTGATCAGTAACCGGTTAGAGTCCCATCAGCCGTCATGCAGCCCCACAGCACCGCGTGTGAAACCAAACCGGAGGGCGGCATCGACATCCAGCTCATTCCAGCAGAAACACTTAGGATTTTCACCGGGTTGTACGTCCAGCTGGATGCCCCACTGTGGGCTGCTTTGGGTTTTTGACCCCCGGTTCTCTGAATGTCTGCTATAAAATCAAAACTGGGTCATTCTGGGGGGGGTCACTTTGGTGTTCAGACCATTTTAATGTACATATAAAGGATTATA
This sequence comes from Oryzias latipes, assembly GCF_053564925.1. NCBI lineage: Eukaryota > Metazoa > Chordata > Actinopteri > Beloniformes > Adrianichthyidae > Oryzias > Oryzias latipes. The sequence goes on from NC_136255.1 coordinate 28,369,377, forward strand.
GTGAGACAAAAACACGGTGATCATCACTCTCTGAGTAACCTGAGTAAGAACACGGCAAACCCGTTAACCTGCAGATCTGTCACTATTAACCAGCTCCAACAGCTGTTTGCAGCACTGCGGCGTCTCCGTTTCACAGATCAACGAGTCCAGAACACTCCAGGAGTGACCAAAGCCGTCACCGTCAGCACATCTGAGTCCTCTGCAGGTGAGCCGTAATCCCTAATCCCAGACGACCTCCGTGACCTTTGCCCGGTGGCGTCGGCTGGACCTTTATCTTCTGAGTGGATCCGTCACCAAATCTCTCAGACTGCTTCAAATCTGTGACTTTAATAACCAACAGGGATTCAAATGAGTTTGCTGAAGCTCAAGGAGAAACTGTTGTCCATCGGGTTTGACCTCAAAGGGGCAAAGGTCAAGCTCAAAGGTCAAAGTTAAATTGTGTCTTGTTGTGATGGACATGTGTGTAAGGTGTTTCGATGTCAGTGTTTTTCCACCTTTTTTGAGCCAAGGCCCTCTTTAACCGTGACCAAAGTCCTGCGGCTCACCAGCATCCAAACATTAAAAAAGCAGAACCTCCTCGTCTGTATTGATCTACAGTCCCTCCATGATCTCACAGGCATTTGGGGGATAACGAAAAGCTGGAAGCTGCAGCTGTTTTTTTCTAAAAAAATGGAATAAAAGGTATTTTTTAGTCATAATTTTCAACTAAATTATTTAAAATTTTACCTGGTAGTTGTTTTTTCCTCCAGTTTATTAACATGCAATCTAATGTAACCTCACAAAAAAACAAATCTATTCTTTCTAAACAGATGAAGATGAGGCCTGTAAACACCAGCAGAGATCCGCTGGAAGTTCTGAAAACACTGAATCTTCCAGGGTTTGCATGAACAGGAAGTGATCTCTTTGTTGGCTCTGAACATTTCAATCAGATCACAAGTTTAAAACAGTCCCATTTATAAAATATTAAAGGTAATTCTGCATGAAAACAACATGCCTCTGTTCCAGGAGGCTGATGGTGCTTCATCTTCATGACTCCCATCGGTAGCCTTGAACAGCTTTGTCAGAGTTGGGTTCTGAGCGTAGATGTTGTCTCCGTATGTCTGCAGTGCTGCTGGTCACACAGTCGCCTCCTTGTTTTGTCAAGCCGACGTTTTTGCAGAGTTTCTACTGTAGCTGTGCCCTGCAGGAGCCTCCCGAGAACACCGACAGCATTCTCTGCTGGAGCTCTGACGCAGAGCAGAACAGCCGACTTTCTGCAGTCAGATGTGGCCAAACGGATTCAAAGGCCAGATAAGCCCCGCTGCCGTTTCCACAGACGGCCTGGTGGCTTTACGTCAGCCTGTCAGAGTCCAGGTCGGGTCATGAATGTGTGTCTGCTTCCTTCACAACAACCTCATCTGAGAAAACAAGGACACAGAACGCAGAAAAGGAACCTGGAATCCATCTACCATCTAAAAAGGTCAGATGTCATGAATCCATCAGTGAGATGCTTTGCAGGGGAGCCCCATACCATTGCACTCCCACCTCCATGTCTGACTCCCTTTGAGTCCAGGTTTTGTGGGTCATCCGGATGATCCTCTGGGATCTGGTTCCCCATCAGTGTCTGTCTTCCTGACTGTAGGGTCGTGAACTCTGACCTTCCTTCCATCTCCTTCTGCTTCTTTATGGCCTCCTGGATGCCTCCTCCTCCTCCTCGTGTTCTTGAACTCCTTTTGGCCTCTTGCTCCTCTGAAGGCTTTTCTCAGTCCAGTTTCCTCCGTCAGTGGATGGAGGGTCTCTCTGAGGTTCTCTGTGTGGCGGAGGGTTCGGGCTCCTGTTTCGGATTCTTCCTGGTGACGTTCTGCTGGGTTCTGTTGGAGGATGACTCTCCAGCTGGTTGTGACTGATGCACTGGTGGTGTGTTCCTGCTCAGACCTGGTCAGGGTCAAATAGACCCTGGAGCCTATCTTATGGTGAAGGTCAGGGGCGTGGCCCACTGAAGGTTCTGGTACCTAACAGAGACACATGTGTGTGGAGGTGTTGTTTGGCCTTCAAAGGAAACTGAGTGAAGGTTGAAAGCTGCATGAAAAGGTCATCAGCATTTCACCTCTGAGGAGGAGGAGACGGTTGGTGAACGCTGATGAAGGACAGCAGAAAACCGAGGTCCATGACTCGTTCTTCCAGACAGGATGAAGGACGGCGTGTGTCGCTGCCACACACTTGTCTCCATAGACTCCTAACGTCAGTATCGAATTAGCAGGAGCGTCTTCTTGTCCCGCCATTAGCGGGGTGGGGGTGGGGGTGACGTAGGTTTTCTGATGACGAAGAGCAAAGGTGGTCAGAAGAAGGCGCTGGTTCCTGTCACTCTCAGGACGCCTCAGGATTGGTGTCAAATGTCAGGAGTTTGAGTCCGCCTCACTCCTTCATGAGCGCCACAGTCCTGAACCCGCTGCAGACCAATAAAGTTCTGGTTCTGGATGGTTTCTCTGAATCGGGCTGAGATAAAAAAAACAAACACTTTTTTGACTTTATGATTTCCCGAGAGCCCGGCTGGCGTTTCCCATCAATGCAGCGCCGCGGTCACGCGGGAACCATCAGCGGTATCGATAACCGTCTGTTTACACACAGAGTCCGCCTCATTTAGCCTGTAATGACAGGACGGGGGCGGGGGGCGGATGGAGGTTAAGGACAGCTTTTATGGGGGGAGAGAACAGGATGACGTGGGAGGACGGGCCTGAAAAATTTGAAGAAGAAAATAAGTGAACCCCAGAGCTCTAAAGGAAAACAGTTCAGGTTTCCAAAGAGAGAATTATGGGATGGATGTTTGGGAGACCAGACTAGAAGCTCCTCCAATAAAACCCCTATATGGAGGAGACGTCTGCAGAGCTCCAGATGAGGTAACCCATGTCCCGACCCACAACCCCCCCCCCCTTTAGGACAGAACCAGCTGACCACCTTAGTCAGCACATCAGCCCCACAAGTGCAGCCGTTTGAGGGGCAGTTGATCCGGGGGGGGGGTCCAGCTGCAGTGCAGTTCAGCTGACCTCTGATCATCTACAGGAAGTGTTGGGTCGGCATCACGGCTCAGTCTGACTTGTTCTCATCATCATCGTCTCTTTTTGGCTGATAAATCCTGAATTCTGGAGAAAAGGTCACATCGTCTGCATAAAGACTTATTTCATGACGGACGTGTTTTGTCTTTTTGCTGCAGCCAGAAGGTTTTGGGAGAGACAGTCACCACAAACGCTGGACTTGTCAGGTTTGGGTTTTACTAGGAAAACGTTTCTTAAATTAAATGTCTTGTTGTCACATTCTGACGTTATGGATCATTGAAGATATGAAAACAGAACGCAGGTCAAGAGATTTGAAGAGGAAAAGCTTTTTCTGGAGCAGGGCGCTCATGATGGGCAAATGTCAGCAGTTGCATAAACAGCAGATGCTCTGACGAGCTGTGCACGTGAACGTGCACGTGTGTTTACAGCACTGAGCGTCTGGGCCGAGTGTTTTCCTCAGAATCATATTGGATTAGCAGGACATCAGATTGTTGGTGATCAGGGTGATGAGTCAGAGCTGTGAGGAGAAGGCAGCTCCTCCTCTGGAAGGAGGTTTCAGCGCCGGCACGCATGAGCGGGCCGTTCCGTAAACATGGAGGCACTTTTCCTTCCAGCATCCCTGCTTTCTCCTTTGGGAAGCTTCAGAGGCGGAAGGGCTGATCCCATGTCAGCCAAAAACCTCTGTTCGCTGCACAAAACGCCTCCTTCTCGCATGTTTCTTTGCACATGTATGAAGAAATGTCTGCTTCAGGGTGAATGTGCTCCTTTTTTAAGGAGCTAGTTTTGAAACCGTTTCTTTCCTTGGATAACGTTTTTGAATGTGACCTCAAGTGCAGAGAAAACGGCACCAAAACGCAGCTTGATGGATTTTGGCTGGAGGCTAATTAAATGAACTGAAACCAAGTCAGTTCACTGAGGAGCCACTAGGTGGCTCCAGTCTGAACAAACATAATTAGTCTTTGCTGCTGCAGTCATGCAGAACAGCTGGGAGCAGCTTTTATTTTTAGAGTCATTGTTCTGTTGAGGAGCCATCAAACCCCAAACCAAAGAGATGCTCCGCCTCTGAAGCAGACGCCACGCTGAATTAACGGCGTGAGCCTCATCGTCAGGCGGGTCCTTCTGCATCAGATGAGCTGCAGAAACGCTCAGTCAGGGAGGCTTCTGTCCATCTGCCCTCCCCAGGGGGGCCGCTCTGAAAAACAACCCTCAGTGTGTTGGGGGGGCAAAGACATCACATGAATATAAATGATAAAGGTTTCAAAGCGGGAAGCAAAGACGGCTCAGCATGAAAGGAGCAGATTTATGACACGATGAGCCAATAAAGAAAAATGACACGGAGAGAGTCATGAAAGCAGAAGAAATAGAAACATAAATCTGAAATAAAAATGGGAAGGATAATGTTTATAAACTCCTATTAAATGGTTAAAAAGACATTCAAAGAAAAAGAAAAACAGAATTTTATTACCCAAAAAAAAAGTACAATGAAGTCATAATAAATCAATTTATTTCTAAAAGTAAACAAGAAAACTTGATAAAAATATCTGTAATTTATGGAAAAACGTTGAAAAATCAAAGTAAAAAAGAAACTAACTTCCTTCCCCTTAAATTTGAAAAGAAAAAGAAAAAAGCTGTTCCTGCGTGCAATAACCAACTACATTACCCAGAATGCACTGTACGAGGATCACAGTTGCGCTTGTGGAAGTCATTGATTTTTGAATTTGAAGAAAATAAGTTATAGAATTATTTCGTAAAAAGAGACGCTTTTTTTATTCTCCTCGTGAAAAAACAATTCCGAACAAACAAATGAACAGCATTATCCACAATGCACCACGCGGGATCACAGTTCCACGTGACGTAGCGAGGCCTTCTGCGTTTCTCCCTGACCCTTTGAACGTAGCGCCGGTGTCTCGCGCGCGGATGTGTGAGCGCGTGCCTCTGGAGTGCTGCGGGGGGCTGGAAAACGTGGATCTGTCCAAGGTAAAGACTGAGGCGTTTATGTTTCTGACCAGAACCCAACCGGGCCGAGTTTCTGGGTCTGTCCGGATCCGGAACACCAGCGGGTCCGTTCCCCTTTAAAATAAAAGCCCGCCGGTTTCTGCTTTGAACGTAAAGAGACACGCGGCGATTCTGAGCAAACGGACGTCTGTACGTTAACACCTGGTCACGTGACTCTCCTCAGTGCGTTCATGCCAGGGCGTTTATTATGGTTAAGGAACAAGCCATTTACTATTTGAGTTCCTTTCACGTTAGTTCAGAAAATATCCAGATTCTGTAAACATTGATATGATCCTTCAAAATAAAAGTTTTTATTATTATTATTTTTAAAATAGCTTTATTTTGATGCTTTCAGCCAAAAGTGTCAATAAACGTTTTATTTATTTAGATTGTTATTTTAAAAAAGAAAAACGTGGATGCCAATCAATTAGTTTAAAAGACAATTCAAATATTGTAGATATCTTTAAGAAAATCTGGAAAACCAAAGTTAAGAAAATTGGAATTGGTTTCTTTTGACCAACCACACAAAAAAGAGAGAGAAAAGCTAACCATCAAATGAAGAAAACATTTCTCCATATCTGTACAGAAGCAGATGGGACGTCTGGAATCGTGTGTCTGTGAGATGAAGACGCTTCTGTTTCTGGAAAAGTGGGGCTACTCTTACGGAAATGTAAAAATGATTGAATTCCGGCGGTACTCTCTCCGCGCGGTGGGGGGGTTCACATTACACCTGAGCCGGGGGTGTTTGTGTCCCTGGGGGGTGGGTCCTGGTCCTTGCCCCTGAGCACTGGGCCCCGCCAAATTTCCAACTGTGGCCGAGCCTGGTCGGGCAATATTTACAACACCCCTTGTGGGCCACCCTTTTTTCCCCGGGGTTCCCCCCTCCTGGGCGGGGGCGGCGGGCCCCTGCCTTGCTCCTCCCTGGACCAACCGTGGGCCGGGTGGGTGGCTGCCTGGAGTGCGGAGCGGGTCTCCCTTGGGGGGTCCTGGCTCGCACCTGGGGTCGGGGCGGGGGGATGCCCGGAACTCCTGGGTGGTGGTGGGGTGCTCGTCTGGGGCTGTGGGCGTCCTTCTCCGGTGGGGCCCTGCGTTGGTCTCTTCCGGCGCGGCGGGGGGGCGGCTTTCCTGGCTGGGCTGGGGCGGCGCTCTCTTTCCCTCCCTGCTCTCTGGCTCTGGGGGCCTCGCGGCGGTCCTGCTGGCCCTGGCCTGGGTGGCGGTCTTGGTCGCCCGGGGGGCGGTTGTTCCCTGCCTGTTCCCGTGTGGCGTTGGGGGGATTCAGCTGCCGCTGCTGCTGCGGCGGGGGTCTGGGTGTGGGGGTGGCTGGGCGCTCCTCCTCCTTCTTTTCACATTCCACCATCCATTTTAGAAGAACATAAACACTCACCTGAGCACAGGTGTTAGCTCACCTTTGCACTAATAGTTTGCATGATTGAGTGAATGAAAGATTTCACACTAGTTGGTTTAAAGGCATAGGTATGCGTGTGTGAACACTATCTGTTTTGTGTACATGTTGACATGTGGACATTTTTTGCAGCTAGCAGGGGGGTATTCCAGAAAGCAGGTTATAATAGCTCCCACGATAAGTTTGAGGCTAAGGAAGTTGATAACCTCAGCTTTCGGTTCCAGAAATGGAGGTATGTTTCAGGGTAGGTCAAGTTGCCATGGCAACTCATGCTCTGAACATAACCTGGTCCGGAGCAGGTTTAGTTGAAGATTAGTTTGTTTACAGAGAGGTGAAGCAGCATGGCGTGTCCATTTGAAGATGATTTAGTGGATGAAAAAGCTCAGATAAAACTTTTTACACCATGAGAGGGTGATAAGACCACATATGGATGTTGGAAAGATAAACTTTTTTACTTTGATCTAACTTAATTATTTGCTTCAGTTAAGATAAATCATTTTTTGTTAGGTCACCTTAAAAATAACACATAGTTTTCAGACAATTATTCTCCTTTCGGTCAAATTAATTCAATTAAGTAGGTGTAACTTTGATGCTGCTGTTAAATCGGCACCGCAAGGGATTCTGGGATATCATTCCCTTTGCCTGTCTGGACGGATTTGGGTTTAAGTGTGGGTTTTTTACAAAATGTGTTTAGTTGTATAGCTGTTTTACCGTGTTTCACCGTGTTTGGCCGAGCTATTTTGTCTTACTATGCTTACGTCTCTGCACCATGAGTGAGAGTAAAGTCGAGGATGATGAGTTTATATAGCACCTCTACCACCCAAACCTGTTATGTCAGAAATGGAATATTCTGTGATGAATTTTTGCACTCTGTGCATTTTTTCCGTTCTTTTTATTGTTAAAAAATGAGAATATCTGCCGGCTCAAACTTAGACATATGAAAATTCAAGAAATATAAGTAATTAAGATGGAAAAAAGATTGATGAAGTAATGTGACATTTAGTTAGATAAATACGTAAATTTGAGTTGTATAAACAATTATTGAGTTTGAATAAATTTAACTAAATTATCTTTCAGCCGTGTTACTTTTTTGATGGACTTATAATTTCTATCCGCCGTCATTAAAATCTCAGACTCCGTCTCACTTCCGTCTCAAGTGTCGCGCTTTCTTTTTTTTTCTCCACGCGTTTCCATGGTGAGTCCAGAAATCGGCGATCTATTGAGAATGTCTTTATGTACCGTGCATTAACCCAGGGTTACCAAGTCGAGCGTAATTACGCCAACTCATATCCGGTCTTTTGGAACCGACATACCCAGAGTAAGCAAGTTCAGGCGGATTTCAGCCAGAGTTCAGGCTTAAAGTCAGGCTAGTTTAAACATGCTTCCTGGAACACCTCCCAGGTGTGTTGATAATATTTGAGTGTGTGTGTGAACAGGCCCCGCCCTTTTTGTACTACATTTGAACTGTACCGTAATGATAAACAACCAGTAAACCTGTCTGCTCTATGCTGCTTCATGGTCTTACCCCCCCTCTCACTATCACCCCCCCCCCCTCTCTCTAACATCCCTCTCTCTTCTTCCCTTCTTTCCTTTTCCGTCCGGTCCAACACCAAAGATTTTCAGACATGATTGAAATCAATAAAGTTTGGCCTCAATTACAAAAGGGGTTTATTCAGACATACCTTTGGTTTGTCTGAAGATTAATAACCCCTCTTGTTAAAGTAAAATATGTCCAACACAAGAGGCCCTCAGCTCTCATCTGTCTGCCCATCTGTTGGACAGGACGAGTTAAAAAAAAAAAAAAAAAAGATTGAATTCTGTCCTTACAGCAGAGCAGGCCCACATCACCACACTCCCACCTCTGTGTCAGGTAGAAGCATCAATTGTTTTAATGCGGAGAAACCACAGACAGCATTCAGAAGAGTTTTCCTGGTGGAAGATAGAGAAGGCGGCTGCGGTCGCAGGGCTGCTGCCTCAACAAGGGCGTTCTCCAGAATGTGCTGATCCACCTGAACTCAAGGGTTCTTGGAAACGGGCTCAAGCATGACTTTGGGCGGAGCAAACGGGGACAGGAGCACCGTGGAGGAAGCGCTCGGCGGCTGATGAAGGCTTGTCTCTTTCAGATGGACGTCAGCCTGGTTGGAGACTTCCTGCGACACGTCGACCTTCAGGACTCCAGCTTCTGCATTGCTGTGGCCGCCATCGCCTTCAACCCTCTTTTCTGGAACACGGTGAGATTCTGCACAGGGTTCCTCCTTCTGGCCGTGAGCTGAGAGCTGCTTTCACCGATCGCAGCAGGTTCCACGGGGTTCGAACGCCGTCGCTGAAGCTAGAGTCAGATGCCTGCAGAGGAGATGGAGGAAACTGGAGCTTTGGGTCCAGGACAGTGTAGAACGTTGAGGTGAAATGTGTTTTCTGCAGGGCGCAGTGATGGTTTTGGGTCAGGGGGAAAGAAGCCACTGAAAACCCAGCAGATGCAGCAGAACCGTGTTGGCTGTTCTGGAGCCTCTGTGAGTGAAGGAACTCTGAACCAAGATGGCGTCTGTCTGTTGAACTGATAGCGTATCGGCGTTCTGCCTGATAACAAAACAAAAGCCTGTGCTTGGATCAGCAGGCTGCTTCAGCCCAGCATGTGTTGCATCATCTACAGTCCTGTGACTGTGCAGCAGCGTCAGCAGGACAGCTGTGGGATCCAAACAGCTTCTCAGCAGCTGCTTCTCTCTGAAATCATCCGGCTGTTTATTTCCCCAGATGACCGGCGGGAATTCAAACGCTGTTTTTAAAAAGGTAGCATAACGGCGCCCCAGCCTCATGCCCCGCCCTCCCACGCGGAGCGAAGGCAGAAGTCCTGTCTGTGGGGAAAGATGATGAGGCCTCCCCTCCCACAAAAGTAGATCAACTTTTATGTAAACGGGAACCTGCTGCAGAGCAGGCCCACACCATCACACTGCCACCTCCATGCCTGATGTTTGGAGACGTTCTCCTTCCAGAAAGTTCCTCTTGTCTGGTCAGAGCATTGGTCAGGATGTTCCTCTGAAGGAACTCGGCATGGATCCACGTCTGTCCAGACGTCTGTGCGTCTCGGTGAAGGTTCTCTGAGGGCGATGGTCTGCTCCGGGTTTCCTCCAAAGCATCGCTCTGACGTTTCCAGGCGTTCCTCGTGCTGCTGGTCGTAACCTGAGCGGGAGGCTTTCATCCGCCGAAGCTCGCCGTGAGTCGTAGTTTGAGACGGATGATTGATGAAGTCTCTCCAGCAGTGACTCCGTCCAGCAGGACACACCAAGAGCCATTTACCGCAGTGTTTTCAGCCAGTGTGCCGTGGGAAATCACCCTCATTCACTGATCTAAAAACATTCCCATCTCCAGGATTTCAGCTCTGTGTTCATCCAAACAGGCCCTGATAAAACACTGAGTAGTTAGGAATATGAAAGATCATAAAATACTTTTATCTTTGTGTTTATTTGATTCTATTAAAGACATCAACAGATAAAAATGACTGTACTGCGATTTAGCCGCAGCTTTAGCTCTGATTTTGGAAAAGTCCCGCCCCTTTAACTGTCTTCACCAATCATTCTTGGAGGCGTAATCAAGTGTCATCAGTCTGACCAATCAGAAGTGGATAAAGTCTTCACTTCCTTGTTCTGATTCTGCTCATAAAGTCTCTCAGTTCCAACAGAAATACCAGCTAAAGCTCGTCTTTAGCGGTGTATCTTTCCACAGAATCCGGTGTCAGACCGTGGAACAAGAGAAAAAAACCATGAAGCTCAGAGAAGAGAGTCTGCCATCACTACATCTCCCATGATGCATTGGGTTAAAGTGACAGCGTCTCAGTGCACTATGAGTCTTCCCTGTTAAACGTCTTAAACCACAACGAACACACATCAACCAGTTTTTAAATCTAACGATTTTTATTCCATCTTTTAGAAAAAACAGCTGTAGCTTCCAGCTTTTTCTGCCACAATTATCACAGAAATGCACGTGAGATCATGGAGGGACTGTGGATCAATACAGACTACGAGTTTCTGCTTTTTTTTACATTTTTGATGCTGGTGCGCCGCAGGATTTTTGTCAAAGTTAAAGTGTGCCGTGGCTGAAAAAAGGTTGAAAAACACTGATCTACTGCATTACAGCTGATGTAACCAAGGGCCACTTGGCCCCACATGTGATGCCAAATGGCCCCCTGGGGCATTGTGTTGGAAGATGAGCTGTAAGTGGCAGAAATGAGGGGTTATAGAGCAGCCTTAGAAAGCAGCAATACTGAAGGAACCCACTCCAGAAAGATCTTTCTGTATCCGTCAGCCTCAGTCTGATGCCACGGAACCATCCTGTCCAAAGACGGTCAAGGAGACGGAAATGCCTTAGAGACAAACCATGATGGTTCCCACAAAGTGGAGAACTTCTGTAGGTTCTAGTTCATTCCACGTCTGCTTCCACCTCATTCACTTTCACACCAAACTCACTTCAACATGGAGGAACAGGGATTCTTCTGGAAAAATAAGACTTTTTGGAAATATCAAGGACATAGAACGCTCAGAGAACCCATAGAGACTGAATGTTTCTGCTCATTTTTCTACCTTCACGCTGCGGCAGGTCAGAGTGAACACCTGTACGACACATATGGGCGTGGCCTAAGGACGCTGTACGGCAGCATCACCTGTACATCAGTGCGTGGAACTTCCATTATCCTTACGAAGACTTCACGGTATTCTTACCACCCACAATGGAACAATGGAACGTTCCATTTTCATGACCGGACCACAGTGAAGTGGTTGTGAGTCTCAAGAGAACAGCAGAAACAGCTGAGCTGAAGAGGCAGCCGACAGGCACGACACAATCCTGTGTCTCAAGATGACCCCCCCTCTGGCACGTCTGAGCTCCTGTACCTGACCGTGGACCCCCCCTCTGGCTCATCTGAGCTCCTGTACCTGACCGTGGACCCCCCCTCTGGCTCATCTGAGCTCCTGTACCTGACTGTGGACCCCCCCTCTGGCACGTCTGAGCTCCTGTACCTGACCGTGGACCCCCCCTCTGGCTCATCTGAGCTCCTGTACCTGACCGTGGACCCCCCCTCTGGCTCATCTGAGCTCCTGTACCTGACCGTGCCCCCCCCTCTGGCTCATCTGAGCTCCTGTACCTGACCGTGGACCCCCCCTCTGGCTCATCTGAGCTCCTGTACCTAACCATGGACCCCCCCCCCCCCTGGCTCATCTGAGCTCCTGTACCTGACTGTGGACCCCCCCTCTGGCACGTCTGAGCTCCTGTACCTGACCGTGGACCCCCCCTCTGGCTCATCTGAGCTCCTGTACCTGACCGTGGACCCCCCCCCCCCCCTGGCTCATCTGAGCTCCTGTACCTGACTGTGGACCCCCCCCTCTGGCACGTCTGAGCTCCTGTACCTGACCGTGGACCCCCCCTCTGGCTCATCTGAGCTCCTGTACCTGACCGTGCCCCCCCCCTCTGGCTCATCTGAGCTCCTGTACCTGACCGTGCCCCCCCCTCTGGCTCCAGCCGTCCCCCAACTCCATCTGGATGAAGCTCGTCTGCTGGACTTTAACCATGTAGTTGTAGAGTTAGATAAGCTAACTCTTCTCCATGAGTTCTGGTCCATCGTCTGTCTGTCCTGGGGGAGGATCCCTCCTTCATGTGGACACCCCATGAGGTTTCTGCTTTTCTACCTGAATCCATGTTTTTAGAGTTTTTCCTTACAGAGAAGGGGGGGGTCTGAGGTCAGAGATGTTAGTTCAGTTCAGTCTGTTTAGTTCAACAATCAGCTGTTGCATGTTGTGATTTCATATTTATAATATTACCGGAGTGAAACCTGTTGAGACGACTGTGTTGTGACATTGTTCCAGAGAACAGATCTCATTCTTCCGAGCAGAAGACGTGGACGTTCAGGAACACCAGTCTTGACTGGAAGAGGTTAGAGACTGCTGTAACCGTTCCTGCTCCCTTTGGCGCCGCCGTTTCCTCGCTCAGCTGGAGCTGACTTCCACATCTGGTTACTCACAGCTGGGTGGACGCTCTGAAGTCACAGACTGAGAAAGGGGTTAATCCACACCTAGAACCATCTGAGTAGGATGGTAAAGCCCGTCACTCTGGCCTCGTGTGAAGGGGCGGGTTGGAGCGTCAATCGACGGCCGTCTGAACGGACTCTGCAGGGTTTGTCGGCTCGGTGGTCCTCAGCAGTCATTTCTGAGGCGCCTGCTGCGTTCAGGAGTGTAGGAAAGCATTGTTTTGTTAACACGTCTTTAACCCTGCAGACTCTCAAAGGAAGAGCGTGAAACTAGCGGCAAAAACAGCCGTCTCATCATCATCATCATCATCATCGCTGTGACATTTCTGAAGCTCTGATCCCACAAAGGAGTCCACTCATGAAGAACGTGAGCCGAGGAGAACCCTACAGACCAGAAGGAGTCCAGGAACACGAGGAGCAGCAGGAGCAGAGGGTCAGAACCCCCCTACGTTCAGTCGTCTACAGCAGAATGGGAGGTCTGCAAGTCTTGAAGGAACATCTGGTCTGTGGAGAACGGCGTTCCCCTCAAGGGGGGGGGCTGCATGCGCTCTGATAGTCAGGCTTTGCATCTGAACGCTGTGTTCCGCTGTGTTCCGCTGTGTCCCACTGTGTTCCGCTGTGTTCCGCTGTGTTCCACTGTGTCCCACTGTGCTCCACTGTGTCCCACTGTGTCCCACTGTGTTCCTCTGTGTTCCACTGTGTTCCGCTGTGTTCCACTGTGTTCCGCTGTGTCCCACTGTGTCCCACTGTGTTCCACTGTGTTCCACTGTGTTCCGCTGTGTCCCACTGTGTTCCACTGTGTCCCACTGTGTTCCACTGTGTCCCACTGTGCTCCACTGTGTTCCACTGTGTTCCACTGTGTCCCACTGTGCTCCACTGTGTCCCACTGTGTCCCACTGTGTTCCTCTGTGTTCCACTGTGTTCCACTGTGTTCCGCTGTGTCCCACTGTGTCCCACTGTGTTCCACTGTGTCCCACTGTGCTCCGCTGTGTTCCACTGTGTCCCACTGTGTCCCACTGTGCTCCGCTGTGTTCCACTGTGTCCCACTGTGTCCCACTGTGTCCCACTGTGTTCCTCTGTGTTCCACTGTGTTCCACTGTGTCCCACTGTGCTCCACTGTGTCCCACTGTGTCCCACTGTGTTCCTCTGTGTTCCACTGTGTTCCGCTGTGTTCCACTGTGTTCCGCTGTGTTCCACTGTGTTCCGCTGTGTCCCACTGTGTCCCACTGTGTTCCACTGTGTCCCACTGTGCTCCGCTGTGTTCCACTGTGTCCCACTGTGTTCCGCTGTGTTCCGCTGTGTTCCACTGTGTTCCACTGTGTTCCACTGTGTCCCACTGTGTTCCTCTGTGTTCCACTGTGTTCCGCTGTGTTCCACTGTGTTCCGCTGTGTTCCACTGTGTTCCGCTGTGTCCCACTGTGTCCCACTGTGTTCCACTGTGTCCCACTGTGCTCCGCTGTGTTCCACTGTGTCCCACTGTGTTCCGCTGTGTTCCGCTGTGTCCCACTGTGTCCCACTGTGTTCCACTGTGTCCCACTGTGCTCCGCTGTGTTCCACTGTGTCCCACTGTGTCCCGCTGTGTTCCGCTGTGTTCCACTGTGTTCCACTGTGTTCCACTGTGTCCCACTGTGTTCCACTGTGTCCCACTTTGTTCCACTGTGTTCCGCTGTGTCCCACTGTGTCCCACTGTGCTCCGCTGTGTTCCACTGTGTTCCGCTGTGTTCCGCTGTGTTCCACTGTGTTCCACTGTATTCCGCTGTGTTCCACTGTGTTCCACTGTGTTCCACTGTGTTCCACTGTGTCCCACTGTGTTCCACTGTGTCCCACTTTGTTCCACTGTGTTCCGCTGTGTCCCACTGTGTCCCACTGTGCTCCGCTGTGTTCCACTTTGTTCCACTGTGTTCCGCTGTGTCCCACTGTGTTCCACTGTGTCCCACTGTGTCCCACTGTGTCCCACTGTGTTCCACTGTGTTCCGCTGTGTCCCCCTGTGTTCCACTGTGTCCCACTGTGTTCCACTGTGTTCCACTGTGTTCCGCTGTGTCCCACTGTGTTCCGCTGTGTCCCACTGTGTCCCACTGTGTTCCACTGTGTTCCACTGTGTTCCACTGTGTCCCACTGTGTCCCACTGTGTTCCACTGTGTTCCGCTGTGTCCCACTGTGTCCCGCTGTGTCCCGCTGTGCTCCGCTGTGTTCCACTGTGTCCCACTGTGTTCCGCTGTGTTCCACTGTGTTCCGCTGTGTTCCGCTGTGTCCCGCTGTGTTCCACTGTGTCCCGCTGTGTTCCACTGTGTCCCACTGTGTCCCACTGTGTTCCACTGTGTCCCACTGTGTCCCACTGTGTCCCGCTGTGTCCCACTGTGTCCCACTGTGCTCCGCTGTGTTCCACTGTGTCCCACTGTGTTCCGCTGTGTCCCACTGTGCTCCGCTGTGTTCCACTGTGTCCCACTGTGTCCCACTGTGTCCCACTGTGTTCCACTGTGTCCCCCTGTGTTCCACTGTGTCCCACTGTGTCCCACTGTGTCCCACTGTGTTCCACTGTGTCCCGCTGTGTTCCGCTGTGTTCCGCTGTGTTCCGCTGTGTTCCGCTGTGTTCCGCTGTGTCCCGCTGTGTTCCGCTGTGCTCCGCTGTGTTCCACTGTGTTCCGATGTGTTCCACTGTGTTCCGCTGTGTTCCGCTGTTCTCCGCTGTGTTCCACTGTGTTCCGCTGTGTTCCACTGTGTTCCACTGTCTTCCACTGTGTTCCACTGTGTTCCGCTGTGTTCCACTGTGTTCCACTGTGTTCCGCTGTGTTCCACTGTGTTCCACTGTGTTCCGCTGTGCTCCGCTGTGTTCCACTATGTTCCGCTGTGTTCCGCTGTGTTCCGCTGTGCTTCGCTGTGTTCTACTGTGTTCCGCTGTGCTTCGCTGTGTTCTACTGTGTTCTACTGTGTTCCACTGTGTTCCGCTGTGTTCCACTGTGTTCCACTGTGTTCCACAGTGTTCCGCTGTGTTCCACTGTGTTCCGCTGTGTTCCACTGTGTTCCGCTGTGTTCCACTGTGTTCCACTGTCTTCCACTGTGTTCCACTGTGTTCCGCTGTGTTCCACTGTGTTCCGCTGTGTTCCACTGTGTTCCACTGTGTTCCGCTGTGCTCCGCTGTGCTCCGCTGTGTTCCACTATGTTCCGCTGTGTTCCGCTGTGTTCCGCTGTGCTTCGCTGTGTTCTACTGTGTTCTACTGTGTTCCACTGTGTTCCGCTGTGTTCCACTGTGTTCCACTGTGTTCCACTGTGTTCCGCTGTGCTCCGCTGTGTTCCACTGTGTTCCGCTGTGCTCCGCTGTGTTCCACTGTGTTCCGATGTGTTCCACTGTGTTCCGCTGTGTTCCGCTGTTCTCCGCTGTGTTCCACTGTGTTCCGCTGTGTTCCACTGTGTTCCACTGTCTTCCACTGTGTTCCACTGTGTTCCGCTGTGTTCCACTATGTTCCACTGTGTTCCGCTGTGTTCCACTGTGTTCCACTGTGTTCCGCTGTGCTCCGCTGTGTTCCACTATGTTCCGCTGTGTTCCGCTGTGTTCCGCTGTGCTTCGCTGTGTTCTACTGTGTTCTACTGTGTTCCACTGTGTTCCGCTGTGTTCCACTGTGTTCCACTGTGTTCCACAGTGTTCCGCTGTGTTCCACTGTGTTCCGCTGTGTTCCACTGTGTTCTGCTGTTTTCCACTATGTTCCACTGTGTTCCACTGTGCTCCGCTGTGCTTCGCTGTGTTCCACTGTGCTCCGCTGTGCTTCGCTGTGTTCCACTGTGTTCCGCTGTGTTCCGCTGTGCTCCGCTGTGCTTCGCTGTGTTCCGCTGTGTTCCACTGTGTTCCACTGTGTTCCGCTGTGTTCCGCTGTGTTCCGCTGTGCTCCGCTGTGTTCCACTGTGTTCCACTGTGTTCCACTGTGTTCCGCTGTGCTCCGCTGTGCTTCGCTGTGTTCCACTGTGTTCCGCTGTGTTCCGCTGTGCTCCGCTGTGTTCCCCTGTGTTCCGCTGTGTTCCGCTGTGCTCCGCTGTGCTTCGCTGTGTTCCGCTGTGTTCCACTGTGTTCCACTGTGTTCCGCTGTGTTCCGCTGTGTTCCGCTGTGTTCCGCTGTGCTCCGCTGTGTTCCACTGTGTTCCGCTGTGTTCCGCTGTGTTCCGCTGTGCTTCGCTGTGTTCCACTGTGTTCCACTGTGTTCCGCTGTGTTCCACTGTGTTCCACTGTGTTCCACTGTGTTCCGCTGTGTTCCACTGTGTTCCGCTGTGTTCCGCTGTGCTTCGCTGTGTTCTACTGTGTTCTACTGTGTTCCGCTGTGTTCCGCTGTGTTCCGCTGTGTTCCACTGTGTTCCGCTGTGTTCCACTGTGTTCTGCTGTTTTCCACTATGTTCCACTGTGTTCCACTGTGCTCCGCTGTGCTTCGCTGTGTTCCGCTGTGTTCCACTGTGTTCCACTGTGTTCCGCTGTGCTCCGCTGTGCTTCGCTGTGTTCCACTGTGTTCCGCTGTGTTCCGCTGTGCTCCGCTGTGTTCCCCTGTGTTCCGCTGTGTTCCGCTGTGCTCCGCTGTGTTCCACTGTGTTCCGCTGTGCTCCGCTGTGTTCCACTGTGTTCCGATGTGTTCCACTGTGTTCCGCTGTGTTCCGCTGTTCTCCGCTGTGTTCCACTGTGTTCCGCTGTGTTCCACTGTGTTCCACTGTCTTCCACTGTGTTCCACTGTGTTCCGCTGTGTTCCACTGTGTTCCACTGTGTTCCGCTGTGTTCCACTGTGTTCCACTGTGTTCCGCTGTGCTCCGCTGTGTTCCACTATGTTCCGCTGTGTTCCGCTGTGTTCCGCTGTGCTTCGCTGTGTTCTACTGTGTTCTACTGTGTTCCACTGTGTTCCGCTGTGTTCCGCTGTGTTCCACTGTGTTCCGCTGTGTTCCGCTGTGTTCCGCTGTGCTCCGCTGTGTTTCACTGTGTTCCACTGTGCTCCGCTGTGCTTCGCTGTGCTCCGCTGTGTTCCACTGTGTTCCGCTGTGTTCCACTGTGTTCCACTGTGCTCCGCTGTGCTTCGCTGTGTTCCACTGTGTTCCACTGTGTTCCACTGTGTTCCACTGTGTTCCGCTGTGTTCCACTGTGTTCCACTGTGTTCTGCTGTGTCCCACTGTGTCCCACTGTGTTCCACTGTGTCCCACTGTGTCCCACTTTGTTCCGCTGTGTCCCACTGTGTTCCACTGTGTTCCACTGTGTTCCGCTGTGTCCCACTGTGTTCCGCTGTGTTCCACTGTGTTCCGCTGTGTTCCACTGTGTTCCGCTGTGTTCCACTGTGTTCCACTGTGTTCCACTGTGTTCCGCTGTGTCCCGCTGTGTCCCACTGTGTTCCACTGTGTCCCACTTTGTTCCACTGTGTTCCGCTGTGTCCCACTGTGTTCCACTGTGTCCCACTGTGTCCCACTGTGTCCCACTGTGTTCCACTGTGTTCCACTGTGTTCCACTGTGTTCCGCTGAGTCCCACTGTGTCCCACTGTGTTCCACTGTGTCCCACTTTGTTCCACTGTGTTCCGCTGTGTCCCACTGTGTTCCACTGTGTCCCACTGTGTCCCACTGTGTCCCACTGTGTTCCACTGTGTTCCACTGTGTTCCACTGTGTTCCGCTGTGTCCCCCTGTGTTCCACTGTGTCCCACTGTGTTCCACTGTGTTCCACTGTGTTCCGCTGTGTCCCGCTGTGTTCCGCTGTGTCCCACTGTGTCCCACTGTGTTCCACTGTGTTCCACTGTGTTCCACTGTGTTCCACTGTGTTCCGCTGTGTCCCGCTGTGTCCCACTGTGTTCCGCTGTGTTCCACTGTGCTCCGCTGTGTTCCACTGTGTCCCACTGTGTTCCACTGTGTCCCACTGTGTTCCACTGTGTCCCACTGTGTTCCACTGTGTTCCGCTGTGTCCCACTGTGTTCCGCTGTGTTCCGCTGTGTTCCACTGTGTTCCACTGTGTTCCACTGTGTTCCGCTGTGTCCCACTGTGTCCCACTGTGTTCCACTGTGTCCCGCTGTGTCCCACTGTGTTCCGCTGTGTTCCACTGTGTTCCGCTGTGTTCCACTGTGTTCCGCTGTGTTCCACTGTGTTCCACTGTGTCCCACTGTGTTCCACTGTGTCCCGCTGTGTCCCACTGTGTTCCGCTGTGTTCCACTGTGTCCCACTGTGTTCCACTGTGTCCCGCTGTGTTCCGCTGTGTTCCGCTGTGTTCCACTGTGTTCCACTGTGTTCCACTGTGTTCCGCTGTGTCCCACTGTGTCCCACTGTGTTCCGCTGTGTCCCACTGTGTTCCGCTGTGTTCCGCTGTGTTCCACTGTGTTCCGCTGTGTTCCACTGTGTTCCGCTGTGTCCCACTGTGTTCCACTGTGTTCCGCTGTGTCCCGCTGTGTCCCACTGTGTTCCGCTGTGTTCCACTGTGTTCCGCTGTGTTCCGCTGTGTTCCACTGTGTTCCACTGTGTTCCACTGTGTCCCACTGTGTCCCACTGTGTCCCACTGTGTTCCACTGTGTCCCACTTTGTTCCACTGTGTTCCGCTGTGTCCCACTGTGTTCCACTGTGTTCCGCTGTGCTTCGCTGTGTTCTACTGTGTTCCACTGTGTTCCGCTGTGTTCCGCTGTGTTCCACTGTGTTCCGCTGTGTTCCGCTGTGTTCCGCTGTGTTCCACTGTGTTCCGCTGTGTTCCACTGTGTTCCACTGTGTTCCGCTGTGCTCCGCTGTGTTCCACTGTGTTCCACTGTGTTCCGCTGTGTTCCGCTGTGCTTCGCTGTGTTCTACTGTGTTCTACTGTGTTCCACTGTGTTCCACTGTGTTCCACAGTGTTCCGCTGTGTTCCACTGTGTTCCGCTGTGTTCCACTGTGTTCTGCTGTTTTCCACTATGTTCCACTGTGTTCCACTGTGCTCCGCTGTGCTTCGCTGTGTTCCGCTGTGTTCCACTGTGTTCCACTGTGTTCCACAGTGTTCCGCTGTGTTCCACTGTGTTCCGCTGTGTTCCACTGTGTTCTGCTGTTTTCCACTATGTTCCACTGTGTTCCACTGTGCTCCGCTGTGCTTCGCTGTGTTCCGCTGTGTTCCGCTGTGCTCCGCTGTGTTCCCCTGTGTTCCGCTGTGTTCCGCTGTGCTCCGCTGTGTTCCACTGTGTTCCGATGTGTTCCACTGTGTTCCGCTGTGTTCCGCTGTTCTCCGCTGTGTTCCACTGTGTTCCGCTGTGTTCCACTGTGTTCCACTGTGTTCCACTGTGTTCCACTGTGTTCCGCTGTGTTCCACTGTGTTCCACTGTGTTCCGCTGTGCTCCGCTGTGTTCTACTGTGTTCCACTGTGTTCCGCTGTGTTCCGCTGTGCTTCGCTGTGTTCTACTGTGTTCTACTGTGTTCCACTGTGTTCCGCTGTGTTCCACTGTGTTCCACTGTGTTCCACAGTGTTCCGCTGTGTTCCACTGTGCTCCGCTGTGCTTCGCTGTGTTCCACTGTGCTCCGCTGTGTTCCGCTGTGCTCCGCTGTGTTCCCCTGTGTTCCGCTGTGTTCCGCTGTGCTCCGCTGTGTTCCACTGTGTTCCGCTGTGCTCCGCTGTGTTCCACTGAGTTCCGATGTGTTCCGCTGTGTTCCGCTGTGCTCCGCTGTGTTCCCCTGTGTTCCGCTGTGTTCCGCTGTGCTCCGCTGTGTTCCACTGTGTTCCGCTGTGCTCCGCTGTGTTCCACTGAGTTCCGATGTGTTCCACTGTGTTCCGCTGTGTTCCGCTGTGCTTCGCTGTGTTCCACTGTGCTCCGCTGTGTTCCGCTGTGCTCCGCTGTGCTTCGCTGTGTTCCGCTGTGTTCCACTGTGCTCCGCTGTGTTCCGCTGTGCTCCGCTGTGCTCCGCTGTGTTCCACTGAGTTCCGATGTGTTCCACTGTGTTCCGCTGTGTTCCGCTGTGCTTCGCTGTGTTCCACTGTGTTCCGCTGTGTTCCGCTGTGCTCCGCTGTGCTTCGCTGTGTTCCGCTGTGTTCCACTGTGTTCCACTGTGTTCCGCTGTGTTCCGCTGTGCTCCACTGTGTTCCGCTGTGTTCCACTGTGCTCCGCTGTGCTTCGCTGTGTTCCACTGTGTCCCACTGTGTTCCACTGTGTTCCGCTGTGCTCCGCTGTGTTCCACTGTGTTCCGCTGTGTTCCACTGTGTTCCGCTGTGTTCCGCTGTGCTCCGCTGTGTTCCACTGTGTTCCGCTGTGTTCCACTGTGTTCCACTGTGTTCCACTGTGCTTCGCTGTGTTCCACTGTGCTCCGCTGTGCTTCGCTGTGTTCCACTGTGTTCCACTGTGTTCCGCTGTGTTCCACTGTGTTCCACTGTGTTCCACTGTGCTCCGCTGTGTTCCACTGTGTTCCACTGTGTTCCGCTGTGCTCCGCTGTGTTCCACTGTGTTCCACTGTGCTTCGCTGTGTTCCACTGTGTTCCGCTGTGTTCCACTGTGTTCCACTGTGTTCCACTGTGCTCCGCTGTGTTCCACTGTGTTCCACTGTGTTCCGCTGTGCTCCGCTGTGTTCCACTGTGTTCCGCTGTGCTTCGCTGTGTTCCACTGTGTTCCACTGTGTTCCGCTGTGTTCCACTGTGTTCCACTGTGCTCCGCTGTGCTTCGCTGTGTTCCACTGTGTTCCACTGTGTTCCACTGTGTTCCGCTGTGCTTCGCTGTGTTCCACTGTGTTCCACTGTGTTCCGCTGTGTTCCACTGTGTTCCACTGTGCTCCGCTGTGCTTCGCTGTGTTCCACTGTGTTCCGCTGTGCTTCGCTGTGTTCCACTGTGTTCCACTGTGTTCCGCTGTGTTCCACTGTGTTCCACTGTGCTCCGCTGTGCTTCGCTGTGTTCCACTGTGTTCCACTGTGTTCCACTGTGTTCCGCTGTGTTCCGCTGTGTTCCGCTGTGTTCCACTGTGTTCCACTGTGTTCCACTGTGTTCCGCTGTGTTCCGCTGTGCTCCGCTGTGCTTCGATGTGTTCCACTGTGTTCCGCTGTGTTCCGCTGTGCTTCGCTGTGCTCCGCTGTGTTCCGCTGTGTTCCGCTGTGTTCCACTGTGTTCCACTGTGCTCCGCTGTGCTTCGCTGTGTTCCACTGTGTTCCACTGTGTTCCACTGTGTTCCGCTGTGCTTCGCTGTGTTCCACTGTGTCCCACTGTGTCCCACTGTGTCCCACTGTGTTCCACTGTGTTCCGCTGTGTCCCACTGTGTCCCGCTGTGTCCCGCTGTGCTCCGCTGTGTTCCACTGTGTCCCACTGTGTTCCGCTGTGTTCCACTGTGTTCCGCTGTGTTCCGCTGTGTTCCGCTGTGTCCCGCTGTGTTCCACTGTGTCCCGCTGTGTTCCACTGTGTCCCACTGTGTCCCACTGTGTTCCACTGTGTCCCACTGTGTCCCACTGTGTCCCGCTGTGTCCCACTGTGTCCCACTGTGCTCCGCTGTGTTCCACTGTGTCCCACTGTGTTCCGCTGTGTCCCACTGTGCTCCGCTGTGTTCCACTGTGTCCCACTGTGTCCCACTGTGTCCCACTGTGTTCCACTGTGTTCCACTGTGTCCCCCTGTGTTCCACTGTGTCCCACTGTGTCCCACTGTGTCCCACTGTGTTCCACTGTGTCCCGCTGTGTTCCGCTGTGTTCCGCTGTGTTCCGCTGTGTTCCGCTGTGTTCCACTGTGTTCCACTGTGTTCCACTGTGTTCCGCTGTGTCCCGCTGTGTTCCACTGTGTTCCGCTGTGCTCCGCTGTGTTCCACTGTGTTCCGATGTGTTCCACTGTGTTCCGCTGTGTTCCGCTGTTCTCCGCTGTGTTCCACTGTGTTCCGCTGTGTTCCACTGTGTTCCACTGTCTTCCACTGTGTTCCACTGTGTTCCGCTGTGTTCCACTGTGTTCCACTGTGTTCCGCTGTGTTCCACTGTGTTCCACTGTGTTCCGCTGTGCTCCGCTGTGTTCCACTATGTTCCGCTGTGTTCCGCTGTGTTCCGCTGTGCTTCGCTGTGTTCTACTGTGTTCCGCTGTGCTTCGCTGTGTTCTACTGTGTTCTACTGTGTTCCACTGTGTTCCGCTGTGTTCCACTGTGTTCCACTGTGTTCCACAGTGTTCCGCTGTGTTCCACTGTGTTCCGCTGTGTTCCACTGTGTTCCGCTGTGTTCCACTGTGTTCCACTGTCTTCCACTGTGTTCCACTGTGTTCCGCTGTGTTCCACTGTGTTCCGCTGTGTTCCACTGTGTTCCACTGTGTTCCGCTGTGCTCCGCTGTGTTCCACTATGTTCCGCTGTGTTCCGCTGTGTTCCGCTGTGCTTCGCTGTGTTCTACTGTGTTCTACTGTGTTCCACTGTGTTCCGCTGTGTTCCACTGTGTTCCACTGTGTTCCACTGTGTTCCGCTGTGCTCCGCTGTGTTCCACTGTGTTCCGCTGTGCTCCGCTGTGTTCCACTGTGTTCCGATGTGTTCCACTGTGTTCCGCTGTGTTCCGCTGTTCTCCGCTGTGTTCCACTGTGTTCCGCTGTGTTCCACTGTGTTCCACTGTCTTCCACTGTGTTCCACTGTGTTCCGCTGTGTTCCACTATGTTCCACTGTGTTCCGCTGTGTTCCACTGTGTTCCACTGTGTTCCGCTGTGCTCCGCTGTGTTCCACTATGTTCCGCTGTGTTCCGCTGTGTTCCGCTGTGCTTCGCTGTGTTCTACTGTGTTCTACTGTGTTCCACTGTGTTCCGCTGTGTTCCACTGTGTTCCACTGTGTTCCACAGTGTTCCGCTGTGTTCCACTGTGTTCCGCTGTGTTCCACTGTGTTCTGCTGTTTTCCACTATGTTCCACTGTGTTCCACTGTGCTCCGCTGTGCTTCGCTGTGTTCCACTGTGCTCCGCTGTGCTTCGCTGTGTTCCACTGTGTTCCGCTGTGTTCCGCTGTGCTCCGCTGTGCTTCGCTGTGTTCCGCTGTGTTCCACTGTGTTCCACTGTGTTCCGCTGTGTTCCGCTGTGTTCCACTGTGTTCCGCTGTGTTCCACTGTGTTCTGCTGTTTTCCACTATGTTCCACTGTGTTCCACTGTGCTCCGCTGTGCTTCGCTGTGTTCCGCTGTGTTCCACTGTGTTCCACTGTGTTCCGCTGTGCTCCGCTGTGCTTCGCTGTGTTCCACTGTGTTCCGCTGTGTTCCGCTGTGCTCCGCTGTGTTCCCCTGTGTTCCGCTGTGTTCCGCTGTGCTCCGCTGTGTTCCACTGTGTTCCGCTGTGCTCCGCTGTGTTCCACTGTGTTCCGATGTGTTCCACTGTGTTCCGCTGTGTTCCGCTGTTCTCCGCTGTGTTCCACTGTGTTCCGCTGTGTTCCACTGTGTTCCACTGTCTTCCACTGTGTTCCACTGTGTTCCGCTGTGTTCCACTGTGTTCCACTGTGTTCCGCTGTGTTCCACTGTGTTCCACTGTGTTCCGCTGTGCTCCGCTGTGTTCCACTATGTTCCGCTGTGTTCCGCTGTGTTCCGCTGTGCTTCGCTGTGTTCTACTGTGTTCTACTGTGTTCCACTGTGTTCCGCTGTGTTCCGCTGTGTTCCACTGTGTTCCGCTGTGTTCCGCTGTGCTTCGCTGTGTTCCACTGTGTTCCACTGTGTTCCACTGTGTTCCACTGTGTTCCGCTGTGTTCCACTGTGTTCCACTGTGTTCCGCTGTGTTTCACTGTGTTCCACTGTGTTCCGCTGTGTTCCGCTGTGCTTCGCTGTGTTCCACTGTGTTTCACTGTGTTCTACTGTGTTCCACTGTGTTCTACTGTGTTCTACTGTGTTCCACTGTGTTCCGCTGTGTTTCACTGTGTTCCACTGTGCTCCGCTGTGCTTCGCTGTGCTCCGCTGTGTTCCACTGTGTTCCGCTGTGTTCCACTGTGTTCCACTGTGCTCCGCTGTGCTTCGCTGTGTTCCACTGTGTTCCACTGTGTTCCACTGTGTTCCACTGTGTTCCGCTGTGTTCCACTGTGTTCCACTGTGTTCTGCTGTGTCCCACTGTGTTCCACTGTGTCCCACTGTGTCCCACTTTGTTCCGCTGTGTCCCACTGTGTTCCACTGTGTTCCACTGTGTTCCGCTGTGTCCCACTGTGTTCCGCTGTGTTCCACTGTGTTCCGCTGTGTTCCACTGTGTTCCGCTGTGTTCCACTGTGTTCCACTGTGTTCCACTGTGTTCCGCTGTGTCCCGCTGTGTCCCACTGTGTTCCACTGTGTCCCACTTTGTTCCACTGTGTTCCGCTGTGTCCCACTGTGTTCCACTGTGTCCCACTGTGTCCCACTGTGTCCCACTGTGTTCCACTGTGTTCCACTGTGTTCCACTGTGTTCCACTGTGTTCCGCTGTGTCCCACTGTGTCCCACTGTGTTCCACTGTGTCCCACTTTGTTCCACTGTGTTCCGCTGTGTCCCACTGTGTCCCACTGTGTCCCACTGTGTCCCACTGTGTCCCACTGTGTTCCACTGTGTTCCACTGTGTTCCACTGTGTTCCGCTTTGTCCCCCTGTGTTCCACTGTGTCCCACTGTGTTCCACTGTGTTCCACTGTGTTCCGCTGTGTCCCGCTGTGTTCCGCTGTGTCCCACTGTGTTCCACTGTGTTCCACTGTGTTCCACTGTGTTCCACTGTGTTCCGCTGTGTCCCGCTGTGTCCCACTGTGTCCCACTGTGTCCCACTGTGTCCCACTGTGTCCCACTGTGTTCCACTGTGTTCCACTGTGTTCCACTGTGTTCCGCTGTGTCCCCCTGTGTTCCACTGTGTCCCACTGTGTTCCACTGTGTTCCACTGTGTTCCGCTGTGTCCCGCTGTGTTCCGCTGTGTCCCACTGTGTCCCACTGTGTTCCACTGTGTCCCGCTGTGTTCCACTGTGCTCCGCTGTGTTCCACTGTGTCCCACTGTGTTCCACTGTGTCCCACTGTGTTCCACTGTGTCCCACTGTGTTCCACTGTGTTCCGCTGTGTCCCACTGTGTTCCGCTGTGTTCCGCTGTGTTCCACTGTGTTCCACTGTGTTCCACTGTGTTCCGCTGTGTCCCACTGTGTCCCACTGTGTTCCACTGTGTCCCGCTGTGTCCCACTGTGTTCCGCTGTGTTCCACTGTGTTCCGCTGTGTTCCACTGTGTTCCACTGTGTCCCACTGTGTTCCACTGTGTCCCGCTGTGTCCCACTGTGTTCCGCTGTGTTCCACTGTGTCCCACTGTGTTCCGCTGTGTCCCGCTGTGTTCCGCTGTGTTCCGCTGTGTTCCACTGTGTTCCACTGTGTTCCGCTGTGTCCCACTGTGTCCCACTGTGTTCCGCTGTGTCCCACTGTGTCCCGCTGTGTTCCGCTGTGTTCCACTGTGTTCCGCTGTGTTCCACTGTGTTCCACTGTGTTCCGCTGTGTCCCGCTGTGTCCCACTGTGTTCCGCTGTGTTCCACTGTGTTCCGCTGTGTTCCGCTGTGTTCCGCTGTGTTCCACTGTGTTCCACTGTGTTCCACTGTGTCCCACTGTGTCCCACTGTGTCCCACTGTGTTCCACTGTGTCCCACTTTGTTCCACTGTGTTCCGCTGTGTCCCACTGTGTTCCACTGTGTTCCGCTGTGCTTCGCTGTGTTCTACTGTGTTCCACTGTGTTCCGCTGTGTTCCGCTGTGTTCCACTGTGTTCCGCTGTGTTCCGCTGTGTTCCGCTGTGTTCCACTGTGTTCCGCTGTGTTCCACTGTGTTCCACTGTGTTCCGCTGTGCTCCGCTGTGTTCCACTGTGTTCCACTGTGTTCCGCTGTGTTCCGCTGTGCTTCGCTGTGTTCTACTGTGTTCTACTGTGTTCCACTGTGTTCCACTGTGTTCCACAGTGTTCCGCTGTGTTCCACTGTGTTCCGCTGTGTTCCACTGTGTTCTGCTGTTTTCCACTATGTTCCACTGTGTTCCACTGTGCTCCGCTGTGCTTCGCTGTGTTCCGCTGTGTTCCACTGTGTTCCACTGTGTTCCACAGTGTTCCGCTGTGTTCCACTGTGTTCCGCTGTGTTCCACTGTGCTCTGCTGTTTTCCACTATGTTCCACTGTGTTCCACTGTGCTCCGCTGTGCTTCGCTGTGTTCCGCTGTGTTCCGCTGTGCTCCGCTGTGTTCCCCTGTGTTCCGCTGTGTTCCGCTGTGCTCCGCTGTGTTCCACTGTGTTCCGATGTGTTCCACTGTGTTCCGCTGTGTTCCGCTGTTCTCCGCTGTGTTCCACTGTGTTCCGCTGTGTTCCACTGTGTTCCACTGTGTTCCACTGTGTTCCACTGTGTTCCGCTGTGTTCCACTGTGTTCCACTGTGTTCCGCTGTGCTCCGCTGTGTTCTACTGTGTTCCACTGTGTTCCGCTGTGTTCCGCTGTGCTTCGCTGTGTTCTACTGTGTTCTACTGTGTTCCACTGTGTTCCGCTGTGTTCCACTGTGTTCCACTGTGTTCCACAGTGTTCCGCTGTGTTCCACTGTGCTCCGCTGTGCTTCGCTGTGTTCCACTGTGCTCCGCTGTGTTCCGCTGTGCTCCGCTGTGTTCCCCTGTGTTCCGCTGTGTTCCGCTGTGCTCCGCTGTGTTCCACTGTGTTCCGCTGTGCTCCGCTGTGTTCCACTGAGTTCCGATGTGTTCCGCTGTGTTCCGCTGTGCTCCGCTGTGTTCCCCTGTGTTCCGCTGTGTTCCGCTGTGCTCCGCTGTGTTCCACTGTGTTCCGCTGTGCTCCGCTGTGTTCCACTGAGTTCCGATGTGTTCCACTGTGTTCCGCTGTGTTCCGCTGTGCTTCGCTGTGTTCCACTGTGCTCCGCTGTGTTCCGCTGTGCTCCGCTGTGCTTCGCTGTGTTCCGCTGTGTTCCACTGTGCTCCGCTGTGTTCCGCTGTGTTCCACTGTGTTCCACTGTGCTCCGCTGTGTTCCGCTGTGCTCCACTGTGTTCCACTGTGCTCCGCTGTGTTCCGCTGTGCTCCACTGTGCTCCGCTGTGTTCCACTGAGTTCCGATGTGTTCCACTGTGTTCCGCTGTGTTCCGCTGTGCTTCGCTGTGTTCCACTGTGTTCCGCTGTGTTCCGCTGTGCTCCGCTGTGCTTCGCTGTGTTCCGCTGTGTTCCACTGTGTTCCACTGTGTTCCGCTGTGTTCCGCTGTGCTCCACTGTGTTCCGCTGTGTTCCACTGTGCTCCGCTGTGCTTCGCTGTGTTCCACTGTGTTCCACTGTGTTCCACTGTGTTCCGCTGTGCTCCGCTGTGTTCCACTGTGTTCCACTGTGTTCCGCTGTGTTCCGCTGTGCTCCGCTGTGTTCCACTGTGTTCCGCTGTGTTCCACTGTGTTCCACTGTGTTCCACTGTGCTTCGCTGTGTTCCACTGTGCTCCGCTGTGCTTCGCTGTGTTCCACTGTGTTCCACTGTGTTCCGCTGTGTTCCACTGTGTTCCACTGTGTTCCACTGTGCTCCGCTGTGTTCCACTGTGTTCCACTGTGTTCCGCTGTGCTCCGCTGTGTTCCACTGTGTTCCACTGTGCTTCGCTGTGTTCCACTGTGTTCCGCTGTGTTCCACTGTGTTCCACTGTGTTCCACTGTGTTCCACTGTGCTCCGCTGTGTTCCACTGTGTTCCACTGTGTTCCGCTGTGCTCCGCTGTGTTCCACTGTGTTCCGCTGTGCTTCGCTGTGTTCCACTGTGTTCCACTGTGTTCCGCTGTGTTCCACTGTGTTCCACTGTGCTCCGCTGTGCTTCGCTGTGTTCCACTGTGTTCCACTGTGTTCCACTGTGTTCCGCTGTGCTTCGCTGTGTTCCACTGTGTTCCACTGTGTTCCGCTGTGTTCCACTGTGTTCCACTGTGCTCCGCTGTGCTTCGCTGTGTTCCACTGTGTTCCGCTGTGCTTCGCTGTGTTCCACTGTGTTCCACTGTGTTCCGCTGTGTTCCACTGTGTTCCACTGTGCTCCGCTGTGCTTCGCTGTGTTCCACTGTGTTCCACTGTGTTCCACTGTGTTCCGCTGTGTTCCGCTGTGTTCCGCTGTGTTCCACTGTGTTCCACTGTGTTCCACTGTGTTCCGCTGTGTTCCGCTGTGCTCCGCTGTGCTTCGATGTGTTCCACTGTGTTCCGCTGTGTTCCGCTGTGCTTCGCTGTGCTCCGCTGTGTTCCGCTGTGTTCCGCTGTGTTCCACTGTGTTCCACTGTGCTCCGCTGTGCTTCGCTGTGTTCCACTGTGTTCCACTGTGTTCCACTGTGTTCCGCTGTGCTTCGCTGTGTTCCACAGTGTTCCACTGTGTTCCGCTGTGTTCCACTGTGTTCCACTGTGTTCTGCTGTGCTTCGCTGTGTTCTACTGTGTTCCGCTGTGTTCCGCTGTGTTCCACTGTGTTCCACTGTGTTCCACTGTGTTCCGCTGTGTTCCGCTGTGTTCCGCTGTGTTCCACTGTGCTCCGCTGTGTTCCACTGTGCTCCGCTGTGTTCCGCTGTGTTCCGCTGTGTTCCACTGTGTTCCGCTGTGTTCCACTGTGTTCCGCTGTTTTCCACTGTGTCCCACTGTGTTCCACTGTGTTCCGCTGTGCTTCGCTGTGTTCCGCTGTGTTCCACTGTGTTCCGCTGTGTTCCACTGTGTTCCACTGTGTCCCACTGTGTTCCACTGTGTTCCGCTGTGCTTCGCTGTGTTCCGCTGTGTTCCACTGTGTTCCACTGTGTTCCACTGTGCTTCGCTGTGTTCCACTGTGTTCCACTGTGTTCCACTGTGTTCCGCTGTGTTCCACTGTGTTCCACTGTGTTCCACTGTGTTCCACTGTTTCCCACTGTGTCCCACTGTGTTCCACTGTGTTCCACTGTGCTCCGCTGTGCTTCGCTGTGTTCCACAGTGTTCCACTGTGTTCCGCTGTGTTCCGCTGTGTTCCGCTGTGTTCCACTGTGTTCCACTGTGTTCTGCTGTGCTTCGCTGTGTTCTACTGTGTTCCGCTGTGTTCCGCTGTGTTCCACTGTGTTCCACTGTGTTCCACTGTGTTCCGCTGTGTTCCGCTGTGTTCCGCTGTGTTCCACTGTGCTCCGCTGTGTTCCACTGTGCTCCGCTGTGTTCCGCTGTGTTCCGCTGTGTTCCACTGTGTTCCGCTGTGTTCCACTGTGTTCCGCTGTTTTCCACTGTGTCCCACTGTGTTCCACTGTGTTCCGCTGTGCTTCGCTGTGTTCCGCTGTGTTCCACTGTGTTCCGCTGTGTTCCACTGTGTTCCACTGTGTCCCACTGTGTTCCACTGTGTTCCGCTGTGCTTCGCTGTGTTCCGCTGTGTTCCACTGTGTTCCACTGTGTTCCACTGTGCTTCGCTGTGTTCCACTGTGTTCCACTGTGTTCCACTGTGTTCCGCTGTGTTCCACTGTGTTCCACTGTGTTCCACTGTGTTCCACTGTTTCCCACTGTGTCCCACTGTGTTCCACTGTGTTCCACTGTGCTCCACTGTGCTCCAGGTGGAACAGACACGGCCTTGAGTCGGTAACAGATCACGACGTACCCCCCCACGTTATCTCTGCAGATAAGAGCTCAGACTGACAAGTACTGCTGGAAATGTACTGCAGTACTACTGCAATACTTGTTCCTGCTTTGGTGACCCATTATGACCCGGTACCATATGAGGCCTGTGTCATGGTTTAGTGATGGGCCATCACGCTGGTTCTGTGACGGCTGCCTGTCTGAAGGACAAAAGCAAACGCCGGCCTTCCAGAACCTGTCATGGATGGAGGGATTTTGTACCACGACACCGATGGACCCGGGTCACAGCGGGATAGGCTCCAGTAACCCCCGCGACCCAGCACAGAACCAAGCCAGAGAACGTCCTCCATGACTGGATGTTCCTCCTAAACCACAGAGCTCAGCTCATCCATGATGTGACAGACAGACCCCCCAGTCAAATACAGATCTACTGCTGGGACGTTCCCCCCACTGTAGCCCAGAACCCTCTAAAGGCTGCAGAACATTTCGTAAGGTTCCTGCGTTTGTTCTGAGATGTGAGCAGCAGGAACCCCCGGAGCCGCTGCTGAGACCACGTGTTGAGTTAGACGGACCATCGGGGTCTCCCCTGATCATCAGGGTCTCTGTCATGACGGGAGTCGAGTTCCTTCGCCTGGAATCAGACGTTCTAGAGGATCAGAGATGCTCTGCAGCATCCGTCTCATCTTTCTGCTGGTTTTTATGGAACATGCAGAGCTGGGCTGTAAAAACAGCCTCCTCTGGGACTCAGTGGGAGTTCAGAGCTCAGCGGTCCGCCTTACAGCGCTTCACCTGCACCGCCCGCCTCCTGAGTGTTGCTGTGTGTGTGTTGTCATGGTAACCCATCCTGCTTAAAGACTGAGTCGTGTTTGTTAGCAGAGGAGCTGAGTCCTGCAAGTCAGAGAAAAGTCCACATCAAACACTGAATCCGTTACCGTGGTAACAGCCACATGCAGTTGTCTTGGTTGAATGGTGTCCATCATGGCTGCAGTTACTCTGCCATGTGACCCGTGTTTGTGGTGGGAGGATGTTGATTTCACGGCCGCCTGCTCCCCGATGTCTTCATCACTTCATCAGGTCCGGTCGACCTGACCTGGACAGGAAAGCGATCAGAGCGTTCTTTCAGATGTGGTCTGACGTCTCACGTGGCGTGGAGTGGACGCCACACCAGACTTACACAACGGCATCGCCTTAAGATCCTCTGCAGAAACCTCAGAAAAGAACGCTGTCTTTTGGAGAAACGTCTCCAAACTGTTGGAAGACATGTTTAACACAATCAGCATTATGGGATGGAAGGTTCTGTCCCATATAGGATGGACAGCCACAGTCTATATGCTCCGCCCCTTTCTGATCCATGAACGTCTTTGTTTTCTGGGTCTGAGCTGGAATCTGGATCAGAACCGTTCGGCTCTGATATTGCTGCTGTTTTCGTAGCAGCGCTAATGTTAGCTTGGGCTGTAAGCTAGAGGGAAAGAGTGTAAACGGATGGCGGGCAGGCTCACTCCTCGCCAACAGTCCCGCCCACAGCTCTGTGTGATGAGCGCCTGCTGCTCTGTAGAAACTGTGTCCTAGAAAACAACACGGGATTCTGGATTTTGGCTAGACTAGAAAGACTTTACAATAGATGGAAAGACGAACAGAGAGGGACGTGGATCTATGGCAGCTGCTCCAATTCCTGGATCTTTAGGACGGGTTACCAAAAATGTCTTCAGGTAGAATCTCACATTTCTCACTGACACGTGGATAAAAGGCCAGATCAGTCCAGACCACCTCCATCACTGTTTCCAGGCAGATTTGCCTCCTGGGTTTCTGTTCTTCTAACCTAAAATCAAAAGGAAACCGTTTTATTAAAAGATATGTTAACATAACATCTACAAATGTATAAATAGAGAAGCAGAGAAAGAGCATCCTGATGATTGGTATTGACATGATAATTCTGCTTGGTCACATGAACACTGGAGCGATGTGGAAACAGGACTTTGATTACTGTCAACTGTCAGGATTATTTTTACAGAATGACGCACAGAGCTGAACACGGACACAGAATGTCAGCTCTGGAGCAGCATCCTAATGGCAGGATGATGATTACCCGTCACCGGCGGGCAGTGCATCAAAGTGTCAGTTTGTCGGCCTTGTTGTGTAGCGTTTGCCTCCACAGCCGTACAGTTTGGGGGGTCTCGGTGGTCCGATTCCCTCAGACGCTCCACAGATGTCCTCCCGTGTTCATCTGAGGGGAACATTGTAATCTGCAGTAATCTCAGATAATTGATCATTTGTGGAGCAGCGCTCCCTCAGTGGCTGTTATTACGGCTGTGCAGATTTCCAATCTGCTGCTAAACGGGGGCCGCTCTCTCCGGCGCCACATTGAAGGCGCCGGTAAATGGCGGGTCTTTAGCTGGTTAGTTTCCTGAACACTCAGCAGCTGCAGTGTTTTAAGTGCTGATGGCTCAAAGCTGAGCATATCAGAGCCTTTTTCCGTCGCTGGATGAGAGTGGAACCAGAGGCTGAAAAAACAACTCTTCACCGTAACTCAAGCAGGAAAAGGACGACCTGTGTCTGCTGACCCCCCCGCAGAGACCTGCCAGACCCCAGATAATGATCCCTCTGAAGCACAACTGCTGACAATCATCCAAACCACCGCTCACATGGTTACTTATGGAAAAATACACTACAGCCATGAAGTGCCAGGAATAAACTCCGCCCACTCTTCCTGCACCATTACAGTTTTTCCCATCAAGCAGTTCTGCTGTGTCACAATCAGCTAAAGAGGTGACTACCATTACAGCTGACCTCACTGTCATGACTGACTGTCCTTCCTCAACAATCAGCTGATGCTGCAGTCAGTGACTCGGCCCCTTCCACAGCTGAATTGGACTCATCACCATCACAGGCACCTGCAGTTGGAAGAGGCTTGGTCCCAAATGTTGAGGCGGTGCGTTTCCTTTCCCGCCTCTGTTCCCATAAATAAAAGGCTTGGTGTCGTAGAACTCCGGCCGGACAAAAACCACAGTTATTAACGTCTCTGAACTTACAAACGATTGGTACTTCAGATCGGAGTCATTGATTGGTCAAAGTTTAACTGATTTAATTTTCATTGCATAGGAAGCATCATGATAATGGAACGAACTATTGTCGTGTGTGTGGTAAGTGAAGTGTTTGTTAGGATGATGGAAGTTCCACGCACTTATAAAGTACAGGTGATGCTGTGGTACGGCGTCCTCACGCCACACTCTAGTCGCTAGTAAGGTGTGAGTTCTGGCTCCTTACTGACAAATCCTGCACACATGGGGTGTGCACGTGATCCGCAAGTGCCCGTAGGACGTCCACACAAACTACTCTCTGATTGGCTAACAGGCTGCAGCGAGGAGCACGCATGTGTTAAATCTTTACGACACGCCTGCGTCCCACCAGAAAATCGAGCGTGAACATTTTCTTTCTACGGCGGTCCTTCATATTTCCCATGGGTCACCTGTGTGTCCATCACAGGTTTGACCAATTATATGTGCAGACAGCTGGATCCACTTGTAAGGACAGCTGGGACTAACGGTTTTTAAAGGACAGCAGTTATTTTTTTGAGTCTGGACATTGATCCACTGAGTTACGGTCAGAGAAACACAGGAAACAGCCTCTGACTGTCAAAATAAAAGATAACTGAAGAGAGCTTATGAGAGTTAGAGAAGTGGAGTGAAAGTCCACCACCATTATCTTCGGATCCAATATAAAAGTCTTCCCAGTGGTCTTTTGATGATGATGCAGTTTTTTTCTGCTCCTGTTTCTCAACACTTTGAATAAAGAAATACTCAGAAAAGCAGTTTTAAGTTGAACTTTCTTTAAAACATCGTTTTAATTAGAGGGTCTTTAATGGGGACAACTTTCTACTGCAGTCTTTGTCTGGAAGGGTTTTCTGTCAGGACGCTGTTACAAATGAAATAATGATTTCTTATTATTCTAGGGACGGATAAAAGTGTTGGGATGGATGGAACTGATGGGACTGAAGGGACGGATGGGATTTATGGGATGGATGGGACTGAAGGGACGGATGGGACTTATGGGATGGATGGGACTTATGGGACGGATGGGACTGAAAGGACGGATGGGATTTATGGGATGGATGGGACTGAAGGGACGGATGGGACGGATGGGATGGATGGGACTGAAAGGACGGATGGGATTTATGGAATGGATGGGACAGATGGGATTTATGGGATGGATGGGACTGAAAGGACGGATGGGATGGATGGGACTGAAAGGACGGATGGGATTTATGGGATGGATGGGAATTATGGGATGGATGGGACTGAAAGGACAGATGGGACTTATGGGATGGATGGGACGGATGGGAATTATGGGATGGATGGGACTGAAAGGACGGATGGGATTTATGGGATGGATGGGACTGAAAGGACGGATGGGAATTATGGGATGGATGGGACTGAAAGGACAGATGGGAATTATGGGATGGATGGGACTGAAAGGACGGATGGGATTTATGGGATGGATGGGACTGAAAGGACGGATGGGATTTATGGGATGGATGGGACTGAAAGGACAGATGGGATGGATGGGAATTATGGGATGGATGGGACTGAAAGGACGGATGGTATTTATGGGATGGATGGGACTGAAAAGACGGATGGGAATTATGGGATGGATGGGACTGAAAGGACAGATGGGATGGATGGGAATTATGGGATGGATGGGACTGAAAGGACGGATGGGATGGATGGGACAGATGGGATGGATGGGACTGAAAGGACGGATGGGATTTATGGGATGGATGGGACTGAAAGGACGGAAGGGATTTATGGGATGGATGGGACGGATGGGATTTATGGAATGGATGGGACGGATGGGATTTATGGGATGGATGGGAATTATGGGATGGATGGGACTGAAAGGACGGATGGGATTTATGGGATGGATGGGACAGACGGGATTTATGGGATGGATGGGAATTATGGGATGGATGGGACTGAAAGGACAGATGGGCCTTATGGGACGGATGGGAATTATGGGATGAATGGGACTGAAAGGACGGATGGGACTTATGGGATGGATGGGACGGATGGGATTTATGGAATGGATGGGAATTATGGGATGGATGGGACTGAAAGGACAGATGGGATTTATGGGATGGATGGGACGGATGGGAATTATGGGATGGATGGGACTTATGGAATGGATGGGACAGATGGGATTTATGGGATGGATGGGACTGAAAGGACGGATGGGATTTATGGGATGGATGGGACTGAAAGGACAGATGGGAATTATGGGATGGATGGGACTGAAAGGACAGATGGGATGGATGGGACGGATGGGAATTATGGGATGGATGGGACTGAAAGGACGGATGGGATTTATGGGATGGATGGGACAGATGGGATTTATGGGATGGATGGGACTGAAAGGACGGATGGGATTTATGGGATGGATGGGACTGAAAGGACGGATGGGATTTATGGGATGGATGGGACTGAAAGGACGGATGGGATTTTATGGGATGGATGGGACTGAAAGGACGGATGGGATTTATGGGATGGATGGGACTGAAAGGACGGATGGGATTTTATGGGATGGATGGGACGGATGGGAATTATGGGATGGATGGGACTGAAAGCACGGATGGGACTTATGGGATGGATGGGACGGATGGGAATTATGGGATGGATGGGACTGAAAGCACGGATGGGACTTATGGAATGGATGGGACAGATGGGATTTATGGGATGGATGGGACTGAAAGGACGGATGGGATTTATGGGATGGATGGGACTGAAAGGACAGATGGGAATTATGGGATGGATGGGACTGAAAGGACAGATGGGATGGATGGGACGGATGGGAATTATGGGATGGATGGGACTGAAAGGACGGATGGGATTTATGGGATGGATGGGACAGATGGGATTTATGGGATGGATGGGACTGAAAGGACGGATGGGATTTATGGGATGGATGGGACTGAAAGGACGGATGGGATTTATGGGATGGATGGGACTGAAAGGACGGATGGGATTTTATGGGATGGATGGGACTGAAAGGACGGATGGGATTTATGGGATGGATGGGACTGAAAGGACGGATGGGATTTTATGGGATGGATGGGACGGATGGGAATTATGGGATGGATGGGACTGAAAGCACGGATGGGACTTATGGGATGGATGGGACGGATGGGATTTATGGGATGGATGGGACTTACGGGACGGATGGGATTTATGGGATTGATGGGACTTCACCCATCAATCCCATGGGTGAAGTCCCATGGGATTCATTAGTTTTTTTCAGGTATAGGTTTACATATCAAAGCGTTTGCAGAGGAAACATATCAGTTGATGGTTTGCGCTCTGTGACAAATGACCATCAGTTCACTTCTGCAACAAATGGTGAATTTTTCCATTTCCCTCTGAATGCTGCATTGATCCAGTCAGCTGACCGGAGGCTCGTTGATCAGGAAGTGTTTTAGGTTGAAGGATGGGTTCAGTTACCAATAACCATAGATAAACATGGACATACGTCTCCTCACCGGCTCTGTTTCGGCCATGTTTCTAATTTGGTCCCATGTTTTCCATTCAGTGCTCTTAACGAGGGTTTTTTCCACTAAGTGCACACGGCACTACCTCACTCCCATTCAGAGGTCAGCTGGAGCTCAGCTTCATGCATTATCAGCAGCTCCATCTGTGAACACAGAGCGAGCCGCATGTTCAGTGGAATATCAAGCATCATCTGATCTCCTGTCCTCAGATGGAGGCGGCCTCTCTTCAGTCATCTGCGTTGAAGCTGCCCACTGACCTACATGTTGGAAAACCTCATCAGTTCATGTCCTCAGATGGACATCCAACATGGCAGACCAGCCTCATTTCCTTAAATGAGTTGAAACAGGAGTCATTTTTGGAAAGTCTGTTTATATTAAGAAACGTTTTTAAACATTTTTCCGTGATGAGATGATTACGAAAATAGTTGTGTGGTCCTGCGGTGGACTACAAACTGCCTTCCATCTGAAGGAGCGGGGATAGGCTCCAGTAACCCCACGACCCTGTACAGTGCAGGAGAAGATGGTTAGATATTAGGGCTGGGAGTCACTGGGTACCTCACCATACGATACGATTAGTGATACATTTCTCACGATAACGATACTATCACGATATGGCGATCATGTGATAATCGATATATATCGTCTCTAACAACTCACGATATATCAAACTTTAAGAAAGAAGAACTTGAAAAATGTTTTTTGGAAAATATTTCCCCAATTTATTTTTTTGTTTTTAAACACAAAAATAATGAACAACTTGTGTCCTATTTGGGGTAATGAATAATAGACTTTTGTGTCTATGAAGACTCTCATTCATCCAGGTTGGTTCCATTGTAGTAGGTTTAGGGGATGTCATCTGGACTTGGTTTTTAAAGTTGGAAGACGTTTCACCTCTTATCCAAGATGCTTTGTCAATTCTGAAATAGCTGGTCTAAGAGCTGGTATATATGCGCTCATGGGGGAGGAGTCAGACCTGAAACTGGAGGTATTGTCCACTTAGCCTATGTGGTTTCGGGTCGTTAATAGTCCTTTGTCTTCAGCTGGGGGTTGGGGAGTCAGTGACTCCCTCTCCAAAATGGTCGTCTCTTTCAGCGGTTAACGACTCAGGTGGAACTGGTTTGGTTTGTTTAGGTTTCAAAACACTGCCGTAGATGGATGGAAGAATAAACCTGAGACCACCATTCTTATTAAAAGAAGGTTTATCCTTCTTGACAAAGATGGCTTCTTTCACTCCTCGCTCAAACCATCCTTTCTCTCTGGCTAGAATTCGGACTTCACTGTCCTGGAAAGAGTGGTTTGTGGCCTTCAGGTGGAGACGCACTGCAGACTCAGGTCCACTTGGGTTGGCTCTGCGATGTTGGTAAAGCCGCTTGTGTAGCGGTTGTTTGGTTTCTCCTATATCCCATACTGGTTCCATTGTAGTAGGTTTAGGGGATGTCATCTGGACTTGGTTTTTAAAGTTGGAAGACGTTTCACCTCTTATCCAAGAGGCTTTGTCAATTCATTGACAAAGCCAGAGAGAAAGGATGGTTTGAGCGAGGAGTGAAAGAAGCCATCTTTGTCAAGAAGGATAAACCTTCTCTTAATAAGAATGGTGGTCTCAGGTTTATTCTTCCATCCATCTACGGCAGTGTTCTGAAACCTAAACAAACCAAACCAGTTCCACCTGAGTCGTTAACAGCTGAAAGAGATGACCAGTTTGGGGAGGGAGTCACTGGCTCCCCAACCCCCAGCTGAAGACAAAGGACTATTAACGACCCGAAACCACATAGGCTAAGTGGACAACACCTCCAGTTTCAGGTCTGACTCCTCCCCCATGAGCGCATATATAGCAGCTCTTAGACCAGCTAATTCAGAATTGACAAAGCCTCTTGGATAAGAGGTGAAACGTCTTCCAACTTTAAAAACCAAGTCCAGATGACATCCCCTAAACCTACTACAATAGACTTTTGTGTAACATAATTCTGAAATCAGTAATACTCTGTCTTTGACAATGATAATTTTCACTTGAAAATATCTGTAAAAGTCGGTCTAAACAATAGTGAACATGAACAGCAATGTCATTATTTAGTACTAAATTGCTGTAAACAGGATCAAAAATGAATAAGTCAAGTAGCTGTGAGGCACATTGGTATTAACTTATGAAAAACAAACCCATAGCATCACATTATTTAAACAAATAGCTGTAAATCAAATATTATTTCTGTGAACAAATTATAGTGTCTTTGTTTAAAAAAATGACATAATTTAGTGCAAATGTGGTGGAAACAAAAATAAAAATCTCCCAGAACAAAAAGTCAGGTAGCTAGAAACTTTCCTAAAGTTATTTAAGAAATAAACTGCTTTCAAAAATAAATGAACTTAAATCCATGAACTTAAAGTGCATCTAAAAGTAAACATGTTTGTGAACAACACGTTTGGGGAAAGCTGCATGTGATGTATGTTTAAATGTTCATGTGTTTCTGGAGAACCACAGGCTTTTTAGCGTCAAGTAGCCGCTCGTCTACCTTTGAGGATAACGGGGGTCTGAGGGCAGGGATGCCCCTCTTTCTGCTGTTGCCATGTCAACCATAGCTCTGGTCTTGGCGTCCAGTGCAGGGATCATTGTTTCAGTATTTCAGAGAGGGAATGTCAAAGCGTGGCTCTGATGCATTCAATAAAAACCCAAATCCCTTCGTTCTCCACCGCGCTGCAGGGACTGAGCCCCTTGTACATTTAAACAGCAACCCCGTTTGTCGTTGCCTCTGCTCTCACAGAAGACGGCAGTAGCTTCACCTGGACAAAGCTACTCATGCCAGGCCGTGTCGGCTTCAGGCCAGCAACAGCCACGGCTTTCTCACACTACTCCGTTGATGCAGCTTCAAAGCTGCCGGCGCGTCGTTTAACTTGCTGCTCTCGCTATTTTCCTTGTTTTTCCCCTCCGCCATTTTTGTTTTGAATGTGTGTTCTTCTTCGTCCGCCGGCGACAGCCAATCTTGCTTCGAGCGCCCCCTATCTACCCTCCGAAGAATCGTCTTACCAAAGCATGATGAATATAACGTTTTACAGGGTCTTCAAACGTAAATAAAAGGTCGATACTTGATGAAGACGCATCGAGAATCAATGACAGGACTAAATATCGCGATATATCACCATATGGATATTTTGGCACACCCCTATTGGATATGGTTCATTTGTTGGAGAGGTTAGCCTTTAGGCCGAGCTTCGTCTTCAAACATGATCCTCCTGTTTATCAAGTCCCTCTCTGGAAAAACCGCTGGATGCAGACTGGATCTCTGAAAATCCATCTGGAAGCTGTTCAGTCTCATCCTAAAGGATTAGTCCTTTGTCTGAAATCCTGCCGCATTCAGAGTTTTAGGAAACCTTTGCTCTTTTTGCATTGGAATCCACATTTACTAACCTGTCACATAAAACTGCTGTCTAAGGATGGTCTATAAAAAACACAGGACAACATGGGAGCAGACCAGTTGAACCCAAGCTGGTGGCCTTTGACCAGTGAGTCTCCCCTTCCTGTCCGGCTTTTTCTCCCTGACTTGATCCTAAAGCAGCAGGATGGCGTGTTCAGGTGAGCACCAACACGCTTCCAGCCTGCAGTTCAGGAGCCTCTGGACACTGATATGAATGAAGACAGCTGCTCTCTCACATCATTAGAACCTAGAACCTCCCACCTTCTCCTTCCACATCAGTGAGACTTTTTATTTCCAGCTAAAATTATTGAAATAAAGAAAAAAAGATGTTTATTTTGTATGTACTCAGCATGTGGCTGATGAGGAAAAAGTTAGAGGGAAGGGGTTCCTTAACAAAAGCCGCGTTTCCATGGGCAAAAGTAATCGGAAAGAACGGCTGATCGGAAAGAAAATGCGTCATGTAAACGCGCCGTTCGGAATACTCTGCCCCGGTCAGACTCGTTCGGATCAGAATTTCTTTCCGATGGAGATAGGTGGGTTATACCCATCGTTTATCCGATGGTGGAGCATGTAAACGGTCATTCCGATCGTGTGTCTCTACTGCTCTGGGTTACGTCACGCATAGACGGCGTTTCACTGAGAGAAAGCCTTGGAGCTCATACGGGACCGACCAGCTGCTCTGCGGACGCCCCGTGAAAAGCGCCGCTCCGCTGGCTCTCCCCTCTTACACCCCTCACGAGGGAGATGCGGGGCAGGAGCGCTTCGTACCCCCCGACTGCTCACTCGGTCCACTGGCACCCGAGTGAGCAGAGGAGCTGGGTTAATAACTTCGTGTTTGAGGGGAGGAGGATGCTTGTTCGGTGTGCGTTTTGTTGTTTTGTTATGTGTGGGAGAATTCAGACTGCGGGCCGT
Source organism: Oryzias latipes (assembly GCF_053564925.1). Lineage (NCBI taxonomy): Eukaryota > Metazoa > Chordata > Actinopteri > Beloniformes > Adrianichthyidae > Oryzias > Oryzias latipes. The sequence goes on from NC_136255.1 coordinate 28,410,052, forward strand.
CCCGCCGCTCTGGGTTAGCGGCTGCAGGACCCGGGAGGAACCGCCAGCTCACGCAGCGAGTTTGGGGAAGCAGAAATAAATGTCGCTCAGTCCTTAGAAACTGTTCAAACAATCACGTGGATTTGTGTTTCCAGTTGTGTCCCGACAAAATAAAGGCTGATGTTATTCCCAGACATTTACGTGCAGCCAAGATGCAGACTGCAGCGTTTCATTGTCCTGGATTTTGTGTGTTTATAGCCTGTCCTAACCCTTCTTCCAGCACTGATCACAAGGATTAAATAAAAAAGTGAGCGAACAGGCGCTTCATAATATTCATGACATTAATAAAAGCACGTTTGGAAGATCGTCTCGTATGTTACCGAGCTGCTGCATTAAATAAATGTCTGTGGCAGCGGTTTGTTTAGAACGGGTCCTATTTCCTCATCTGGGTGATTTTACACGACTGCGCATGCCCAAATGATTTATTCCGTCCAAAAGTGTGAGCCATGGGAACGTTTGTTCTAATCGGAAAAAGGTTTTCTGATCCCATGTGCACGGGTGAATTTTAACCCGACCATTGATCCCATCAAGATATTCTGCCCATGTGACCACGGCTACAGGCTGCATCACAGACGGTTTACTTCCCACTCATAGAAACTGGGAAGATACCATACCTAGTGGTGACCCGCTTCTTTTTAAAAGAACCAGAACCCTCTAAGTGAAGATCAGGCGGGTTCAGGGAAATGAGCCGGTTCAGGTTTTTCTGCTGATGGGCTGAAAGTGCTGTTGATTCTGGCGTAAGAAGCAGCTCTTCTGCTTCATCCTTAGGTTATAGTCAGGATCAGAGAAATGTTTGGCGTCGCCGACAGCGAGGTTGATGTACTGTCAGATGTTGCTGCGTGGCGTGGGCTGAGGTCTGTGTGAATCACCGCAGTGGGCTCTGGAAAACATTTCCAAACTGCTGCTCTGAGCAGAAAAAGCTTCAGATAGAAACTGCTGGGAGGTGAATGTCAAAATTCTCTGGCATTTTTGCAGAAACCCTGATGGTTAAAGTGAACAAGGCTTTGATATTTATTTCCATTTCTTACTTCGTCCTGTACTTAATAATTCATAATTATTAAGGTCATAGACCTTATTATGAAAGATTCTTACATCTAAGTCCACAATTACACCCTCAATAAACCAGAAACTCAGATATTTCTTCCTTTAAATGAAGAAAGTTTTGGTCATCTTGTTACTAAACTTGTAATCTAGCTTCAAAATGCAGCATCATGACCTTTAATGGACATGGTCCAGCAGCTTGTCTGTCTAGAACCTGGTCTGGGACCAAACAAGAGGGTCCGTCACATACTGGGCCTTATTCCACAGCAAGTCCTACATGCTTTTCTTAATGCAGACTAGCTCCTCTGCTTGAATCAAAGGGTTGAGGGGTGTTGATGCTTCATAGGAATAGCTGCTGTTACGCTGTTTGCTTCTATCTGAGTTACTGTGAGCAGTGGGCCTAGAGCAGAGCCTTGGGGTGTTAACACCGTGTTTCATCCAATGGTTGGGGGGAACTGTGACTTCTTCATGGGTTTGTCAGCATCATTAAAAATGTGTTTGTGCACTGGTGATTCTGTCCTAAAGAAACACCAGAGCGGCTGTTGCATAACAGCAAATGTCTTAAAAAGAGGACTTGTTCTGAAAACAGTCGGCTGCATCAGACCTGAGGCCAGCGTTCTTTGCTTCGTTTCTCAGGAGACTCTGCATGAAGTTAGGAGTTCTCTCTGGTGAATCCGGTTTAGTCCACAGATTCATGCCGAGAATGGGATCTGCTGATGTTCCTGTTCGCCCTTTATCATCGTCCACCATGTTCGTCTGTGCAGGTTGTTCCCTTTGAAGCACATTAATGGGGTGAATCAGGCATCAGCTGCTGATCCGGTGGACAGATTCAAGTGTGGTGACATTCTCCCTCAAGGGTTTCAAAATTAACACAGTTTAAGACGCTTCACAAGGAGGCCTTGTCCCAATTTGGCATTACATAAATGGTACATTGTGTTTCATCAGAGTTCTGACCTTAAACCCAGCAGACAGATGCAGGAGCAGCTGCTTAGGGCTGCCTAATTGTGTAAAGAAGCTGCTCCTTCTGCTCGTCTGGCGCCACTCCTCATCTGCGCTTTCGCTAATTTCAACAGCTTGATTGGTTTGATCACATCATCAACGGCTCTTCTGCAGACGCCAGAGTATTTTTAGCCTCACAGCCACCATCCATCATCCACTTCTGATCGTACGGTGCAGATGTACCACTCGTCTGGTTCTGAATGGAGGTAATGGCATAAATGGGTAACTAATGCGCCGAGAGGAGGCTGCCTCTCCGACAAAGTATCAGGACCGTGCTTCAGGATAATCCACAGAGATTTCTCTTAATGAACCTGTGGTTAGCATGAGGGTGTGTCCACTCTCCCTCACATGTCCAGCTCTGCTTTGTCCA